>NC_056726.1:545623532-545750168 GCF_019279795.1 Protopterus annectens
CACTCTACGTCCTCATGCTGTACAGGAGAACAAAAAGAAAAAGCAAAGTCTGTTCTCCATTTTCCTCCACTCCTAATGGGGAAAACCAGGTCATAATGCCTTCACATTCTGCTGCTCACCATCACATTTACGTGAGGAACAAAATAATTAAAAAATCTGCTGCTCACACCCACTAATGTCTTGTGCCCAGGGTGGCTCCACCTTTGCCCCACCTTAGCAATGCTTCTGATGATATTGGTCATATGACTTTCATGTTCACTGTGGTATGTTTCTTCTTTTCAGTCAGATTTATGACACATAGTCGCTGTATGTAACACTTTTTCTTTTTGCATATAAAAACATGTTGAAAAATATTTGTCGTATAGGGTAAGAGATTTTTATATCAGAAAACTCAATATATTGTATAGTAATAGTTTCCAGATACCTGGTCACACATTTTCTAAAGCCCATTTTAATGTTCCACTAGACAGCACTAGCTTTCTTGTCTTCTGGACATCCATCTTTGTATTAATTTACCCTTATAAGTGCTGGTCAGAATATGTACCATTTCTTTTTTGTCTGATGTTGGCATTCTACACTGATGCTGCCATTTCAGGGCACTGCTCCACCCCAGTGAAAATGGTGTGACCAGCAGGCAAATGTCTTCCGTAACTCTGGAGAGTATACCAAGTTTGCATTTCAGTATTTGTGCTGTTACCTATAACCACTTACATTCTGGTCCAAAATTTCTCAGTCTAAAACTTGCCCACAGTCAAAGGTATTGTACATCCATTCAAAGAAACTGAAGCCAGTGTTACTGTCTTCTCTGTAGTCAGCACTAACTTGTCCTACTCATCACTTACTGGCCTGATACTAGAGAGAGTGAAGCAGTGTTTTATCCATATATATCCTGTGGAAACCGTGATGATCCAAACATACATTCTAGTCTTGCTACTGTCTATATATTTTTAATACCTCATAGTTTTGTATGCAAAATGAAGATCTTTTTCATTGGCATTCATTGCTGCTTGCCTTTGACTAAGAGAAATGAATCATTTTTAGAGGTATCTCTGGTGTGTATGCTGTGTAAGCATTCTTTTGCAGTTTTTTTTTTTTTTTTTAATTCATTGGTTACCTGCGTAAGCCCCGTGGACCTGGGAGCACTGCCTGGTTAAGTGATTTGCTCAATCACATACTAGACAAACGAAGCAGACGAGAGTCAGACCTCCTAACAATGTATATTTGCACAGTTCACATGTAACCTTTGGCTGACCTTTGTTTTATCCCATAAGTCAACTGAACAGCATTTTTTGAAATTAGCATACTGTTTCTTGAGATATGGCAGTCTGAGTTATGTGCAGGATTCTGGGCTCAACTGCCATGTAGGGGACTGGTAGGTTTTTGTCCCCTCAGACAAACCTTTAAGTACCATTTTGTTTAATTGTGAACAGTGAAATGGTTTTGATCACCTGCGGTTTAGTGAGTAGTATGTCAATGACTAGATTTAGGTTTTTCTTAGTCTGGAGGATATCTTAAACAATTGCATCCATAGAAAGAGGTTCATCCTGTGATTTCTGAGAACTTCTGTCCTACATTATTCTTTCCTACCCTTCCTAAGATACTTTGAGTATATACATTACATGGTCATAGTCTATTATTTCTCTAAATGTTATAGTCTCTCATTCTTGTATAAGAATTTGTTTCTAAACTGGTATACAATAAAAATCAAGTAAAGCATAGAGCACATATAACAAAAAAAGGTGTAGTGGAGGCAATGAATAAATAAATCATCATGAGATTACAGTGCATATAAAGCAATGTTATATGTGGCTGG
Source organism: Protopterus annectens (assembly GCF_019279795.1). Classification (NCBI taxonomy): domain Eukaryota; kingdom Metazoa; phylum Chordata; order Ceratodontiformes; family Protopteridae; genus Protopterus; species Protopterus annectens. The sequence goes on from NC_056726.1 coordinate 545,625,346, forward strand.
TTAAAGATCTTGGTACAGCAGATGTCAGGGTAGTAGCCATAAAGTCTGCCTTGATCTGAGTATTTTCAGGGCTGTGCACTTATCTTAGCCACACAAGTGCCTCATTATGCAGCTGCACAAAGCGTTACATACAGAGGGGCACAGATATCACTGCAAATGATGCTTTGCAAAATACTTGTTTGTAGTATTACACATATCTGTATAGTCACACGGCATGTCCAAGAAATGTTACCTAAGTAATGTCCAGTACATAGCCTGTGCACTGACCGCTAGTGCTGCTGTTTCACAGTAGTGTTGCTGGTTCACTGTCTCCATCTGCGTACCTGCCTTTAAGAGAATTAGGCCAAGAACAATTATAACTATAGGCAAGACCTATTTAATGTTCTCAGCAAAAGCATTGCCAGGTGCAACTGTACACTGGTCACAAGAGTACAGAATTATGCATGTAGATAAACCCATTTCTAAACTGTATACTGTAATTTAGAGTAACAGTTAGTTCCATTTGGGGCACAGTACCGTGCTGTATACTTTCTTAGCCAGTCACTATATAGTACCCCTCATTTTCCTGACCATCTGTGTTTTCTCGACGTGAGTTTTGGTTACTCATGGTGTTAAATGTTTATGGTAAATGTTTGTAATGATATTCACAATACAGTAATATGGGTCTCATTCACCCGCCTGCCCATGTGAATGAACATCTTGTGTTAACTTTCGATGCAATAGGAATAGCACCTCAAACTGCTCCTCTTAATTATTTAATACTTTATTTTTTTTTTTAATAGTAGGCAGTCTGGTGCTTGTTATATAGACTGTTGTTTCTCAGTCATCTTTGTGCTGCAGTGCTCAGTGAGTGATTATTTGTAATTTGACTGTTTCTCTAGGTCATTCATTAAACTTTGTCAACTTTGTCACTTGCCCTACTGGTGCACATTCTGTTTCTGAAACTTTTCCTATAGCATTCAGGTGAAAAATAGAATGTGCATTTCCTTGTTGGGAAAAATTAGCAGCATTTTTTCCTCTAGAATTTGCCCCCCCCCCCCCAGTAATTTCCATTTGTCTGTGGTAATGTGTGATTTGCAGCCAAAAAGCTTTTACCACTGTTTGTGTAAAATAGAAAGTTTGTGATTTTACATTACCATGCATTCCAGTAACTTTCAGAAGTCTTTTAGGCAGCTGTATTAAATAAAATGTGTATATCCCCACAGAGAGGAATGGCATTTGTTGTGTTCTTGGGTTGACTTTTTTTACTAGTCTGTGTTATGTAATATATCCAGGAACCGTGTCAGAGAAATACACATGTTATAAGCTGACCAATGCGAAAAGAGGAAGTCATAACTACCCATTTATGCATTTATATTTAATGTATTAAATGTATTCATGCTTTTAGCTGTACACACATTTGGGAGCACAAACACACATGCACACATATATGTAGGTTTACTATCAAAATGTGGAACAGCACTTAAGTGAAACGTGGATGGTCGAATGTGTCTTTTCCAGTTTCTGTAATGCCGTTCTGAAAATGTTAGAATGCACATTAGCGAATGGTAGTGTACATTCACTAATGTGCATCCAACGTTCGGATGACAGATCCCACTATAGTGGGAATCGGGAGATTTACCCTTTTCCTCACTGTAGTGTGATCTTGTATTGGAATATGAAATTTGCAGGGGGTGGAGGGTGCAGACCCCCCCCCCCCCCCGCAAAACTGTAAAAACATGCTGTAGATGTACAATTCGTATGACAACTTCAGCACAATTTCCTGAGGGTTTGACGTCGCCTCCTGACATTCTGAATTTGTTTGAATATGGAAGATGAGGTGATGACTTTCGGCATTCTGTAAAAGAGACTTGCCAAATTCAGAATGGCAGTTAAATCAAGTGAATAGATTTTTATTTTGACTTTAAGTTTTTTGATAGTAAACCTGTGAGTGTGTGTATGTATGTGTGTGTGTACATATATATATGTGTATATGTATGCGTGTATATATATATATATATATATATATATGCGTACACACACATGTATGTATGTATATATATATATATATATATATATATATATATATATATATACACACACACACACACACACACACACACACACACAAACATGTAATATATATATATATATGTGAATCTATATATGCACAAGCACATACATGTTTTCCTCACTGATAACTGTTGCCTAAGAGACTTCTGCAGATTACTGAGAGGGATTGTGTTCTGTAAAATCACAAATCTTTTTTTTCGCAGTGGGTGACAAAAATTGTACTTTTCTTAACTGTCCCCCACCCCCACCAAAACACTGATACAACATGAACATTTGTATTTATGGTACTTCTGATGAGCTCATTCAGAATTTTATGATTCTTCCTTTCCTGACCAGTTACATTCTCAACCATTAGATACACAGTCATAAATATGTATGCAGACACATGTAACAGTTGTTATCCTTCCATTTTGCTGTTGCAGTAGTCCTTGCAATAGGGATCCCATATAACAAAGCCTTTAGGTTACTTAAGGTATGCTGCACATCACAATGTATGCTCCCTTTGTATAGCATAGGGCATAATAAAGCTGGTGTCCAGACAAACCATCCTCAGTACTGCTTTTCTGCCAGTCCAAACATCATCTTTTAATTCAGTCTGAATGCCTGCTTCATTTGTTGGTTCACCGACCCATTTTCATATAAGTGCCCCATTGGGGTTTTGATATCTTCTTTAGTTTTGTTTTGTTGCTTGTGGGGTTCATGTCATCCAGCATGGGTAAATGCCAGTTCAGGAGACAGATTCCCTATGAAGATCATCACTAGCAGTGTTTATTTTGTCTTGGTCTTTCCCACGACCATACATCCTGTTCCTATTTGTCAGGCTTTCATCATAAAGACTCCCCTTTGGTCTTATACTTAGAGAACCAGCATCTTAAGCTTTTCACAAAAGACAATATGGAAAGAATTTCCCCTCAGAGTCAGCCATCTGTGAAGAAAGCCAAGAAATGTAGGTCTGATTCTTCTACACTACTACCTCTGCCAGACATCACACTCAAGGTTAGTGAAAACCTGGAAGACCACTTGGCTCCATCAATGGATTCCTGTGCCATGACCACTTCGGAGGCTCGTGCACTTTCTTGGAGGCCTTGCAGACATCTGCTTCAGATGTTGAGTGGGAACCACATCTGATTATTATCGAAGGGCCTAGAGTTGTGCCTCAGAATTTAGTTAGAGAGGAAGTACTGACTGCTAGAATGCCATCTGGGATCTGCACCTTCTAAATTTTATAAGGCTGATGTCCCATTGAAAAACAAACAAAACATGTTTCTCCTGCTCCTAAGAATGCTCAGGGTGAATGACAGCATTTCAGTGAGAGGTTGTTCAGTGCCCTTAGGGCTTTAAGGGCTCACCTCAAGAGCTCAGGTAACAGGATTCCTCTGCGGAGATGAGGGATTTAGATGAGGAATCCCTTGCTTATTCCTTCCTGATTCTTTCTCCCTTAGACTATGGTTCTGAGGAAGCGGAGTCTACTAGTCTTGATGCTCTTTTTGAAGAGATTTTCTTTGGGGATACAATTTCCAGAATGATGTAATTTTTAAATTGGGATGGATAGTGCCTAGGTTTCTGAGGTTCAGAAAAGGTATTACAAGCTTCTATAAATGGACTGCCCTAGAACTTCTGCTGTTTCTTCTTTTTTGGCTGTCTTGTTAGATGCATTTTCTACTCCGTCTCAAGACTCCAGAACTCCCAGCTCCCTGTCCCCCCAAAAAACTGATAAGTTTTACAGGGCACCTGCTAATTTCAAATTTCTCTATAAATGTCCTCCTGCTGACCCCTCTGTGGTGTCTGTGGCATCTGACAAGCCATCTCAGTTACTCCCTTTTCCAAATTTATTTCCTTCTGATAAGGACATCAGGACTATGGAAAGGCTAGTTAACGTTAATACCTCTGCTACCCTTGCTTTTAAGGCTGCCAATTATCAGACACGTATGTCAAGATATATTTTGGCTTTTCCTTCTCAGACCTGTCATGTAATTTCTTGACCTTCCGGAATCTGAGAGCAAGACTTCTGCTCTCTCCTTGTTAGGGACTTCTTTTCAGGTAGCTCACCATTCTATTAAGTGCAGTTAAGATGCAGCAGATGCTTCTTCCAGAGCTGCTGCTTTTGGTTCTGTGAAGATATATTCCTGACTCTGGCTTCAACCTTTGCCTGATGATATTAAGGCTAAGTTCATGGATGTACCTTTGGGTAACAAACACTTTTCTAGTGCAGCTGCTGCCGATTTGTTTTTTTTTTTCAGGATAAGGGTAAGGCTTTACAGGAACTTAAACATGTTTTTGTTTCTCCTGTGCTTTAAGTTTCAAAGAAATGACCCCAATAAGCCAGTCTTTGTTAGTAGACGGTCTTGTCTTCCTCCCAAGAGTAAAAAATCTGGGAAACGGGCTCCTTCTGTTAAAGCTACCCAGACTCCTGTGACACAGAAATCCCCTTTTCCTGACAAACCAGTTGCTCTCTGACAATCATGTTTTTCTCAGCCACATTCCTTTTTCTCTTCATTTTTCCCTATCCCCTTTTAGGTTGGTTAAAGATTACTCGGGATTCCTGAGTTGTGTTCATTATCCACCTAGGGTCTTGAAATCTCTTACTCCTTTCATGAGCATTCCTCAGTTCTCTCAGAAACAGTTGGCATTTTTTCCAGGAGTGCTTTGTGATCTTTTGTCTAAAGGATCTATTCAGGCAGTTCCAGTGTCTCAAAAGGCAAAGAGGTTTTACTCCATAATGTTCTTGGTCCCTAGAAAAGAAAGCACTTGGAGGCCCATTCTGGATCTCTCTCAGCTAAACATGTTTCTGAAGGTCCCTTCCTTTCAGATGTTGTCCCTTCAGACTTTGTTCCTAATGATACTTCCTCTGGCTTTTCTAGTCTTTTTGTATGAAGGATGTTTATCTTCACATCCCTATCCATCCCCTTTTCAGAATGTTTTTATGTTTCTCTGTTGCTTCCTGGCATTTTCAGTTCTCTGCTTCGCCCTTTGGCCTTTCTACTGCCCCAAGGGTATTCACCAAATGCCTCACTCCTGTGATTGCTTTTTTTCAGGTTAAGGGGCATACAGGTCTTTCCTCAGACAATCTCCTTTTTCAGGGATCTCTCCAAAGATTCTGCTGCAGCATTTTCATTTTGCCATTTCTCTCCTGCAATGCCTGGGGTTCACTATAAATTTCCAAAAGTCCTTTCTGACTCTCTCACAGGATCATGTATTTCTGGGGTGCAGGATCCAGACTGTTCTATTGCTAGCATCCCTGCCTCCTCCCATGGCATTAGCTCTCATTTTATATTTTCAGTCCCTTCTTCTGGCCACAGCCAGGGAGTTTCTAAGAGCTCTAGGTTATATGGCCTCCACCATTCCTATGCTCCCTTTTGCCAACCTCCACCTGAGAAACTTCAGTGGTTTCTAAAGTTGGTTTGGCTTCAGCATTCTCATCTCCTAAACTTAGTAGTTCCTCCTTTTCCGTGCCTCAAGCTGGAATTTCAGTGGTGGATTCATCAGTTGGCTCCCATTTCATCTCCCTCCCAGGAGCTCTTCACAGACATTTCAGACATGGGATGGGGAGCATCTTTTGCTCTCTAAAGGTGCAAGGTCTTTGGTCACCTCAACACAGGAAAGACCACATCATTGTCAGAGATGAGAGCTGTTCTGCGGGCTCTTTCAGTATTTCATCCTCTTCTCCCAAGGGCCTCTGAAGGGGTTTACAGACAATACCACAGTGATGTGGTATGTTAACAAGTAAGGGGGGATGAGTTCTTATCTCCTTTGCTGATTGGCACTTCTAGTGTGGGAACTAGCTGTCTAGTGTTGTGTGACACTTAAAGCAGTTTACATTATTTTAGGTCAGAACATTGTGGCAGCCTCTGAGCAGGTCCATAACACAACCCAATGAGTGGATGCTTCACAGGGCTGTGTTTCTGGACATTGTCCACCAGTGGGGTACTCCTCAAATAGATCTTTTTGCCTAGAGTCCCAGGTCCTCTGGTCTGGAAGGTGGATGTGCGCACACTTTTTCTGGAAGGAGATGTTTCTTTATACCTTCTGTCCCCTTCATCTCATTCCAAAAGTCCTGTTAAAAATATAACAAAATCTTGCTGGCGACTCCCTTTTGGTTGAGACAGCATTGGTTCCCTCTTCTTCTGCATTTAGCTAAGGGTGATCATCTCAAGTTTCCTCATAGGATGAACCTACTCACACACAAGGGATTTCTCATCCATTCCCACCTGTCCACTCTTCAGCTGACACTGTGGGTGATTGAATTTTGATTGTCTACAGACACCTTTTTTCTGAGGACATGCTTGGGGTCCTATAGGAGGCCTGCAAGCCTGCAACAAGGAAATCATACTTATCCAAAAGGAAGAGGTTTACTGTTTGGTGGCTCTCTTGTAATTTGGATACAGTTTCTCTGGCTGCTGTTGTGGTTCTATTTTATCTGTGTGAACTGCTGAATGCTGGGTTGGCTTATTGTTCTGTTAAGGCCCACTTATCAGCCATTTCTGCTTGTCTGCCTTTATCACCTCCTTCAGCTTCTAGATTTGAGGCTAAACAGTTTCTTAAAGGCATCCTTCATATAAGGCCTCCCAGGAAGCCTGTCCCTCCTCCCTGGGATCTTAATTTTGTTTTGTCAAAATTGACTTGGGCTCCTTTAGAGTCTGCAGTTTCAGCTTCTTTACATCATCGTTCTTGGAAGACTGTACTTTTGTTAGCCCTTACTTCTGCCAGACAGGTGTCTGAGCTATAAGCCCTTATGGCTTGTCCTCCTTTTTTAGTGTTTCATAAGGACAGGTTTTCCTTTCGTACTAAACCTTTTATGCTCAAAGTGGTGAATGAGTTTTCTCTCAATCAGCCTATTTGCCCACTCTTTTCCCTTCTCCACAATCTGCTAGTGAAAAGGTGCTGTACATTTTGGATGTGCATAGACGGCTCAGATTTTATTTGGACACGATAAAGACTTTTCGTAAATCGGATCACTGTTTGTTTCCTTTCATCCTAGATCTGTAGGTTTGGCTAATTCCAAGCAAACTATTTTTTTCTTGGATTTCTAAGGCCATTTCCTTTTGTTATTCCTTTCATGGCAAGAGCCTTTCTTCTTCTGTTAAGGCTCTTTCTGCTAGGGCTGTGGATTCTTCTGGTGCTCTTTTCCAAGGGTTTGGATTACTAACTCTGTTCTTGAGGCAGCTACCTGGACTTCTGTGCATACATTTACCATGCACTGTAAGTTGGATGTGATATCTAGAGCTAGCTTTGCTAGGGCCATTCTACATCGGTTCCTGGAGAGCTCTGCTTGTCCTTCCTCTTCCCTTGCTTTTTCCTGAACATTTGCCCTCTCCCTATTATACTGCAACAGTGAAGAGAAGGACACAACTTGCCATAATGGCAGAGGTCCTTTTCACTGTTGCAGTATTCACCCTCTCCGTCTGCCTCTGGTCCATTTATTTTCTGGATGTAATGATTACCTCTCTACTCCTTGGATTGGCATTCTTACTGGGGGTCTCAGTTCTAAGGATGGTACATCCAGATGTCACCTTTATGCCCTATGCTGTATGTGGAGAGCATACATGTGATATATGGTCTATCTTAAGCAACCTAATGGCTTTGGTATACTGGGCAAATGTGAAGCCACACTTGGCAGGGGGGGTGCCTATTGTAAGTAATACTGCAACAGTGAAGAGAAGGATGTCTACCATTATGGTAAGTTCTTACACAATTGTACTTTCTCCCTGCAGGGTTCCCTTTTACATGGGCGGAAAAAAATGCATCTGAGTGCATATTCTAAGTATAGTGTATTGCATTCCTGCACATAAATTGTAGCTCCTTTATCCTTTTGGTATTAAGTAATTGAGTAGTGGAAGTGAAAATAATAAGAACCTAACAGCCCCACCCCCCAAAAAAAAGCAGTGTAACATTTGTTTCTAACTACAGACAGTGACATGAGAGAGCAGCTTGCATGCTTACAGTTCCAGCTTTTACTTTTAGATGGTACAGTGCTGTGCAGGAAAACTGACCACTTGACTGACACATACATACACATACAGATACATTTGGGCTGGTGATAAATGGTCCGAGGACCCGACCTACATCAGGGATCCATGCTAATGGTGGGAGTAGTGTATACGCCACTATTGTACAGTGTGCGTCCACCATAAAGCCCAGTAGTTGTGGATCAGTAAGCTACTTGTCTAGCTGGTATCCATTTGCCCAGCTTGGGTTACTGTGGATAGCTTTGTTGTGTAAAATCTGATTTTAAATCCAACCAACATGCCAAACTTGAACTAAGAATTGCTGCACCCAATGTAGGGTCACTGAGAGGATGCAGCTTGGAAGTGGATAACATGATGTTAAGGAGGAAGCTGGACAACCTTTGTATCCAGGAGACAATATGAAAGGGAATTGCAGCAAAGCCACTTGGCTTGGGGTCTACAGTCTGCTACACAGGAGAACAAACTAGAAATTGTTTGGAAATTGTGCTGTGGTAGAGGCTTCTGAAGACAGTGAGGGATGTTATCATAATTGGCTACAGACTTATGACAATCAAACTCCAGTGTAAGGATAGGGTGGTTGTTGTTGTCTCTTTCGGCTTTTCCCGGTTAGGGGTCGCCACAGCAGAACTCCAGTCCGCTAATGATTGGCAGTTGATTTTTACGTACCGAGTTGCCATCCCTGGCGCACAACCTTCAATGAAGGTACGCCCATTCACGCATGTCTCCACACAGAAGACACTCTAGCTGAGAGTCGAACTGGACAGCGTCTTACTGTGAGGTGACAACACTACCGCAGCACCACCACCACGGCATAGGATACTGTTACTAATTTCAACCAATGTCCCACAGCAGGGTTGTGGCAGTGAGGAAAAGAGTGCATTCAAACAGTAGTTGCAGGACCTTCTAGGTCAAGCAGGACAACATGAATTACTGTTCCTAATGGGTGACATGACTGTAAATATTGAGACAGGCAGAACAGGGTATGTGGACTGCCACAGGAATTAAAAAGGAGAGGCCATTATAAATTTCTCTCTGGCAAATGGCTTGATGGTGACCAGTACATAGTCCGCAAGAGATGGTTACAAAATCACGTGCAAGAGTGAGCAATATTCAGCTCAGGTCAACTTCCTCCTAGTAATGAAAGGGCACTCAATAGAATCACTGATTGCAAAGTCATCCAGATGAAAGTCTGCCCACAGCATAAGCTACTTGTTAACACAAGCAGCTGCAACCAGTGGTCAAAGAAAATTCTAAGGTAAACATAAACTAGGCTGTAGACCTGGAAGTTGAATGAGAGAAAACATGAGAGTTCAAGGAATTACTCAGGGCTGTAGCATCTCAGTAAGAGGAGGAAATAGGTGGAGTTGAAGAAGAATGTCAGCGCCTCAAAACAGTATGTATGGCCACTACAGAACAAGTATGTGGCTGAGCCATGTGTGGAACTAAGGTACACAAGTAAAGCTGCTAGTGGAATGCAGACATCCAAGAAGTCATCAAAATAAAGTAGTAGTGCAGGAAAAAGCAGGAGACAGAAGACTGACCAGGCAAAGAAGGCATAACGGTTGGCTATCAGAAAAGCTGTAAGGGAAGTTGCAATAGGGAAGAACCAAGTCATGGGAAGCACTCTACCAGCTTTTGGAAAGTGATTCAGTAGATGGCACAAAGAAATTCTTAGCAGCTTGTAAGGCAAAGACAGGAAGATAACGAAGATAGTTGGATACCCTTCATAAGGGATGCCAGTAACAACCTATTCACTAGTCTGCAGGAAATGAAAGGTAGAGAGGAGTGCTTTTAGCAGCTTCTGAATGAAGAAAACTCCACAGAAGCTGTACTGCATGAGACACAGCCTATGATGACAGAGGAAAAGGAGCCCACCCTAGAAGAACAGCACCGAGGAAAATAAAGTTAGGGAAAGCAACAGGCTTAGATGAGGTCATAGCAGATAGGATCAGTAGGTTGGTTGAGGTAGGGGAGAAATGTCTCCTGAGGGTACTCTCAGCAATATAGAGAGAAAGACATATCCCTGATGACTGGAGTATTCTAGTGCTGATGTACAAGAACAAATCTAACATCCACAACTGTGGGCAGTACAGAGGTATCAAACTCCTGTCACATTGCATGAAAGTTATGGAGAGGGTGTTTGATAAATAAATATGCACTGTAGTGGAAGGTGAGATGGGAAATGAGCAGTTCAGATTCAGATCAGGATGCTGGACAATCAGTCTGATGTTTGCAATGAGACAGGTAGTTCAGAAGAAGCTAGAAATGAGGAAGGAATCCAACTGGGCATTCCAAGACTTGAAAAAAGCATATAAGATCCCAAGAAAGCTAATTTGAGCAGTTCTGCGGTGCTTCAAAGTCCCCAGCAACATTTGCAAAATTAGTGTGGGCTATGATGTACAAGGACCTAATTATTCAAGTATGAGAAGTGTTTGATTTCCTTGTGGTGTTCCCAGTGGGAGAGAATGTACATCAGAGAGCAGCTCTGAGCCCGCTGCTGTTCATATTGGTGATGGACTTTATCAGCAAACCTGGAGGGGACAATCTGCAAAGGTGCTGTATGCAGATGATGTGGCGTTACAGCCACACTCTGAGCAAGAACTTGGACAAAGAATAGGGGAATGTAATACAAAACTGATGGCTCTTGGGATGAAACTGAGTACAGATAGATGTAATGGCAGCAAATGGGGAAAATAAGAAGATGAGAACTGAGCTAGAAAAGAAAATAGTGGAATAGTTTAACATTTCTAGTATCTAGGCAGGGTGGTGGAGATGAAGGGACATCTGAATGAGGAGGTCAAAGCTAGAATTAGAGGGGCTGCAGCCAACTCTGAATAGGAGGTAGCGTATGATAGAAGGATGCCATAAAAGCTGAAAGTTAAGGTGTACAAAACAGTGGTGTGACCGGTACTACTGTATGGTACAGAAACCTTTGCAGTAAATGCCAAACAGTTGAAGATGCCAGAGGTGATGGAAAATGAAGTGCCTGAGACAGGTTGTAGCATGCACACTGTGTGACAGATGAAGAAATGAGGAAATCACAGCAGAAGCCAAAGTAGCAAAGATAACAGATTACAGTGGTTTGGGTACATGTGCAGAAAGACAGAAGACAATCTACTCCCCCAATAATGAACTTATCTGCCAACTCTCATCAAACCTAAATGGCTCCAAGTGCATTTGAGATCCAACCACATAGTGGAAGTGCTAATTCACAGAGCCCTTTTTCCTAAGATATTGTCCCGTCTCACTCATAAACTATTCACCAAAACCCTCACATATAATCTCAGGGGTATCTATCAATCTTAGCCCACCCTACTAACTCCAAAAAATAAACTTTATTGCACTTGACCATGCATTATCCAGCCTAGCATCTACACTGTGTGACACCATTCCTTTCTTATTCCGAGGCAACCCAAGGTACTCTGACATTTCAAAAAACAAAGGTGTTTAACTTTCACACATTTTGAGACTTTACTGGGAGCATTTCTGTTCATGATCAATGTGGCAAGGTATCAATTAACCATTCTGAGGGGCCCATATAGTGCAGCTATATACTGTTAATTAGGACAGAGTTGAGTCTAGAGCAGATGACTTGCCAACCAATTGTGTGCCATGCTTCTCTGGAATTTCCCCATTCATAGCTACCAGTTTTCCCTGTTTGTATGCAATTGTTGAATTATCCTTGCTCAGAAACTATATGGACTGACTGTCCTGGCCCATTGCTTGGTGAAGTAGTCACTAGCTCAGAAGGATTAGGGTTTGGCTAAAAGTGAATGAAAACTGCCTGAGCAGTGTGTTGAATGTTTATTAAGATGATGGGGGCTGTCACTATTCTGTCTAGGTTTGAGGCTTGTGGTACTCTGTGCATGATGCAGAGCATCTGCAGACAACACCTCTTCACCCAAAGACGTGCAGCTGCACTCACTCAGGTCATATTACCTGAACCCTGCAGCTCTCCATTCCCCTTTATCCCTATTTCGTCCTTCCTTATCTCATCTTATCCCCTTACTTGCTGCTTCTCATTCATCATACTTTCCTCTTCTCTTTGTATCTCAGTCGCATATTTCTATTCCTGTTCCCTATGCACACCTCTCACCTTTTTTGTCTTCTCCCCATGGTATTCTTTCCTGCAACTATTCTCACTTCCCTCCTCTTATTTTTCTCTATGTAATGTTTTGTTGCTATTCTTGTAGCATAATGCAATCTCAATCATTGTGGCTACATCTTATCCATAAAGCTCCGCTAAGCACAATTCTATTGTTCCATGTTATGCCATTGTAAATTTTGATTGAACTAAGTGCTGTAGCATATTCTTGCATCCTTAAATCTCTCTCTCTACATATACATATACATATATATATATATATATATATATATATATATATATATATATATCTATATTACAACGTCGAACTAAAACAAGTTTGAAAGTTGTAATATCGAACCCTCAAGTCCGAAAGTGGAAAACAGTGAAGCCACGACACATCGACTTTTTTCCCAGGAAGAAAATTGATGAGCTTTTTTGGGGGCTTTGCTATTTCCTCCACTGTGGTGCGATCTCTGAGTTGGTATATTTAAGTAAGGGAGGGTGTGGGGGCACAGCCCCCTACTTTAGTTTGTTTATTTTTTTTGTCACGGCACAGCGATTTTTTTTTTTTTTTTTTGTAAGTTTGACATTGTGATATAGACCATATATATATATATATATATATATATATATATATATATATATATATATATATAATATAAACTTCAACAAGGTGTCTTTATTCTTCCCACGGGGAGGGTATCAGAAAGAGTCTGCTATATCTGCTAGCGAAAGTGATTTTATTTGAACTAATTCTTTATGCTCTGCTTCTTCTTAGTCCTGCCACCCTCTATGTCACAAGTGGGATACAAGACTGGACTCAAATGTTTGGGAATGCCTCTGTTCTCCATATGTGGGTAGGTAAACACGTACACCTACTGAACTTGCATGTAATATGTCCATGGTTAGACAGTGATGGCAAAATGAGAAACACCCCATTAAGTTACACGCAAGTCTTCCACATCAAATGTTCCTGTTGTGACCAACTATCCAGCCATTGTCCTATAATACATCTCTGCTTCAGTGAGGTAGTTTGAATCTGATCAGCTGGTCCTAAATCATGTGTAGGGAAACTAAGATAGTCATTTTCAGATATAGTCTTGTTCAAATGCTTTTTTTCAGCTGTGATAGCAAATATTTTCCAAACACATAAAACTGAAGTGGTTTATGAATAGCAGAAATTAGTAGTACTTTTAGAAACTTTTTATAATGTAGAGCCTTGGAAACTTTCTAGATATTTTTGTCCTGACTTGTCTTTTATATCACAAAGTTTTGCAGAAATATGCGTTTTTCAGTTCTAATGGTTACATTCTAGGATCTTTAGTGACAAATCCGTATGTAGGTGGCTTAGATGTTTTGAACCTTATTGATCATTAATTTCCATGTAATCCCTTTGTGAAAATACCTCTTGGGTACATCTTTCAATTTCTTACTGATTGTGTCAGTAGGAAGCATCAGGATAACTTCATGTATTCAGCACTGTCATATATTCATAGGTGAATACTAAGATAACTGCCTTTTGGGTCTATTTTAAGTCTAGCCAGTACCGCAAGCTCAGAATTAAACCCTGTACCTTGTGTTCATTTTAAACAAATTTATTTTATTTATTTATTTATTATTTGTTGACCGGGAAAGTGTCTGATTTCTCCTTAGTGGTTTCCCTTGGGCAGTACAAGCACTGCCCTTGGATACTCACATTTTGTACAACTGCACCTTCTGGTTATTCCTTAGTAGATCCCTGCTGTATTCTCGTTTTAGCTTTTCCTAACAAATACTGGTATCTTGTGCACTGATCCTAGTACAATATCTTGAAGCTTTGTTTTGTTTTTTCACATGCTCTTGTACTACACTCATATTCTGGTTTATTGACAAAAATGTTACTTCATAGTAAATATGCCCGGAAACTTCCAGAAACTGATGGTATTGCTGTGGAAATTTAGAAGTTGGTCTTTGCCTGACAGTATTTTAAAGTGATAGAATATTACCAGCCAGTTAGAAGATAGTGGCAGTAGGTATACTATAAGAGGTAGACATTTGACCACATTAATAACACAATGATGTTCCAGAGGAAAGCAGAATAGAAGTAAACACCACTGTTGGTGTGTCTTGATGCAGAGAAAGCATTCGAAAAAGTCAGGAGGGATTTTTATGACTACAGCAATGGTAACCTATGCATTCCCTGCTAGAATAATAGGCTTAATAAAGCAGCCGTATATGAAGGGCCAGAGGCAAGAATTAAGGTGGGAGGATTCCTCTGTCAACAACAGTGTTTCAACAGATGAGCCAGGCAGGAATGTCCTCTTTACTTTCTGTTTGCTTTTTATTTAAAGATGCGTGCAAAGAAAACTCGCTTCTCTCAAATTCATGCATACAAGTGATGTGGTAATCACAGAAAGTTACATTTATTTGTAGGTGATATTATTTTGTACTTTATAAACCCAGATAGGAACATTTGAGTATTGTAGAATATTTTATGGCAGTTTCATGTTTTTTTCAGGATGCAAGATAAATGGACATGTAACAAAAGTGATAGTGGTAAACTATGCATCCACTGATTGATTCAGCACCGTCTTTAATTAAGGGAACACAATAGCATTGATTGCTTAATTGTATGCATTAAAAAGATTTCTTCTGTGGCAGCTAAGGATATTTATTTATTTTGTTTATTTGACATTTGTTAACCGGGTTGGTCCAGCTGAGCAGAACAGCCCATTTTCAGTGGAGACCCGAGGAGAAAAGCTCCAGAAACAGATACAATATACAATGTATAGAAAGGCAAATAATAAAAATAAGAAATAATTGAATAAAGTTATACATAGTATGAGACATGACAATCTACATACACAGTATGTGACATGAGAAAAGTACAATTCAGTTATTTTAGGAACATAACATCAAAACTAGTTAATATATTTTTTCCTCTCTCTCTCTCTCTCTCGTGGTTAGTAAAAAAAAAATGGGAAAAGGTAGTTGATTCTGATAGTATTATAGTGTTTCATGAGTGGGAGACAGAAAGAGAGTCAGAAGGACTTGATTGTTAGTGGAGAAGATTCAGCAAGGATCAGGTGGGGTGAAGACAAGAGCAAGTTCTAGAGTCGAATAGAAACTGTTTTAGTTGTTTTTTGAAGAGCAGGGTGTTGGGGGTGTTTCTTATGCATGAAGGGAGGACAGGGAAAGGCAGGCTGCATGTTTATGAAGAATGTAGTGTAGGATTCTAAACTGAGTAAATTGAAGTTGTTGGGGGAATTCTAGCCATTGGAGTTTGTTGAGAGAAAGACAGTGGTGTGAGTGATGGATACGGTGAGCTATTTTATGGTCTATTTATTCAAGCTTAGAAGTGCAGATTGAAGATTGGTAAAGATTGGGGCTGCATAGAGAAGGGAGGGAAGTAGGAGTGCTTGAGCAAGGGAGAGCTTAGTATCAGGGGTAATGAATTTTCTATTTCTTTATTGAGTTTTTGATTTTTTTTTACATTGTTGGATGTGCAAATTAAATTTCAGTTTGTCATCAATAATGGTCCCTAATAGTTTGGCATCAGGCTATGCTTTGATGGTAGTTTTATCAAGGTATGTAATGGTGAAGGTGTGCTAGTTAGTGAGGTAGGAACAGTAGTTTTGTTTTTTTAGGGTTTAGGATAAGTTGGTTGTCTGAGAGCCATTTTTCAACAGATAGGAAAGATTGTTGGGTATGTGTGAGGAGGTCAGAGATGGAGTTTGAGAAGGTGAGGAGTTTTGAATCATCTGTGTATTGAATAAGGGAAGATTGTGTACAGGCAGTGTAGAGGACATTGGTAAAGATGTTAGAGTAGTGGTCCATGAATGGAGCCCTGAGAAACTCCTGTTGTGATGGATAGAAAGGAAGAGCAGGAAGAGAGCCATCAGACTGTTTCCTGTTGTATAGGTAATTAGTAACCCAGTCAGTAGTGGATAGGGAGAGGTTGAGATTAGACAGTTTTGACAGAAGTAGAATGTAAGAGACTGTATCGAAGGCCTAAGAGAGAAACAGGAAAAGGCAGGATACTAGTTGATTACTGTCTCTGGCCTCTGCTACTAGGTGGCTGAAAAATAGTAGTGCAGTAGCTGTGCTGTGGTGTGGCCTGAAGCCATGTTGTGTGGGTGTAAGCAGGTTTTCCTGTAGAAAATAGTTCATGAGCTGACTATGGCTGCATTGTTCAAGTGTCCTAGATAAGGAGGAAAGTACAGCTATGGGCCTATAGTTAGATGGGTCAGTAGAGTTTCCGCCTTTGTGAAGGGGGGACCATGTAAATGGATTTCCATGTGATGGGGACTATAGCCTCTTTAATGGATCTGTTGATTAATAGGGTGACAGGAAAGGCTATACAGTTAGTGGCAAGTTTGAAGAAAGCAGGAGGGAGTTTGTCAGCAGAGGGTGAGCTGGGTTTGAGTTTTAAGAGTAGTGATAATGTTTACTCCAGCAAATTCCACCCCAATGCCTATGTTCTATTTCCCTCCTTGCTGTTGGGAATGTTAACAGCAGTGATATGTGAGGAAAAAATAAAATTGTAATACAATTAAAAAACTGACAGCTCTTGATTATGATTCGTAATAAAGTAGTGAGAATGTTTTTAGTCCCTTTAGTATTACATTCAGGTTGGGTATTTTTTTTATCAACCAGAGATTTTGCAGATTACAATTAAGAAAGAGCTGAAGGAACTGATTTGGGATAGGAAGAGAAGAGCTGAAGGAACTGATTTGGGATAGGAAGAGAGCAAGACTAAGGTGATTTTCCTTGTAGATCAAGGAGGTTTAGGATTACCTGCTTTGAAGAGGTACTTTAAAGCTCTACAGCTAAGACTTTGCCTACAAAACTCAAGCTCAAAGTTATCATTCACAGTGGAAAAGGATGATGATGAAAGGGAGACGGACTGAGAGATAGAGAAACTAGAAAGTTGGATGCGAGTACTTAGAGAATATCACCCATACAATATGTTATATTCATTGTCCTAAAGTAGCAAAAACTCTGGCCAAACATATATTAGATATAATCCAGGTCACAAATTTTTGTTTACAGTCCTTGATCAGCTAAACCAAGAGTTTATGAGGGGACCCAATTCTTTAAGACTTGAATGCAAGGATTTGATGTGGCAACTTAAGTTGGAAGCTTACCATTTACCTGGACTTAACAGTATGCTTTCCATCAGTTGTTTCCTCAAATTGAGAAGCCTAGTGAGGTGAAGCCTCCTGGAGTGACTTAGTGCCATCTGGGAACATATTTTTGGGATTTACCATTTTTTATTTTTATTTCATTTCTGTGTTCACCACTTATTGTTTATATTAATGTTTATATTAACACTTGTGGGAATTTTTTTTCCACTTTTATACTTATTTTTAAAATACATCATAATTTTTCTTGTGGCCATTGACACATTTGATCATTAGTATTTATATGTAATTATGGTGGCTTTAAAATTCAATATTTGGAGCATCATAGGTTTACCAGCATTGATGGCAGGTATGAGTAGTAGATACCAAATTGTTGAACATTTTGGCCGCTTCTTAGTTAAAAATTTCAGTGTAATTATGTGCTTTTTAAAGGGGAGCCGCTAGGGGGCGCTTTTGAGTGGAGTAGTGATGTATTTATAGTGAGACAAATGTGTGGTGCAGTTTGTTTTTCTGAGGAAGTTGGTAAAGAGCGCCGACGAAAAGCTTGTTTTTAAGCTTAATAAAAATTCAATTTGTTTTTTTCGTTTATTGGCGTTCTTGTTTACAACATAACCTGTGGATTATAAAGAACTTTGCACACATCTATCTGAATCCAGGAGTTTAAAGGCGCTGGACCTGCAAGGGTGGTTTTTTCACCAGTTTCTTTTTTTGTTTTTTGAATTTTTATAGTGAAATATTGCTGCCTCTCCATGTATTCAGTGGGGGGAGAGAGAAAAGTGGTATAGAAATTAAATATGGTGGTTGTGGTGAATGTCCAGCTAAGGAACTATGTGAAGTTCACGTTTGTCATTTCCTTGTCTTTTATAATATTTTTTTTGTCTGGTGCTTAATGCAAGTCTATCACAAACATTGCATTGAACAATAAACAGAACAGAGTGAACATGAACCTTAAGCAGAACTCATACTTGTTTAAAGCAAACATTTACTTAGTTAAATTTTATACCATCTCTTGTGTATGTCACTTCATTATTCACTCCTTTAATCCTGCCATATTGTTATAGTCCTTTACCACTGCAGTCAGTATTTAAGATTGGTAGCTACTTGATCAAGTTGTAGTTTGTTACATCTTTATTTATATGTTTTCTGTAGTATTAAAAATACACATTCATTGATGTAGTTCTCTTTAGGCAGAAGCCCTTTCACTGAGCATAGTGAGCATGCTTGCAATAGTTAGAAATATTGCAAGCATTGAACAGCCATTCATTAGAAGCAATGACAGTAGAATGTTGAGATAACCAACTATTTCAGAATTCTTAGCCTTGCACATTTGGGCTAAAAAGATAGTAGAATACACCTTCATTAAAACAACTATGGCTCAGCTGCAAAATGATCTTCCCCTTACTGTTACTGTTTCAAAAAAAAGAATGAAAATGCTGTTCATTTCCTTTTATACAAAATAATTTTCTTAGTCTCCCCAGACAAGAACACCAAATGGCTTCTTGATAGATGCAGGGCTGATACGTTACTGGCCTCTCAATTTTTTTAAACTCTTGCAGTCTAATTCCTTTAGCAGTTAAACTCATCCTAAAGATTCTCCTATAAGCTTAGAAACCAGGAATACAGTGGACCTCTGAAATTCCAGTAAGTAGCCTTCAGTGTACCAAGCACTGCTCATCTGCTGTTGGTACAAAGGTGTGGGAATCTCCTTATCTCAAAGGCCAGAGCATGCCCATTATTCCAGATAGTCAAAAGCCTACCTATCAAGACCATTCTAAATATAAATGACATGTAATATAACGTCATACATGTCATTCACAACTGTGTTTGACATGTTTTCACATACAGTGTTCAGCTATCAGATTACTTAAACTCTTGTATCACCTACTCTAACCTCCAGCTCACCCATACCACTCTCCCTTCTCAGTCCATTTCCTCCTCACCCACCTGTTTATAAAAACACATTCTTTCATTTTATACATATTGTGATATATTGTAAATATGTAGTGGCGCACCAATGTGTTTTATACATTCTTTTAAATGTGTTCCTGAACTATAGAGAATGGGTAATTGTAAATCATCACCCTGATTGGAGAATGAACGTCTTCAAGCAGAGTGTTAATGTAAGGTAATGTCTGAAAAGCAAGCATATTAAGCTGCCATGAAGCTCAGACAATTAAAATGCAAACCACTTCATTGTTTATGCTTATTAAATATTGCACTGCTGTTTAGCAAGTGTAAAATTGAGAGGAAAAAAAATAAAAATAGAAAAGCTTGTGTGTTTGTGTTCATGCTTCTATGCATGAAAGCATAAGTAAAAGAGTGAGAGACATTAAGGATGACTGAAACAGTCCATCAGCAGTGTTTCATTAAACATTGAGTTATGAAACTCGGCTAAAAACATTAAATTGAATTCCTACCCTCCCATAAACCTCACTTCCTCTTGATCATCATTCTGCATGTATTCCCACAATTTACATTTATTTCTATTTAATTTGCTCCTTATGTTTTCTAAAGATCCCTCTTCCATTTCTTGTATCACTTCTATACTATTTAGTACTCCAAATATAGTTGTAGACTTTGATTTCCATTTTCTAGTAATTGCTTTTTTGGCTGCCAGCATAATTAAACTTAATAAGGTCTTACTATATCTAGGCAATTCATATCCTGTGTCCCAGATAAAAAAAAAAAAAAAAATCGTATCTTTGGTTACAGCCATTTGCTCACCCAATATTTCTGACAGAGTACCATGCAAGGAATTTTTAAAATCTGCCAACTCATTACACTCCCACAACACACGTTCCTGGTTCATAGGTGTGTACTAGGCTAATGGCCCTGGGGCATTTACAAGCCTAGCCATAGGATTACCCTGGCATAGTGCCACCCAACCTTAGTTCCCAGTGCCTCTGTCGAGTAGAGCCACTTGTGTTATCCCCGGGATGAATTTTCTGTTTCCCATCCACTTCTCTTGAAGAGGGTCAGCAAGATGCTCTGCTTAACATGTATTGGAAGTCTGTTCCATTGCATGGGCAGTCTCTGGGTAATGAACTTGTCCTTCCAGCATGTTCTGTTACATGTGGTAATGAGGTTAAGGTCTCTGGAGCATGTGGTGTGGAGGGATTGGGATTTCTTTAGCTGTAGCATTTCTAACAGACCTGGGTCAGACATGGCTTTGTAAGTCAAGCAGAGATCGCCTCTAAGTAGGTGATATGAGATGGAGAATAGTTGGAGTTTTTTGAGTCTGTCCATATAGGACAAGTGTTTAAGGCCTAGGATCCTCTTTGTGAGGTACTTTTGCGGCCTCTCCAGTTGTTGGAGGTGTCTACTGAGGTACATGCCAAATGGGGCATTGCACTCAATGTTTGGCCTAATGAGGGAAGAGTAGAAGGAGACAATGACCTCTTTCTTCCTGGATGCAAAACCCTGAGTAATGAGATGTGCCACATAGAAGAATTTTCTGACCACAATGGCAATGTGGTGATCAAAAGAGAGGTTGCTGCCAACCTGTGTTTCCAGATCTCTTATAATGTCTTCTGTGTCTAGTGGACTACCATCAATGTGGTAATTCATGGGAACTGGGTTTTTCCCAATGGGGATGACGAAATTTTTTGGTATTGAGATTAATGCCGTGGTTCTGACACCAGTTGTTGGTCTTAGTGAGGCCATTCTGTAGGATGTCCACATCAGTTGGGGAGTTAATAGCTCCCAACTTGCAATAGTCTGTGAACTTTGTCAGCCAGAGTCCCTTCGTTGGCCTGGACTAGAGAGAAGTAGATACCAAATGAGAGGACCCAGGACCAAACCCTGTGGGACTCCACTCGTGACTGATCAGCAGTCTGACTTGGAGTCAACTACTTTCACACTGTGGGTTCTATCGGTGAGCCAGTTTGCAACCCACCTAGTGATATAGGGACTGATGCCAAGCTTAGTGAGTTCTTCTATGATTCCTGAGTGGGGAATGGTATCAAAAACCTTGGCCTAATCAAGGTAGGCTGTATGAACCACCTTGCCTTCATCCACAGCTCTGGTGACTGACTCAAAGAAGTCGACCAAGTTGAGTAGGCATGATCTACCCTTCACAATCTCAAACTGTGTGGGATCCAAAGTTTGGAAATTCCCTACATACTTGTTTATTAGTTCCATGATGATGGGTTCCATATCTTTGCATATCAGACTCATCAGGCTAATGTGGCGATAGTTCCCAGGGTCTGTAGTCACTCCTTTATGGAAAGGGATAACTGAAGCAGTGCACCATTCTGCAGGGACAAAGCCTGAGGTGAGGCTGTGATTGAACAGAGTGCACAGGTGAGGTGCCAGTTCACTCTGTAGTTCATGTAGAACACAATCACAGATATTGTCAGGTCCCATAGAAGGCTGTATTCTTGGCCTTGGACAGCGCTTTTTTAACCTGTGCAGCAGTAATACTGGGTGACTGGCAATCTACTGGTATTGTGAATGGTCTTTGGGGGGGGTAAAGCTGGCACTGAATCTGTTGACCAGTATACTGGCAATATCTGTTGACTCGTTATAGGTGGTACCATTGTGCAGTAACTCAGAGCAAATCTGGGTATTGCCGTGGAGATTCTTTACAATTCTGTTTTCATACCTAGCTTTAGAGGATTTGATGAGGGATCTCAACGTTTTGTTGAGGCAGATAAGGGAGTTTCGGTCTTGGGACTTCACCTTATTCCGCATCAGTTTCCTCCTCCTGTTGTAGAGTTTGTTTATGGCAGGGGGCCACAAGATTGGCTTCCTTTATTTTTGGAGGAGACTGTCTTGTTTCTATTGGGTATGGTGAGATGCATGCATTTGTGTACGTGTTCGTACAGTGCATTGTTGTATGATTCTGCAGTCTCAAAACTATTCTCCATTTGCATGGGTGCTGTGAAGTTAGCTACCTCTGTTTTTAGAATCCCAAAGTTAGCTTTGGAGAAGTTTTTCATGGAGGTTAGCGTTGCCCGGGGTAGGGGGGGTGGATTTCCAAGGTGATTAGTTTGTGGTCTGATCTAACTAGGGAGGAGTTGACTATTGATGTAGAGCAATGGTCGCCCATGTTAGTAATCACCAGGTCAGGGATGTTGCTACCTGTAGTGGTGGTAAGAATGAGCTGGTCCAGGGCTTTGGCATTAATGAACTCCAGGAAACGTTGGGCAAGTGTATTGGTACATGAGTAGCTTACCCAGTTAATGGATGGGTAGTTGAAGTCACCTAGTAAGAGTGTTAGGTTGGACCCTAATATTCTCCAGGGTGCTTAGGAACGTGGAGTTTGAGTCTTGAGACATGGTTGGGGACCCAAGCAGGCTACAACCTGAATCGCTGTCTTACCCAGTATTAGCTGCACCTGAAGTATCTTTAAGTAATGTTGGGCTACCAGTCTGGACGTGTGCACATCTTTTATGAATATGGAGACACCACTGCCTTTGGAGCTTCAGTCTAAGTTCTGGGGTCGAAAGGTGTGGAATGAGTTATAGCCTGGTAGTGCAGGGGT
This sequence comes from Protopterus annectens, assembly GCF_019279795.1. Lineage (NCBI taxonomy): Eukaryota > Metazoa > Chordata > Ceratodontiformes > Protopteridae > Protopterus > Protopterus annectens. Next base: position 545,648,059 of record NC_056726.1, read on the forward strand.
GCTTTCTGCTGCCTTGAACCACGTCTCTGTTACAGCACAAATGTCGATGTTCTCCATTTTAAGGAGTGCCTCGAGCTAGTGCATTTTGAGATTTAGACTTCTAGCATTGAGCAACATGACCCTCGGATTGCATTTGTTTGTAGCTGTTATGGTGGTAATTTGGTCTTTGAAACACCATCTAAAAAAGGCACTATAGGGGTGGCAAGAACCTTGGCTAGTATCTGGAAGCCCAGGAGTGACAGATGCAGGCCATCTCTGGCAAAGCATCGAGGTCTGTCAATATGTCATCCCAGGCAGACAGACACTGGATCCCCTTAGAATGACACCAGAAACTTATCCAATTGTTGAAATCATTTTCTGTGTGTACTGTGGTATCATACTGGGTGATGGTAGGATGCTGCTCAGGGCTAGGGTCATACCTGCCTTGGCTACATAATCCGAGAGTTCCTTCATGTCTCTCTTCCTGTAGTCCAGGGAGGTATGTCTCAGGTCATTCACACCTGCATGTACAATGACAGAGTCATATTTATACCTGTTGAGTGACCTGAGTACATGTGTTGTCAGATCCTGGCACCTGACAGGCAGCTGACTTTTACTTTCTCCTTATTCAAGCTAGTGAGTGGGACATCAGTGTGCCTCACTATCGAGTCACCTATGACTAGTGTGTTGCGCATGCTGTTTTGCCTTAGGTTCTTTGGTTGAGTGGCACACTGTTTAGGAGAGTAACCCGCGGTAGTGGTGCTGCGGTAGCGTTGTCACCTCACAGCAAGACGTTGTCCCATTCTGTTCTCAGCTAGAGCGTCTTCTGTGTGGAGGCATGCATGAATGGGTGTGCCTTTGTTGAAGGTTGTGCATCAGGGCTGGTAACTCGGCACGTAAAAATCCACTACCAGACATTAGCGGACCGGAATTCCGCTGTGGCGACCCCTAACTGGGATAAGCCGAAAGACACAACAACAATCTGTCTCATGATTGGTGTTGTGTTGTAGTGGTCGAGTGGGTTTCTGCCTTGGAGGGCTCTGCTGCTTGGGTAGATTTTTATTGAGAGCCTCTGTGAAGGTGGGTGTGTGGTTTGTGTTTTTATGTGAAGGCAGTGCTGGTTTATGTTACGGAAGGCTGTGTATTCCATGTGGTGTGATGCAAGTGTTGACCTTCTCTTGACCAGCTATTCCAGTCTTGGCTGGAGATTGCTTGGCTTCCAATTTGGATATATAAGTGCATCTCTGCAGGTCTGAGTGTTGGAAGGTAAGATGAGAGGGTTGTCTGTGTACATGAGGCAGTTGCTGCATTGCCTCAGGATGCCCAAGTTCACCAGGTTAATAGGAGAATGCACAGGGAACTGACCTTTAGAGATGCCTGTCAGGGTGGGCATTAAGTTCTAGATCTGTTTCCTTGTAGAACGTTTACTGCTGGTAGCACTTGTGCACTACAATAATTGGTACAAGAAGTCTGGTAAAGTGCTGAACTAATAAGCTAGTATAAGTAGACGAGAGGAGAGAATTAGTAGATCTAAGGAAAACATTGAAGTGTAGGCTCTGACACCAGCCAGAAGCTTTCAAACAGTCCTGGATAAAGCTAGTATGTATCTGGACTAGACTAGTTACAGGAAAGGTGGGAAACGAGCAAATGCTGGCTTTTAAACTGGAAAGTTGAGAGAGAGGGAAGAAATGCCCAAATGACCAATAAACTACAATTTCTGGGCCAGGAACCACTCCTCTTGTGGTAGATAGGTTACCTAGTGCTTACCACTCCCACTTATAAGCTAGAAGGCTTTCCTCCAACACAGAAAGGCTTGGGGGGTGGGGGCTAAGGAGCTTGCAAACAGTCCTGGATAAAGCAAATCTGTATCTGGACTAGACTAGTTACAGGAAAGGGAGGATACAAGTGCAAATGCAGGCTTTTAAATCAGAAAGTTGAGAGAGATGGAAAAACTGCCCAAACGGCCATTAACTACAATTTCTGGGCCCCAAAACCACTCCTTGTGTAGTATATAGGTTACCTAGTGCTTACCACTCCCACTGATAAGCTAGAAGGCTTCCCTCCAACACAGAAAGGCTTGGAGGGGGGCCTCAGGAGCTTGCAAACAGTCCTGGATGCAGCAAATCTGTATCTGGACTACACTCATTACAGGAAAGGGGGGAAACAAGCTTAGATTTTTTTTTTAGTAAAGTGGAAAAGTAGAAAGCTGGAATAGACGTTAATTCAAGGTTAAGAATCTAAGTGGGTTGGCCTTCACAAATGTTCTCTCTCTGTTAGGTAAAATGAACTAATGACACTAGACTGGGAGGAATGTCCCAGATCAAATATACAGTATGGGCGGGCAACTGCAAAGCCACCAAGTATAAGAAATGGGGGTGGGTGGTGGGAAACTATTACAGCTACTAGATGTAGCCACTAAATGAAAGTTTTAAACAGATAAAGGAGCAAGGAGACTCTAGAGAATGTTTTTAACTGCAAACAAATCAGTTATATGATACCTGACTAGAACAAAGAAACCTCAAAAAATCAAAAATGCACAGAAAAGCACGGCTAGAGCACTCACAAACAGAAAATACAACTCTCAGTATGAAAAAGCAGTGTACAGTTAATTCAGTAAACATTCAATTAGAGTAATGAAACAGTATCTAGCAATGAAAAATACAGTTACAACAGTACATAAATGCAGTGAAACAGTAAAAAAAAAAACTTTATAACAGTGCAAAATGAAGTAGATTAACTGGATAGCACAATTATAAGCATTACAGAAGTGCAATTCAATGAAATATATGTAAGAAATAACTTATCCTACTCTTGGAATCTTAAGGAATTTCTGTTTAGTCTCAGTAATGAATCACAATCCACAGCCTGGTAAGTTCCCTCTTTCTTCTCCATCGCACCTCCATTTGCTGTCTACCAGAGGAAAAGTTCTTTGAAGTCAGCTGCCCTTCTGGCAAAATCTGATTTCACTGTTCTCATGCTGTTTGTTCTTTACTACTTGATTATAATATTCTGTATGGTTATTATTCTCCGTAAGGATTTGCATCCAAAATCCCATTCTCTCTTTATTTCTTGACCCCCTCCACTTCATCATCCCATTCCATTTTGAATTATAACATTCTGTCTGTGTTATGTATGTCAGCTTTAACTGTGCAGCTCTAAAATATCCATTCAAATTAGGTAATCCTAAACCACCTTGTTTTGTTTGAAGGATCAAATTATTCCACTTAACTTTTGCTGTCCCATATAAATTCTTTCAGCTCTTCATTAATTATTGTCCACAACATCTCCTCTGATAGAATATGCCTTACCAGTGTATACAATTAAGGGGACTAAAAGATTTTCATTGCTTGCATCTTACTACCCATATCCATAAATATGCACTTCCAGTTTCAAAGTTTTTTTATCAGCTTTTGTTTAGTCTAGTCCCACATGTCCTTAGCTGCCATAACCAATGTCTTTTTAATTCATAATCCTAAATACTTCATCTTGTGTCCCCATAAATGTGGGTATTGTTGAACCAATTCATGCATCTGTATATAATTTGCGGCTGTAGGCTTTGTTTCATCTTAATTAATTTAGTATTACCAAAAGGCTTAAAACTGTCTCAAAATTATCCACAACACTGAGATGCCATTTTCTGGATTTATTAAGTACAAAATAATGTCATCTGCAAATAAAACTAACCTGTCTTGATTACCTTACCAAATATATCATATATATCATTGCATTTTTGAGTTCCTTATTTTTTGTTGATGTCTCTAAATTTAAAGAAAGTAAAAGGGAAAGAGGACAGTCTTGCCACGTTCCTCTGTTCAAATAAAACTTATCAAGGACCTGATAAGTGCCTCTGATCCATCATGTATCCTAATTAATCATATTGTATAAGGCAATACAAATGCTTCTGTTGCCCTACCATAAAATCCTAGCCTATGTCAAATGCTTTCACTGCATCAAGACTCCCCAACAACAGTGATTTTCTTACCTTCTACTTCTGTTGTAATAATCATTGTTCTGTTAATGTTGTAACATGTCTGCTTTACCTCAGTGATCATGATCTGTCAGTTTTGGCAATACCTTTGCCTTTTGTTTAGGTAGTATAGACATAAACACTTTATAGTCATGGTTTAAAATTGAAAGTCTTATGATGCTGGGTCTGAGGGTTCTTTACTGTCCTTACTTAATATAGCCACCACAGCTTTCTTCCAAGATGTTGGTGCTGCCCCTCCTTTTAATATACCATTAAAATCTTCCCGATCTTTATCATTTTCTTCCCTCTTAACTTCCAAAGTTTAACAGGAATGCCATCTGTTCCTGGAGACTTTCCTGAAGATCGATTACGCATCGCCATTTTTATCTAATTTCCCTATCTTAACTGTTAGTTGCTGATCCTAATCTACCTGTGACCATGGCTTACTTAAGTCTATCATAAATATTTTCTATTTGTGCTCTTTATTTCCACATTTCTCTGCTTTATACATTTTTTTATAAAATTCACAAAGTATCTCTAAAACCTCTGCAGGATGTCTGGTTATTTTTTTTTTTTTTTTGCTGTAGGCTCCATAAGTTCGGTAACAACCCTTACTACTTTCTGCTGCTTAAGAAGTTGTGCTATTGTTTTCTGTTGTGGAATCATTTAAAAATAGTTGCTTAACATTAGCATTTCTAAACTCTTGCATTTTATCAAGAAAATCCCTTATTTTCTCTTAAGCACTCAACATTTGCAGTTCTTCTTCTTCTGTGACTTTCCCTTATTCTGCAATACTTAAACATTTGTCAGCCCCTCTAAGTAATTCCTAATGTTTAGCCATATTTTCCTCCTTTATTTCCACTTTGTTTTTAAACTTTATCAATCCTGTCTACTCCCTTCCTCTTGAGAGTTTACTTATTCCTCCCCTGAGATGGGATGCAATCTTTAAATACTAAAAACCTCTGCCTGACTACACTGTTTCTCTGTGTCCCACGGGCGTCACTCAGTAGTGTGCACAACTGTTAGTACCATTTGTGATGTAGAAAATTCAATGGCATCTGTTTGTGTAATTTCTGACATTTTCTCTATCTCAGACTTTGTACGCTAGCAACCCTTTGAGCTTTGTAATCCAGTCTTTTCCGCAAATGTACACTCATGAATTTTAGAATTCTGCTACTTAACACTGTTGTTCCTACCTTTGCTTGTTGGCTCATGGATATAGTTTTTTTTCACACCTTAAAGTGAAGACGGGTGCCACCCACTCCATTCACCCTCCACTTCACTACGGGCTCACTCCGCACCTCTACCCTACCCCCATTCCCCCACACCCCCTCTTTCATTACATTTATACTTTCCTAACCCCCTTCCATGCATTACCTCATCAACACTCTACAGACCTAATACACATCCCCTACGGACTACTCGCACTTCCATCTTCCTTGAGATGGCTTCCCCCGCTAGTACCCTCCAGCACACAGTTTTTTTTTATTCATTCTAACCTGCACTGCTCTTCTAAGCCTGCTATTCCATGCCACCTCTATTTACACCACCCTAAGCCCATCTCCTCAGTCATCCCGCACTAGCACCCTGCCATTATCAAACAACAATAACAGTTACTCTGACATCTCACCACCTTTAATCTCAACTTAAACACTTCCTGTCACCCAAACAAAACTACTCCTTACCAACTCCAAATGTAAACTTTGCCTCTCACAATACCCCAGACCCCTCCCAAGGAACAATCATACCCATACTATTATTTGCCTTCTGTCACTAAATGTGGGGACATCCACCTCAACCCAGGCCCAAACCATCCCCCAAAATCTAACTAAAATCCAAAACAACACCAACTACACGTTATAACAAACATTTGTAGTATTTGTAATAAAATTACCGAATTTCATATCTGGCTAAGTACTCACACCCCAAGTATTGTTGCACTAACTGAAACATGGCTAAAGCCACATATTACAGATAGTGAAATTCTCCCTCCAGGCAGCATAATTTGTTCTGAGAGACTCCGCAGAAAGAGTGGTGATATTGCATTAAATTATTAAAACTCCCTAAACCTCACTTCCTACCCCAAACAGTCCCTACATTTGGAAATTTAGAATTTATCTTAACATATCTTCATATTAACAACAAAAACCTAACTATTCCAGTAGTTTATATCCCGCCGGACCATTCCCATTTTAGAGGAATTTCTATCATGGATAAACCTAAATGTATCAAATGAACCTATAATCCTAGGAGATCCAAATATTAATTGGCACGTTCTGACCTCCAACTCCCCAGCCAACAGCATACATTTTCACAGCTTTACTCAGCTTATCAAAACTCCCACCAAGGCCTGTCCAAAGGATCAAAGTCCATCTTAGATTGGATGTTAGTTACCCACAGTCACAATTACTCACTCTGGCACCCTACCCAATATACTAAGTGACCACCTCCCAGCATTCATCCACAGGACTTGCCCTCAAATAGTCAAAACACACTCCTATAAAACATGCAGAAATCTCACCCAATTTGGCCAAAATAAATTCTCAAGCATTCTATAAACCCAGAACTTGCTACCACTAAAACCTCCTCCTAGATGAAGCATTTAATTACTTTAATAAGCTCTTCTTGGATATTCCTAATAACTTAGCCCCCATACATACCAAGGGAACAAAAGTGAATCACGCCCCATGGCTAACGCAACTGACCAAACAATGCCTCCTTCATAGAGATAAAGCATGGGGAACTTGGCAAAAAGATAAAACAAAATGAAATGAATTACAAACAACTCAGAAGTAAAACCAAGAAGCTAGTAATAAAAGATAAAAAAATATTTATCCTCTAAGCTAAGAACCTTACAAAATAATCCAAAAAAATCTGGAAGTCCGTCTCCACCCTCCTCAATCCTGGCACTCTACAAAATCCGTCTCATACACCTGAAAAGACCCCACAGCAAATTTCCCATGACTTTAACACCCACTTTATTGCCGCCATACAAACGTTAGTCAGACTCCTCAGCATGCCTAAACCCCATACTTCCAGAATACAAATGATATCAAACAAAATAACAATGCACCACTCATTCCTGACGTAAATTCCAATACACCCACAACTCATTTGTTTTCTATTCAACTAGTACCCACGTCTCTCGTATGTAAACTCTTAAACTCAAACCATGCTCTCTTTCTGCAGACAACTTTCCCCAGAATATTTACAACTAGCAGCAATTGCATATCCAGTTAGCATTCTTATAAAGTCTCTCTCTCAGAAGACTACATCCCACATTTATGGAAAAAAATCTATTACCCTGCTACATAAAGGTGGAAACTCTCACAACCTCTCAAAATATTGCCTCATCTCTATATTTTCCCCTTTATCCAAAATCCTTGAGAAATGTGTACACACACAATTACTCAAATACCTCATTGATAATGGTCTTCTGACTTCCACTCAGCACAGCTTCCACCCAGAGCACAGCACTGTTACAGCCCTGCTGTCATTCACTGATACTGTCAACAAAGCCTTGGATACAGGTCACCTCACTTCAGTAATCCTATTGGATTTCTCTAAGGCTTTTGATACAGTATCACATACTAAACTTCTGATCCAACTAACAAAACTTGGTTGCTCTCCCAAATCCCTCAACTGGTTTACATCATACTTAATTCAACAACGATCTGTAAAGTAATGAGCCAAAGAAGAACGCAAACTAATAAAAAAAACAAAGAAACACACCAAGCCAGCAGGAATTGTAGTTAGTGCTTCCGTTTACTTCACAAGCAAACTTCATCAGAGGTCTGATGAAGTTTGTTTATGAAGTAAACAAAAGCGCTAACTACAATTCCTGCTGGCTTGGTGTGTTTCTTTGTTTTTTGTTTTTTATTAACAATCTGTAAAGTGGCATAATGTCCAATCTGATTATCTGTCAAACAACATAGGAGTCGCACAGGGTTTCATTCTGGGACCCTTACTCTTCAGTATCTTTATTAACAACCTCCACAAAGCCACACAATTGAATAAAATTATCCAATACCAAGATGATTCAACAATTTCTCTGACCTCTTCAGAGATTGAGTCATGGCTAAACAATTCACAACTGCTACTAAACACCAAAAAAAATAAAACTTCTATTGTTCTCTTCAAGACCACCAGATATAGACTTCAACATCTTTTCTAAAGACGGAATTGAAATAGAAATAGTAAAAGCTACCAAATTACTAGACAGTACAGTTGACGAGAAACTCACCTTTGAAACACACATTCTTAATGAAATAAAGAAAACACACTTTAAACGAGGCGAACTTTATCGTCATAAACTCTACATGGACAAACTCACCAAAACAAAACTGGCAAGTACGTTACTCATCCTTTTCCTACTTTGTGGTAGTGCCATCTTTACTAATCTTCACTCATTCCCTCCGCAATAAACTTTAGTCTTGATACTATAAAATAGCTAAATTAACGTCAGGAAAGCCTAACCACTCACACCATTGCCAAGCATTCTCTGAACTGAACGGGCTGGATTTCCGAAAGTATTTCTGTTATACCCAATTAATGCTAGCCCATAAACTAATTTATAAACCAAATACCTGCCCAGCACTCTCATTAGTACTACAAATTTGTATTCCTACAAGTACTGTAAGAGCCTCCAACAAATTGCTATTAAGTGTAACCAAGCCCAATTTAAGAGCTGGACTATATGCTTTTTCTCTCGTAGCATTGCTAAATAGTGAAACTTCTTACCCTCCCTTATTACCCAAATAGACTATATAAAGACATATAAAGTAGCATTAAAAACATATTTCCTAAATAACCTGACATGCCATTGCAAAAACCTGCACTACTTAATACTTTCCCGCATTCATAGTTCGAAATAACTACTACCTTGACAGCAATGCAGCTCAATTATCACTATTTCTGTTTTGTAAGAACTGCCATGTTTTTACTACTCGTGTTGTACTATAATATCAATTGTCTAAGTTTTTATAAGTTTGCCGCATATTAAGTTTTATATTTTTGTCTATTCTACATTTACAATTTTTGTTAAATTTTGTGTATTCTAAATTTACAAATTTTAAGTTTCTGTATTTTATTTTACTATATTAATTGTGGAGCTTTTCTTTCCGGGCCTCCACTGAAAATGGATTCCTGACCCAGTGGACTTTCCCGGTCAATAAATAATAAATTAACTGTTTTCATTTTATGCAACTCGCTAGGTGTCAGAAAAATATGTATTAATGTGTCTGCTTAATGCTAATTAGAAACTAAATGAGTTAACACGTTTTTCATTCCATCTTATGTGCACTGTTTGATATACAGCTGAGTTTCATATGAGACTAAAAGATGCTTTTTGAAACTGCAGTGTGCTTTCTGAAACTTGCAAGATGCCCTCTGACCTAGTAATTGCTAGCACAGCAATATTCATGTTTATGCCTTTTGGAAATGTACTTGAGAAGCAGGTGATTATCTGCTAGGTCAGGAAGAAATGAATGAACAATGCTATATTCTGTAATGTAATGATTTTAAACAATCAGCTCTGTTCCAAGTATGAGAACATGCACAGCTGCAGAAGTTAGAGATAACATAGACAAAGGACTGTTGGAGAAATGAACTGCAATCTATACTTGCTTTGTGCTCAAATTAGCCATAGTACCTTGAATGGTAACATTGCATATATCTATCCGGTGGTAGCCAAGGCCACGTTGTTTTTCTTAGGAAGTTTCTCACAAAAATTGATAGTACAAGCAGAATATTGTAAAAACAATCACTACGAAATGATGATGACAAAACTTGTGATTCACTACGTCAGCTTGGTAGGCAATGTCTTATTAGAAAATGTATAAAAATGCTTGCATTTCCTGATTCTAGTCAGACAAACTCTGTATTAGCACGTTTTTGTCTCCTTGCTGCAAGATTAAAGTGCCTTAACCTGAACCTACCGTGTATTGATCATTTTTAAAGTATATTTTTCCTTTGACACTAGGTATAATGTCTGAAGATATTTCTAGCTTCCCTAATAACTTTGTTTATACCACCCATTCCTTAAATCCCTCTCTTTTAAACAGGTAGGTGTGAAAGCACCAGTGTCTCATTTTTACTTCATTACACTGCATTCTGTATCTTAGTTTTTATTGGTGCATGATCTGAAATAGTTATTAATTGTGTGTGTGTGTTAAAGCTTTCAATTAAATGTACATGTTCCTTAAGCTTTCAATTAAATGTACATGTTCCTCTTAAATATTTCTATCTAGCCTAGCTCTGTTATTGCACCTTGGGGAATAATATGTAAATTCTGACAGAGTTCCTGCTACTGAACTCACCTCTTCCATACCAACTTTTTTCATAAATTTCTTCAGAAATTTACCCTATTTTAGTATATTTTCCCTTCTGTCTCCCTAAAACATCCTCACTATTACAAATCAAATTACAGTCCCCTCCCATAAGTAATATTCCCTACTGAAAGCCGACATTTTCTTAAGCTCCATAATAGCTGTTCATGGAGCAATATAAATACAAGCTAACATAATCATCCTCCCTTGCCAACAGCACCTTACTACTACATGTCTTTTTCCCCCTCTTCTTTCACTATGAGAACCCCTCTAGCTATCCGTATAATTGATCCCCTTTTTCTTTGTCCCAGATATTCTGTGGACAATCCATCCTGAATTCTTTTGTTTGTCAAATTACCATGCTCATTTCTTTCTAAATGTGTCTCCTGCAGCATTGCTATTTACACTGTGCATTTCTTAATTTAATGTTATACTCTTTCCTTTTATCTTTACATTTAAGGTCATTTACATTCCAAGATAATATGGATAACTTAGCCTTTATGATAAAAAGCTATTGTACATGACAATTTTGAATATGTATTTCTACATTGTTTTACGTGCACATGCTGTTTATCAGTTTTACCGGTTTCTTCTCATCCCCATTTGAACCTATGTCGCATTTTTGTTTTTAATCACAACCCATAAACATCAAAAAACCTATATACATTTTTTCAAAACACCCCATTCCCTATTAACTTAGAACAAACAGAACTATGTACATCTTCAAAAAAATTAAGATAACCCCTCAGATTGGATCAATTGCCCAAAACTGACAGCTTTACACCCATTGCCATTACCTAACCTAAAATTAAGGTTACACATGCTACAACCTATATTACCACTTACACAGATTACTGTTTCTTTTTTATCTCCATTCCCTTCCCATATGTGAAGAACAGCTTGTATACTTTCAGGAAAAAAAACTATCTTTTAGCCCTATAAAAAGGATACTTGTCTTTAAGTAAAATTAAATTGTAAACTATTTGATTACATGCATTAATGTGTTAAGGGTGCTGGGAGGCTGCTTGTTCACTTTCCATAATTTCAATTTTTTTTTCACTGAATCTGAACTGCTTGCCATTGTACCTTTAAACCATCAACAAAGAATGCTCAGAACTTTCTAGATTAATTGCTTGCACCTGCAGACAGCTGGTTTCCTTGGAAAATTTCTCAGAAACCAGTCTCTGTAAATTTCAGTCAGAACTGAATGTACAGCTTCATTGAGCTATAGAATTCTTGACTCCTCTGAACATTTGCTAATGGAAAAAATAAGCTTATATCTTTGTAGATGTGATAAACTTAGCATCTTTAATGCTGTCATTTTGTCTTATTTTTTAAAGTTTGCTTGCTTACAAAAAGTTGTTTATAGCTTAGGCTAAGGGCCTTAATCTAGATATTCAACCTTGTAAAAACAACAGAAAATATCTGAATTCTACATACAATATAATATAATCAGTGCATGTTAACACCCCATCCTGCCCCAGCAATCAAAGATCACACAGCATATTAACATTAAACTTGCTTTTGTCCATCCTTTCATTTCTTGTTTTTCATTTCTTGTTATACTGTAAAGAGTATTATATTTTTTACACTTAAAAATATACCCCTTTAATACATTAACACATCCAACAGTCACTGAAAAGTCACTTCCCCACATTTTGGAACATTGGAAAAAGATTTCACTGGCAAAGTCTTTCTGTGAACTTTACTGTCAGGATCACATTTTGTTGGATAAACTTTTTTTCCTCTTCAGCCTGTTCTGCAGCAAAAAAATGTCTTTGGTCCTCCAGGAAGAAAATACTTGGAAGGCAGATAACTATAGACGCTGCAATTTCACCTGTCTTTCTACATTCCCAGTTGCTGGGAAACTATTTCTTCTGTGTTGCCTGATGTACAGTGCACAGTCATTTTCTACAAACACTCTGTTTTCTAGTTTTAATACTTCATCGGTCTGCCACTGTTTTATCAGGATCAGCTCTTATTTCTTGTATGATTGCTTCTTTACTAATATAGATTTTGGCTGCTTTCTCATGACCAGGTGTGAAGCATGTACTCTATTTGCTCTTTCAATTTAATCCTGCTGTGGAATACCAGTTGAGTTACTTATTTGTGCGTTTATAAAATTAATACAGTTTGACCCTTCCAATTTCTCAGCTACAGTAGAAAATTTCAAGTTTTTATCTGCTCACTCTGTTTTCTAATTCGACTGCGTTTGAAACCGCTCTTCTTGAGAAACCTCATACACAGCCAGGTTTTTCTTCAGTTCACCCTCTGTTTTTTGTAGTTTTATTATTTCATCGGAACAGCAACTTAAAGCTTATTCTGTTTTTAAAGCCTTTCGTTATTTATTTCTTCAATCTTTTTCTTTTATTTTGATCAGTTCTAAGTACATTTGTTTTTTATTTCCTTTAAATTGCTAGAAGCCATCTCCTGAAGCAAAGTTTAAGCTTAGACTGCTTTTTGCTAAACAGCTGCAGAATCTTTCCCAGACTGTATTTTCTCTTCACCTTTTCTGGTTGATTTTCTTTCAGGTTTTCCATATTTCTTCTTTGCTAGTATCTAGACAGTATACTTGCAAGTCAGTAACTGTCGTTTACCCAAATAACAGGTTCAATGGCTCTCCTTTTTCTCAGTTTCTGTTTTCACACTGTTGGAGCCGAAGTTAAGCTGTTGGTCAATGAGCAGCCATCTTGGAAGTCCACTAAAGAATAAACTAATACCAGACGTTGATTCACTATTACACAGAACAATTCTGTGGGCAAAATCAGGGACAGTAAATGGCAGGAAGGAAAGGGTGGAGTGGGGGCTGGAGGAGTGTGTGTGTGTGTGTGTGTGTGTGTGTGTGTGTGTGTGTGTGTGTGTGTGTGTGTGTGTGTGTGTGTGTGTGAGACATCTGAGGATAAAAGATGTTGTAATTGCTCTTGGTGTTTCTATATGAAAATGTTTGAGTCTGTGTTTTTCTTTTATATGTTTATATCGTGTGTGTGTATGTAGATAAATACTTATTGTAGTATATGCACTTGTCATTGGATAAGTTTAAAACACTAGGCAAATTAATTTACGTCAAAATATTAAATATCTGTGTAAATTTGTATATATATGTATATATATATATATATAGATATATAGATATATATATAGATATAGATAGATATATATATAGATATATATATATATATATATATATATATATATATATATATAGATATATATATTTATATATGGCAATTAAATATTAAACAATTTTACAGCCCATTTTCTAAGTACAATAATGCCATCTAAGGCATGTGTTTTTACATAAAAAAAAATGCCCTTGCAGGGGTGTCAAGGCTGTCTGCCTGCCACAGTGGAACTCTGGGTGTGCGTTATATGCACAATAACACACACCCTCTCAGGCATTACTATTTGTGTATTACATTTCCTTTTTGAAATTATACAATCTTGTGTACCTTTGTATTGATGCTTTCTATAGTTTTGGGCTGAAACTGAGAATTGGTTGATTAAGATCAGAGCTGTGTCCAAATAAATAAAGAAATTAGTCCTTGGACTATCTCATTGCAGAACCATTCAGTTTTTTTCTTTTAGTAACCTTTTTGCAACAAACCCTAGTTTTTAAATGTGGTGAAGAAAGAAATTCAGGGTTCCTTGAGTTTATGATAGGTGCAGTGTAATCAGAACGTTAGTTTTCAGAAGAATGTTTATACTTCTAGATCAGGTGGCTATGTGCCTCTACAGTTGCACTACCATAAATAACTTGTCTCTCTCAGGACTTAAAAAGAAACTGTGTTGGGAAGAAATATTAACAAAGGACTTTTGTTTGAATGTTTGAAATGTAGACCTGGTTTCACTAGTAAAATGACTAAGAGCAATACTTAGACCAGCTTTATTTGTATTCAGCTACTCAATAGTTAGAAAACACTTATCTTGGATAATGTTACAATACAACTCTTCTATACCGTGCTGCAGTCATAAGTGACAGAACAAAAAAGCTTGAGGACACCAATTTGAAAGTTTTTGTTGTGTTTTCTGAAGATTCATCATGTTAAACACACTGAATTAGATAGAATTACCACTTTTGCTGTCAATCACAGATTTGCTTTGACAATATTGACATTGTTTTTCCTGGTGAATGAGACGGCTTGAGGCTACCATTTTAAAAGACTGTTGTGCTCAAAGGAATGAGCACATCAAACACATTCTTTGGGAATTATTAGTTTGAGCCACTAGCTAATCATATGTCATAGTTTGCATTGGTAAATGAGAAAGTATCATTTAGATAACTTTCTCATTTGAAAAACCTGAACGTTGACTGAGAGCTCAATTTCAGAGTAAGTAACTTAAGAGGATAGAGTTTATAAAGTGTTTATGCTGGAGCCTCTTCCTCCTTCCGGAACTAAACAGGATCATTGTCGTGCTTTTCACACACTCGATGCAGATGCTACAGTGAATGCAGAATCACCATGTGTTCACAGCCTTATGTTGCTGGACACCTTTAGATGAGCCCACCAGCGTCTGTGTAGGTCTTCCCTCCCTGCAACCAAATGCCTCAGGGGTTTATGATGAGTGTTTTATCAGCAGGGGTTGGAGCCACTCTTTTCCTGCATAGTTGTATAAGGGAATGTCGCTTAAACAAGTTGGAACTACAAGCAGTCCTGATTGTCATTTTCTCTTTGGAGAATATGTTTACTATTTGAAAATTATCTCCCTACTGATCCAGTCCATTATGTGGTACCTGAACAAGCAGGTGGAATGAAGATCATACCACTCTTTAGTGATCCAAGTCCAACAGTGGGCCATTAATGGATGCCATACTTTTTGCCATTCGTATTTTGGCAGATATTTGCTAGGATACTGCCTAAGCCACTCCTTCTATTTCATGGATCTGAAGATCTGGAAACTTCATCTGGGCAGGGCTTTCCAGAAGTGGGGAACCTTGGAAGTTTACCTGTTTCCACCTTTGGGAAACATTTCTCCAACTTTCTTGCTAGTTCCTTAAGTGTAGGAGGAAGCTAGCAATGGATTCCTTGTCTGAACTATAGCAGGGAAGGTTTTTGTTATCTTTCACTCTGTTACCTGTGATTTAGTGGGTCATCACAAAATTCAGAGAACAAATATAATATTCAAACCAGAAACAGAAAATAACCTTACCAAATGTAATGCTGCCCACACAAAGCAAACTGAACATTAAAAATGGCAACAACCACCACAAAGTATGGTCCAAAATTTAATCACTTAAACAGCATAAAACGACACAAAATCAGAAAAGCAACAGTGATGTGTAAGCACTTTCAGGCTAGTGCCCTTCTTCAGACAATTAACTAAAAAAATCAAACAGTTTAAATAAATTATCCTTCCCCTTAAGCCAGCCCTAAAGAAAAGGCAGATAGATTACTGATTTCAATTGGTTGTTATTATTTAAACTATAATTGTCTGAAGAAGGGCACTAGCCTGAAAGCATTTACACATCATTGTTGCTGTTCTGATTTTGTCATTTTATGCTGTTTAAGTGATTAAATCTTGGACCTACTTTGTGGTGGTTGCCATTTTTACTGTTCAAATATTATAATATTGACAGGCAGTTGGTGCACAGGATTAAGGAATTGTTAGTATCCTTTTTCCTTGTGGTTTTGTAGTCCAGGGTTTGATTCCCTCAGCCTCCATTGCCTAACTATGTGACTCTGAGCAGGTCATTTAACCAAACAGCACTACTGGGCTGAGCTGGGAAAAAGTCCATTGAGATCAATGCTCTACACCTGTACGCAAACAAAAGTTAATCACTTTTAATGATGTGGTTTCAGGCTCTCGCCGGCCCTTCTCAAAATAGGGATCATTGCCAATAAAACAAAGGAAGCACTCCTGCTTATGGGAGAGCCAGCTACAGCTCATGATATGGTTCCTGGTTTATATTCATCGATCCTGATTTACTTCCTGGCTGACGTATTACAGGTGACTGATGCTGATGTCCTCTGCCAAATTAGACAGGCCTTATGTTTTTGGAATGGAGAACTCCTATGCCTCCATTAGTGGAACTTTTGACTTTTCTTAGGCCTGTCTGTGATTGTGGTCTCAATTATTCCATTGTGACCATACTGCTCAACCTGGTAACACAAAAAATCTGGGCAGTGGCCCATGATCACTTCTGTGGCTCTGCTTGACAGGGGCACAGGAAAATAGTTTTCTTGAGTGTCAAAAGCCAGGCGTTTTATTTTTATTAGCCTCCTTGATATATATATTTATTTGCGCTTCATTCGTGTGTGTTTTATATATGTGTTTTTGTACATGTTTATATATGTATATCATTTTTTTAGTGCATTTCTTTTTATTCATGCATTTTTACATAAGGAATTTTGTGGTATATGTACCTTTAAATTGAATTGAATTTAGATACATCTATTAATTAATTATTCTGCTCATTAATCAATTGAGACATTATTATTATGCAGATTTATTCACTTTTAAATAGTGTGTATATTTATTCAGATTGTATCATTGAGGTCTGAAGAAGCCACTTTGGTGAAAGCGCTTGCCCATTTCCTGCTACCGAATGCAAGTTTTTTTATCATGCTCAAGGTTTCTATAAATCGTTCAGTGGTTTGAACTACAAGAGCAGTCTGAATTTGGTCTGAATAGACATTTATATGGTAACTGTTACTAACTGCCAGAGGTTGTTACTGAGTTTATTTTTTTATATCATTCTGTGGATAAATGTACCTTATGAGAACTGTCTTTTAGGAGCAAATTAGCTCAAATAAAATAAAAAAAAATAGCTACCTACTTTCATGTGGAACATGACCATGGAAAGAACAGCATACTCACACTCATCTAGAGTAAGATGGAGGAATGAGGGGTTTCTTGTTTATACATGCACATAGTGGGAGTTGCTGATAAGCACATTGTCACTGCCATTCAAAAACGAATTCTGAGGCTTGCCCCTTTTAAATATGTAAGCATTTTGTAACTTGGCAGAGTATTACAACTCAGCCAGACTCCTCACTTCAGAAATAAATAACGAACAGTAATAATAATAAAAAATAAGGACCGCTGCAACAGAGTGAAAAGACGCAACTGCACATTCAACTACTTGCATTTTTCATAAAAATCCCATTGTATATTCTTTGCTGTAGAAATAAATATCTGAGAACTCAAAGTGCGATAACCAGTAATCTGCATTGCTTGCAGAGCTATAATTCAGAAAAAGGGTTGACTGCTTACGGTGCAAGCCTGTAATGCGGGCATTACTTTAACAGCTAAGAACAAGCAATCACATTACAGAACCTTTCAAAAAAAATAATAATTATGACTGAAAGATAAACATACATCAGCCAACAAAACTGTAAGGGCAGCGGAGAATGCAAATAACTAAGATACCTGGATTAAAAGAAAAGAAATGTTTCCAGGAAATGACTGGCTACATGTTATTGGAGTTACAGTTAAGATCTTTCAAAATACATGCGACCATCAACTAGACTGAGGAAATTATTTCCCACTTCCCAGAGACGTCCAGCCCAGCTTAATCTTTTAATTGGCTGTAACAGCCATATTAAAAGGTTCTGATGCATATTACACAGCACAGTGACATTTTCGTAAACCAACTTCTACACCAGTTTGCCCTCATTAACCTGGAAGTATATCCTGTGTTAAAGCATCATGGGAACCATAGTTTTCTGTCAAGAAAGTTAAGGGACAAATATATTTAAAAGTGTATTTATGCTTGCGTAGTGGTGCTAACATTTCACTAACGCTATAAAAATTATGCAGAGCTAACAAAAGCATCATCGCAAGTATTATCACACCCTCCACTTCTGTGTTCATAGGTGTGTACTAGGCTAATGGTCCTGGGGCCTTTACAAGCCTAGCCATAAGATTACCCTGGCATAGTGCCACCCAACCTTAGTTCCCAGTGCCTCCGTTGAGTAGAGCCACTGGAGTTATCCCCAGGGAGAATTTTCTGTTTCCCATCCAATCATCAAGATACCTCTTGAAGAGGGTCAGCGAGGTGCCATGCTTGATATGTATGGGAAGTGTATTCCATAGCATGGGTAGTGTCTGGTTTATGAACCTGCCCCTCAAGCATGTTTTGTTAATTGTGGTAATGAGGTTGAGGTCTCTGTCTTTGGAGCGTGTGTGCAGAGGGATTGGGATTTCTTTAGATGTAGCATTTCTAACACAGCTGGGTCAGTTATGGCTTTGTAAGTCAAAGATCGCCTCTATGTAGGCAATATGAGACAGAGAATAGTTGGAGTTTTTTGAGTCTGCCCATACAGGACAAGTGTTTAAGGCCTAGGATCCTCTTTGTGAGGTACTTTTATGGCCTCTCCAGTAGTTGCAGGTGTCTAGTGAGATACATGCCAAATGGGATATTGTACTCTGACTGAACAAATGAGAGAAGAGTATAGGGAGACAATGACCTCTTTCTTCCTGGATGCAAAACTCTTAGTAATGAGATGTGCCACATAGAAGTACTTTCTGACCACAGTGGCAATGTGGTGATCAAAAGAGGTTGCTGTAAACCTGTGTTCCCGGATCTCTTATAACACCTTCTGTGTTCAGTGAACTATCATCTGTGGTAATTCATGGTGGTAATTCATGGGAACCAGGTTTTTCCCAAAGGGGATGACCACACATTTTTTGGCATTGAGTTTAAGTCCATGGTTCTAACACCATTTGTTGGTCTCGGTGAGGCCATTTTGTAGGATGTCAACATGACTTGGGGAGTTAATAGTTACCAACTTGCAATCGTCTGCGGACTTTGTCAGCCAGAGTCCCTTTGTGTTGGCCTGGACTTCAGAGAAGTAGATACCAAACAGGAGAAGGATCCAGGACTGAACCCTGTAGGACTCCACTCATGACTAATCTGCAGTCTGACTTGGAGACAGCTGTTTTCACACTGTGGGTTCTATCTGTGAGCCAGTTTGCAACTCACCTAGTGATATAGGGGTTGATGCCTAGCTTAGTGAGTTTTTCTATGATTCCTGAGTGGGGAATGGTATCAAAAGGCTTGGCCAGATCAAGGTAGGCTGTATGAACCACCTTTCCTTCATACACAGCTCTGGTAACTGACTCAAAGAAGTCAACCAAGTCGAGCAGGCATGATCTACCCTTTACAAAACCAAACTGTGTGGGATCCGGAGTTTGGAGATTCCCCATATCCTTGTTTATTAGGTCCATGATGATGCGTTCCATAGCTTTGCATATCAGGGTCATCAGGCTAGTGGGCGATAGCTCCCAGGGTCTGTAGTCATTCCTCTTTTGTGGTGAGGTATAACTGTAGCAGTGCACCATTCGGTAGTGACAAAGTCTGAGGTGAGGCTGTGATTGAACAGGGCACCCAGGTGAGGTGCCAGTTCACTTTTTATTTCATGTAGAACACAGCTAGGGATATTGTCAGGTCCCATAGAAGCTGTATTTGTGGCCTTGGACAGTGCTGTTTTAACCTGTGCAGCAGTAATACTGGGTGCCTGGTAATCTACTGGTACTGTGATTGGTCCTTTGGGGGGGTAAAGTTGGCACTGAATCTGTCATCCAGTACACTGGCAATATCTGTTGGCTTGGTATAGGAGGTGCCATTGTGCAGTAGCTCAGAGCAAATCTGGGTATTGCTGTGGATATACTGTACATAACTGTAGAAGGCCTTGTGGTTGTCTTTACTATCTGCTGCAATTCTGTTTATATAGCTAGCTTTAGAGGATTTAATGAGGGATCTCAGCTTTTTGTTGTGGCTGTTGAGGGAGTTTTTCCAATCTTGGGACTTCACCTTAATCTGCATCAGTTTCCTCCATCTGTTGTAGAGTTTGTTTATGGCAGGGGACCTCCAGATTGGCTTCTGTTTTTTGGAGGAGAGCATCTTGGTTTTGTTGGGTATGGCAAGATCCATGCATTTGTGTGTGTGTTCGTACAGTGCATTGGTATATGATTCGGCGGTCATGCAACTATTATCCATTTGCATGGGTGACGTGAAGTTAGCCACCTCTGTTTTAGGAGCCCAAAGTTAGTTTTGGAGAAGTTTTTCATGGTAGTTACATTTGCAGAAGTGGGTGGATGGGATGTGGATTTCCAAGGTAATTAGTTTGTGGTCGGATCTAACCAGGGATGAGCTTGACTATTGGTGTAGAGCAATGGTTGAAGCAAACCAAAAAATGAGAGACCAGCATACAGTGGCACCAGATAAATCCTTCATTGTTGAAGTGCCCCTAGGCAAAAAAAGCAGGAACAGGCCAGTTTCAGCTTCACAGTTACATAGCCTTCATCAGTGTTAATGTCTGATAAATAAGAAATGCTTTATATACATAATTTAAAGGATGTGATCAATTAAAGATGCTCATTAAGCCCTGGTTTAAAGAGACCACCCAGTTTAACAATTCATTTTTTCTCCATACTGTTTAATAAATCATGCCATCCTAATTTATTGCTTCTGGGTCTTATGATTGTCTATTATAGTAAAATTAAATATAGCATTTTTGTGAGTCATTGAATGTTTATAGAGGGCATTGGTTTCTTTATAGTGTTTAATGTCGCGAAGATGTTAAGAAATTCTGAATTTAAGAGGTCTGGAAGTTTGCCCTATGTAGAATGCTGAACAACTGCAACTAGCTGAGTAAACCACCCAATCAGTAACACAGTTAGCAGAAAATGAAATCTCATGGACTTGAGGGGTATTTTAACTACTGAAGCTGTTGGTTTTTAAAACCCTAGGACAGTGAACACAATGACCACAAAGGTGACAACCAATTAAGGGGTCACCTGACAAAGTAACTTGTGTGTGTTTCTTATGATGAAGTTGACTATGTTTATATTGATTGAAAAAGGCAGCAAGATTTTTACCTTTCTTGAAGAAAAAGTTACATATGTCATCCAAAATTTCACCACGTCTAGTGTCAGATATCAAAATATTCCAATGGTGTTGCACAATATCCATTAGTACGCGTCCGTATGTAGTAACTAATCTAAGGGGCCTCCACCCCTATTACATTTGGGTTTATAAAGAAGATTCTCATTCTCCATGTTATCTACATTGTGTTTCGTATGTAAAACATAGCCCATTTTATAGCCTCTGTCCCTAAATCTGAGAACCAAATCATCCCTGAACTGTTCATAAGTATTTCCATCAGAACAAATGTTTCATCCTCATAAATTGGGATTTGGGGATGTTCCTACAGTTGTGGGGTGGATGAAAACTGGTGGCATGGAGAAGTGAATTATATTCGGGGAATTTACGATAGACTTCAGTGGTCAACATATGGTCAGATACTCTGGAGATCAACACATCCAGAAAAATAATTTTGTTTTTATCATAGCTGACCGTAAACTCAATTCCCCATTTGTTTGGTGGTCTTGCATATTCACACTCATTTGATTTCATGATGGAGAAGCTTTCTTATCCATTACATACAACTTTTGCTCTCTTGTAAAATGGTTTTCCTGGTTACCATCGCCTATCTGCAGGATCATGAAGCCTTATGACCTTTTTCTGTAGAGAAATTTATCTAGCCTTTCACGTGACCATGTGTTCCTTAAGAATAACCTACAGTTCCTTATGAGTATAATTACACATGATTACAGAATCGTTCTTAAATGAGTTCATTCATCTCCCGTTTTTTTTATTCTTTTTCAGGGTCAGGATCCAGTGGAATAAAAGCTCTTCATGATATGGATATATGTCAGCAAATCATGTTCTACCTGAAATGAGTACAAAAAGTCTGAAAGCTGGAACAAATCTTTATTTCCTTTCTGACAGTAAGAGAATAGCTTTATAAATAGACCTTCTCCTTATGGAGGGCCAGCTGATTAATTTTCGAATTATGTGGCAAACTGCCTATTGGCATGCTGTATTCAAAGATCACTCCTACTGTGACCTAGCCAAGGGAGCCCGCAGGATTTTTTGCAGGGGGGGTGCAAACCCAAGCCCCGCCCATGCAGCCCCACCACCTCTGCTGCCCCTGCCCACTCAGCCCTACCCCCCCAAAGCCATTCCAGTGTCCCATTACTTGGCTATTTCTCCCCATTTGTCATAGACACTGTTCAAATCTCTGTGTGCATACTGTTTTATGCTTTACTTCTACAACAATTACAGATGTCTGGATTTCATTTACAACTTTTATTTCAAATTTTATAGCACAAACACTGATAGACATTTACTAAACCTAAACAAAGCAATCGAAACTCACATTCAACGAACATGCATCTGGCCAGTGGCAGGGTAAGTTTACCTTTGGCCTGTTTCCAAATCATAGGCTCCTTGACACATTTTTAGAACCATGCAAAAGTTCTTTGATTCACCTTCCTGACTGTATTAATTATACTACATAATAATTGAATTATATCCCTTGTATAATACAGCACCACTTGTTAGAGTGTGTTTTAAATTTATAGTTCTGAGCATTTTTCCTTTAAGCAATGAAACAAATCATATGAACCAATAATGACAACCTGCCCAATTCAGAACATTTCAACCATAAAGGGCCACTCAAGCTTCTGTCATACAATCCTCCCATATCAATCAATATGCAGAATCTCTGCAGAAGTATAAGTCATCTGAATAATTCCAAATTAAAGAGATCTGAAACCGATGAAGAGGTTGTTGCTAGAAAAAAATTATTTCAGTGTTTCATTTACAAATTCAGTGTCTGTTGCCCTTGAAGAATAAATTGCCTGTGCTACATTAAAATAAATGGTAAGTTGGTATATTGCAATAGGGAATGAGTGGCAGGCTAAAAAACAGGTTCATAGTTATTAGGTGTCTCATCCAAAGGAGGACATACTAAGAACTGCAGTACCATACCCCCCTTAAAATACAAATGTACATGCCGTACGAATAGAACCTACAGTCCTTTGCATCAAGATGTAAGTATGCTACCTGCTGTGCTAACACTGCTTTAAAATTCTCTACCATAATAACGATACCATTTGCTAAACAAAACAGTTGCACATTTTAAGCAGACTTAGCATGAGCAGCAGTAACCTTTGTTTCCCTTGAAGCTCACAATTCCTTGAAAATGCACTTGAAAATAAATTCCACCTGTTAGATCTAACTAGGGCATTTCTCTCTCTCTCTCTCTGACTGTGTCTCACACACACACACACACACACACACACACACACACACACACACACACATCAACTTCTTAGTGCAAGAAATACATAAATAGATTTTTTCAAAGTTACAACAAGTGTAAACTCTGTGTGACCATGGTGTGTGTTTGTTTTTGATAGAAAGGTATAAAGGAATTTACAACAACTGTAAACTCTGTGTGACCATGGTGTGTGTTTGTTTTTGACAGAAGGGTATAAAGGAACTCATGGCTATGTATATAGTTGAATCTCTGTACTGAAGTACTCCCTACCATGATACTGCTTTAATGGTGTGTTTGCATTCAGAACCTTTTACAGTTTTTATACTGAATTTTATAGCTACATGAATTAGAAAATAACCAATTTCCTTTTCTGAGCATAAGCTAAAAAGTCCACTCCTTACCAGCAATGCTTCCCCTGGAAAACATCTATATATGTATCACAGAGACCTAGTTCAAGACCGATAACAACACTCCTTTAATGCAGGATTTCAATATTTGCCACAAGTTCAGGCCTATCACCCGAGATGAAAAGGTGATGGTGTCTACATATTCTTAAAGAACATTTCATCTCCAGACTTGCTAGGTAAGATAATGACGTGGAATTCCTCTGCATCCAACTTAGCTTTAACAAAACTCCTTACTGTGTCATACCTAACTATAGGTCCCCTCTATGTACCCCATCAGTCCATATCTCCTAACTAATATGGTGTCCCTATGCATTAAGCCAACACCATTATTCTAGGAGACGTCAATCACATTTTCTTCCAAAATTGCCATTTTGAGGAAGGATTATTAGGGGAGAGCAACATTGAGCCAAAATTGGGGACAATGGAGAGGTTTGGATATTTCTAATTCTGCAAAGCGATTTGCACATACCTCTCAACCTCTTAATGCAGGAAATCTGGACAAGGCCAAATATATTGGGGGAACATACAAACACTACTAAAAATTGCTCTTGTATAAACTTAAGACAGTTGATAGAACAGGTCTTGCATTAGCATGCATTTTTCTGAAGGCTATGACATCTGAAACTCAATGTCTGTCATTTAGTGACTTCATTGTATGAGGAACAAACCAAAAATAAGAAGTAAATATCTATTCATTCTGCAAAAATATGGACAACTGAGAGGTATAGTTCAACCGGGGCTGTCTGAGTCTGTTACCCTCCCCCCCTCACAAAATCATGGTCGAATGGAGCCTCCCCCCTGCAGCCATTCCAATGTCCCATTCCTTGGTTATTTTGCTCTATTTACCATAAACACTGTAATGTGCATACTGCTTTACTTCTGCGATGATTTAGATTTCATTTGAAAGTTTTATTTCGCATTTTACAGCACAAACCCTAATAGATATCTGTTTAACAAAGCAATGCAGTCTCACAATGAAAATAGACTTAACATTAAAACTTCTCTGCCCTTGAAACTCACATACATTGAAACAGCATTGAAACCCACATTCAAAGAAAATATATTTTGCCAGTGGCAGATAAATATCAACTCTGGGCTGTCTTCAAAATCATAGGCCCCTTGAACATGAAACATACACATGCTCTTTGATACACCTTCCTGACTGTATTACATTATATTCCTTGTACAATATAGTACAGTTGTTAGAGGGCATTTTAAATGTATTGTTTTGAACATTTTTCCAGTAAACACTGAAACAAAATGCATACACCAATGACAAAACTGCCCAATTCAGAACATTTCCATCATAAAAAGTTTACTCAACCTTCAGTATCAGTAAATATGCACAATCTCTGAAGTAGTAAAATCCACATTAAAGTAATCTGTAACTAATAAAGAGGTCGCTGCTAGCAAACAACTTTATATGTCATTGTTTCATCTACAAATAAAGTGCCTGTTGCCCTTGAAGAATAAATTGCCTTTGTTGCATGCATTAAAAACATGATAAGCTAGTAATACCGCAATAGGGAATGGATAGCAAACTGATAACAGGTTCATAGTTACTAGGTATCTTTGCCAAAAAGGACTGCAGTATCCACCCCCTTTACAACACAGTACAGTATCAGCAATGCATCTACCTACTGTGGGAGTAGAACCCACAGCCTTCAGCATCAAAAGCAAGTACACTACCTGTTGTGCTATTAACAATACAAGCCGACTACACATAAGCAGCACTAAACTTTTGCTCCGCTGTCAGCTCCTTGTAAAATCTACTCGACACTCAGCTGTATCTCTGAACTTTGCAGCACAAGAAATCTGGAAAAAGCCAAAATCTATTGGGGGGGGGGGGCAAAAACCAGGGACACATTTTAAACATTGCTTGTATAATGTTGGAAAGTTGCTAGAATAAGATGCTGCGTTACCACCATACATTTCACTGCCACGTCTTGAACCCAGGGGACCCTGTGCAAAACAGTCACCGCAACATACCACTATGCCAAATCAGCTGTTTTGTGAAAGAGGAAGACTGAAACTTAAATGGCTACCATTTAGTGAACCTCTTAGCACAAAACACCTGAACAAAGCCAATAATGGGCACAAAACACCCAAACAAATCCAATAATGGGTGAATACAGCCCCCAAACATTCAGTGAATTCA
This sequence comes from Protopterus annectens, assembly GCF_019279795.1. Taxonomy (NCBI): domain Eukaryota; kingdom Metazoa; phylum Chordata; order Ceratodontiformes; family Protopteridae; genus Protopterus; species Protopterus annectens. Next base: position 545,673,966 of record NC_056726.1, read on the forward strand.
GTTCTCACCACAGTTCTCAACCTCTTAGCAAAAAATACCCGGACAAAGCCAGTAATGGGGCAATATAGCTCCCAAACATATTCAGTGAATTCAGTTCTTACCATAGCTCTCAACCTTAGCACAAAACCTGGATGAAGCCAATAACGGGGGGAATACAGTCCCAAAGATAGGGATAAATTTCAAATATCCATCTTATACACTTAGAAAATTGCTAGAATAAAAGCTTTTGTGTTACCATCCACTTTCTGAAGGATATGAAGTCTGATATTCAAATGAGTGTCATTTTTTTCACATTTAACCAGGAAAGTCCGACTTGGAACAAAAGCTAATTTTTAGCAGAGGCACAGGGAGAAACACTCCAGACAGACATGTTTTCGTAAGATGGGAAGAAACAAAAACAGGGAGGGCATACAGATTCCACACAGAAGGTAAGGCACCCCAACCAAGAATCAAACCAGAGAACATGTAGCTGTCCGGCAACAATGCTACCAGTGTCCCAATGCACTACTGGCTTTGCAAGGACACAAATACAGAAACCACAGATTTTATGAGGAACAGAACAAGTATGAGGGAAAAACCTGGAACATTTTTACAAATGGTGGTGGGTAGGGAATTCAGGCTCTTGCCACTTGGGCCCAAGGTACAGGGTTCAAGCCTTATTCTCTACCCACCACCATGTAGCACCGGGGGCATTTTACACACACCACTCTGAAATCCCATCCACACACACACACCACTCTGAAATCCCATCCACACACACACCACTCTGAAATCCCATCCACACACACACACACCACTCTGAAATTCCATCTACACACACCACTCTGAAATCCCATGCACACACACACACACACACACCACACTGAAATCCCATACACACACACACACCACACTGAAATCCCATACACACACACACACCCCACACTGAAAACCCATCCACACACACACACACCACCACTCTGAAATCACATCCACACACACACACCACTCTGAAATCCCATCCACACACACACACACACACACCACTCTGAAATCCCATCCACACACACACACACACACACACACACCACTCTGAAATCCCATCCACACACACACACACACACACACACACACACACTCTGAAATCCCATCCACACACACACACACACACACACACACCACTCTGAAATCCCATCCACACACACACACACACACACACACACACACCACTCTGAAATCCCATCCACACACACACACACACACACACACACCACTCTGAAATCCCATCCACACACACACACACACACACACACCACTCTGAAATCCCATCCACACACACACACACACACCACTCTGAAATTCCATCCACACACCACTCTGAAATCCCATACACACACACACACACACACACACACACCACTCTGAAATCCCATCCACACACACACACACCACTCTGAAATCCCATCCACACACACACACACCACTCTGAAATCCCATCCACACACACACACACACACACCACTCTGAAATCCCATCCACACACACACACACACACACACACACACACACACCACTCTGAAATCCCATCCACACACACACACACCACTCTGAAATCCCATCCACACACACACACACACACACACACACACACACACACCACTCTGAAATCCCATCCACACACACACCACTCTGAAATCCCATCCACACACACACACCAGTCTGAAATCCCATCCACACACACCACTCTGAAATCCCATCCACACACACACACACACACACACACCACTCTGAAATCCCATCCACACACACACACACCACTCTGAAATCCCACACACACCACTCTGAAATCCCATCCACACACACACACCACCACTCTGAAATCCCATCCACACACACACACCACCACTCTGAAATCTCATCCACACACACACACACACACACCACTCTGAAATCCCATCCACACACACACCACTCTGAAATCCCATCCACACACACACACACATCATTCTGAAATCCCATCCACACACACCACTCTGAAATCCCATCCACACACACACACACACACACACACACACACACACACACACACACACACCACTCTGAAATCCCATCCACACACACACACACACACACACACACACACACACCACTCTGAAATCCCATCCACACACACACACACCACTCTGAAATCCCATCCACACACACACACCACTCTGAAATCCCATCCACACACACACACACACACACACACACACACACACACACACACACCACTCTGAAATCCCATCCACACACACACACACCACTCTGAAATCCCATCCACACACACACACACACACACACACACACCACTCTGAAATCCCATCCATGCACACACACACACACCACTCTGAAATCCCATCCACACACACACACACACACACACACACACACACACACACACACACACACACACACACACACACACACACACACACACACACACCACTCTGAAATCCCATCCACACACACACACACACACACACACACCACTCTGAAATCCCATCTTACACACATTACTCACTTTGAAATCCCATCTTACACACACTACTCACTCTGAAATCCCATTTTCCGTCCGTCCGTTTCTGAAATCCCATCTTCCATCCGTCCATTTCTGAAATCCCATCTTCCATTTCAGTTCCCGCTCGCAAGTAGTCCTCTAAACCGAACCACTCTCAAGTAGTCCTCTAAACCGTCCGTTTCGGTTCCCGCTCGCAAACTTGAAAATATGTGCACTGCGCGCGATGATGTCAGCACACCCGCGACTAGACTTCTTTCTTCTTAAAGAAGAACGTCCTAAAAAATATATATATATATATATTTTAATTAAATGATTAACTAGTCAGCGAATTCCAGGGGGGTGCAAGTGCACCCCCTTGCACCTGCCTGCGGGCACCCTTGGACCTAGCTACCTCAAAAACATCTTCATTGTGGACATTTGTGCCATGACCACTTGCTCCTAGGTCATACTATCAAGCAAACAGTATTACCTCGATCATGACTTTAGAAGCTCTCTTTTACATTGTTGCTTCAGGACTGAGCCTTCTGAGCATTTGCCACTTTACTGGCTTCCTTATGTTTTATTGTATTGCTTAAGATTCTTTCCAGTTATAAATCCAATGAGATTTCCTTATTACAACTATAACATTTTGTTATGTGAGTTTACCCATGAAGGGACAGTTTTCAGTGAGTCCGTATTATGCTGTCTGTCTGGATGACCCTCTATCCACTGGATGCTGTAAAAAATTTTCTTTAAGGTAAATAAGCATATGTTTATATGTACTCGTATATTGTAAGGCCAGGTATGCAGTGCTTTTCTTCATTTGCAGGAATTGTGCATGCTCAGTGGTTTCTGTGAACTGGCTGGCTCGTAGATAGTCACACACTTACTGTGCATATGACATCATGGCATTTACCAGCAGAGACCACAGTCTCATTTAATATTGAGAATCTGAGACCAACACACCAATTTTAGAGCATAAGGAAGGGATGTCCTGCATCTAGACCCATTGAGGGAGGGGCCCTGTCACAGACCCTTTTGAACAGTAGGAATTTATCAGTTGTTTTTGTAAAATCTTAAGTTATTTGCTGGGATTGTGTGCCTGGGATTGTTAGCAGGAGGAGGGCTGTACATATGGTCTGCCAGTATTTCTTAATTCTTCTTAATTCAAGATTTGTGTGTGAACTGTAAAACCCAGGAATATACTTTAAAGTGATGCTTTTAACTTAAACAGGTAAAGGGACCAGAGTTTGATGGTGATTAATTGAATTCCATTAGTAAAAGTAACAGTAACCCAGAATTTGAGAACCCATGAAGATATTAGCCAATTTAAAGAAAACATTCTGTTGATCACAAATTAGTCAATGATGAAGTGCATTGACATGGGTGCGCCCATTAGCAACAATTCCAAAAATAGATGAGAAAATTAAATATAGTAGTAATATAGTAGTCCATGAAAAAATGACAAATATAGTATCAATCACTGAAATTTCTACAGCCAGTGATTAAAGTGTCTTGCATACACACAAACAGTGGAATGAACTACCATAGCAGGGCTAACCACCCAGCGGTGTAAATGTTGACTCGAGATGATTGTCACTGCTGAAGTGACACCACGACCCAGTGTGCAAAATGGGAAAAAAGGGGTTGAGGATGGATGGATTCTGATAAGCACAAAGCAAAAGAAAGTCCTGAAAATAACTGCATTGAATACGCAGGTCTGACAAATGGATGTAAATTCATGCTAATGTCACAGTATTTTCTAGTGTTTAGTTCATTTCTGAATGCTTTGATAAAAAGACATCTAAAGGACACAGATAAAGGAACACAGCACAAATGTCTTGAGATATGAACCAACAGGTCTTATAAAGAGAGATGGATATTTCAGTATTTGTACTTTGGGGGACAGACTGGATATAGTTCTTGAGCTGCCTGAAGTAGGTTAGAGTCCAATGACACCTTTCAGAAAAGATTGGCAGGGTAAATATCTGTGGATAAAGAATTCTCAGATACTAATATTTGTGACAGGAAGATGTACAAACACTTGTTGGAGAAAGAATACAAGTCTGTGAAGTTTGCAGAAGATAGCACAGTTGGGGCGGGATGGGGGATGACTGCAGAACTAATGTGTGTGGCGGCCTGTGCTATTGGGCTGCAGCCCCCCCCCCCCCAGCTGTGGAAAAAACATAAAATATTTTTTGTGTTATATATTACTTAGCTATGAGTTTGACCAACTTGCTGACACTCTGTTAAAGTCCAGAACTCAAACTACACATGCTTGGTGAGTTCTGGGTTAAAAAATAACTAGTTTCTGTAAATCCGGACTGCTGTAAAAGCAGTCCAGATTAAGGAGAGAAGGCATCAGTGTTTGATGCCCAGAAATCTATATGGTTTGTAATCCCAGTAAACTGGAAGGAGATTGAATTGCCACGTCCGCAGTCACGTAGGTGATGTGCATGGTTGGATGGCTACTGATTGGCTCTCGCGCTCATCCCACATTTTGTGCACTGGGAAAAAAAGAGCATGAGAACCAGTCAGTACAGTAACAGCATATACAGTACTTTGGTCAGACCACAGAGTTCTTAGCTTATGATCTCTGACACAAAAAAATCTTCAAATTCTGCACTTCTGTCAAGACTCAAGGTAATCATCCAGTGCCTGTGCCACTCAAATAATAAATGCTTAGTGCTATTATTGTTACTGGCAATGGCAACCTGCATATGCTAAAATAAAGTGGTACTACTTTTGTTAAAAATAGAACTAATAATGCTGATGTTTTGTTTTTCCATGAAGAAAAATAGTAATTTTAATATGTATTAAATTTAATGTGTTAACTGGATAAGTAAGCCAGTCATCATGGCCTCTTTTCATCTACAACCAAAGTCATAGAAATAAGGGTATGTGTAATATATATGGACAGTTCAGGATTACAATCATCCTACATGTTTTGGGGAAGTAGAAGGAAGCCAAGGGGAAACAGATAAGCTCCACATAAGCAGTGGACTGGTGTCAGGATTGAACTCTGGTATCTGGAGCTGACTGAAACTGACTGAATTAAAAATAAACACTTGCATCAGAGAAGCTGCTATCTGAGGGTCAGGCTTTAGAGCTGAAATACCCAGACTGGGAAGGATGGAAGTGGGCATATGATGTTAGCTTTGCCAGTGTGTACAGGAGAGCGAGACATATACACTATACAGCACTATGGGCTTGAGCTTGAGGTACAGTTAGCTCTACTTGTTGTTGTTGTTGTTATTGTTGTGTCTTTAGGCTTTTCCTGGTTAGGGGTCGCCACAGCGGAACTCCGGTCCGCTAATGATTGGCAGCAGATTTTTACGTGCCAAGTTGCAGCCCTGACGCACAATCTTCAATGAAGGTACGCCCATTCACGCATGTCTCCAGACAGAAGACGCTCTAGCTGAGAATCGAACAGGACAACGTCTTACTGTGAGGCGACAGCGCTACCATAGCACCACCACCAAGTCATGTTAATGCTGTAGCTTTCAAGGAGTGTTGCTAGGAACAGTAATGTCCAATGGGAATGATATAACATTACTTTATATCAGCTGCCAGGGAGGAGTTTAAGAAACAAGATGGAAAAGACCCTTCATGGCTGCCTGTCTTATGGCTGCACTGTGACGGATGCTTATTCTTGTGACAAGAGAAGTCAATGAATGGGGGTAGTAGTGGCTAGATACTCAACATGCACAGTATATGGAAAGAGGTAGCAAACAAATTGTCAGTTTACCCGATTTTTCAGTTTGTCTTTTCTTTTGGTTTGCAGTTTGTAATGTGAGCAATAGAGAAACATCCCAATACCTACTTGGGTATAAGAGAGAGAAACCAGTCATTAACAAGTCATCAGCCTAAAACATATTTGAAGACTATAAATACATAAGCTCGCACACCACTTTCAAATAGAAAACCATCAGTTGACTTATTCCATTTTCATTTGCCTTCAAAACTAGGTTTTGAATGTATCTATATAATAAACTATAGTATGGCAGTGTTGTGTAATTGTACAAAGTCATTTTTAATATATGTTTTAATTAGGCAGGTTTTACACACTGTATATATTTTGATATTTATATGTGAATATAGGATTTTTAAAGGAGTGTTTTATTTATTGAACAAATATTTGTGTATAAAAATGATTATAGTATTCTCTTTATACTGTAGGGTGTTTTTAACTAAATTGAGCTTCTGACTGTTAATTAAGCAATTAATTGAAGGGGAAAGCAGGATATGTAAAGACAGATATTTGGGAAGTAGGTACATTGAGGAGCTCTCTGATTATGTAGCCCAGGCAGGTATGACCCTGACCTTGAGCAGTATCCTACCTTCACCAAGAATGATGCCACAATACAGAGATAAGATGATCAGCTTTAACAATTGGCTTAAACACTGGTGTCATTCAAAGGGGATCCAGTATCTGTCTGCCTGGGATGACATGCTGGACAAGCCACGCTGCTTCGCAAGGGACGGCTTGCACCTGTCACCCTGGGATTCGGATATTGGCAAAGGCTCTTGCCACCCCCATAGTGCCTTTTTAGGCAAGGCTCAAATTCTAAACCTACCACCCTAGAACACAAAAAGGAAAAACTAAGGGTAATGCTGCTCAATGCCAGAAGTCTAAATCTCAAAATGCACGCACTCGAGGCCCTTCTCAGTATGGAGAACATCGATGTCTGTGCTGTGACAGAAACCTGGTTCAAGGCTCCTGAGAGCACCCCAGCTATCAGGTTTTACCTCATATCATGCGTTCCGGCCCCAAAATCCGGACAATACCAAGAAAGGAGGGTATCCATATTCATCAAGGACACCCACACCTCAAGACTGGTGGCAACACACGATGCATCGGAGACCATCCAGGTGCAATTAACCATAGGCAAGACTGCTCTGCAAATTGTAGCATGTTACAGGCCACCCTCACAAACTCAGGAACCTCACATGGCCTTCCTGAAAACACTAGAGGGGATAAATGTATCACCAAACACCATCATACTAGGTGACTTCAATTACCCTAATATAGACTGAGAACACTACTCAAGCCCAAACACCCTAGCCCAAAAGTTCCTGGAATTCATAAACTCAAATGCCATGGAACAACTAGTCACCATCCCCACAAGAGGAGATAACATACTTGATCTCATCATCACGAACATGGGAGCACAATGTTCAACACCAGAAGTATACCTCTCATTGGTGAGATCAGATCACAAACTAATCTCGCTGGAAGTCCTCATCCCACCCCCACCTGAAATAAAAAAGACCACAGTAAAGAACTTCTCAAAGGCCGACTTCACCGTTCTAAAGAGTAGTGTGCTCTCCTTTAAGGCCCCGAGCGGAAAACAGTACTCAAGCCGCTGAATCACTTACAAATGCCTTCTACCAGCACCTGCAGGACTGCATGGATAAGGCAATCCCAAGCAAAACAAAGACTCTTTGTACCAAAGGCAAGCGTCCAGTCTGGTGGACCCCAGCCATAAACAAACTCTACAACAAAAGGAGGAAGCTACTACAAGATAGAGCAAAATCCTTAAAAGGTAAGACACCCTTGATCACTATAAGTAAAAACTAAGAGCTCTCATAAAATCATCCAAAGCAAATTGAGAGAAAAATAGCTAAAGACTCAAAAGACAATCATAAGGCCTTCTTTAGCTATGTTAGAAACCTAGGAGGAAACTCCCAGATATGCTCAGAACTAGTTCAAAATGATGTGAAGATTACTGATCCTACAGACATTGCCAACATACTGGCTGACAGGTTCAGTGCAAACTCCCCCAAAAGGAGAGATATCTATACCAAACGAGTGCAGCCCCCCAAACATCTCCAGCGCCCAAGTGAGAACTGCTCTCTCCAAAGCAAAAAACACAGCATCCATGGGACCTGATGGTGTCCCCGGCTGTGTGCTCCACGAACTAAATGAGGAATTAAACCCACAGCTAGGACAGCTGTTTAATCAAAGTCTTACCTCTGGATACACTCCCAGGGAGTGGCGCAATGCAACTGTGGTCCCACTTCACAAAGGCGGTGCCTCCACAGACCCTGGAAATTACCGGCCCATTAGCTTGACAAGCCTTATCTGCAAAGCCATGGAGAGGATCATAATGGACCTCATAAATAAAGACATAGGGAATTTGCAGACTTTGGATCCAACCCAGTTTGGCTTTGTCAAAGGCAGATCATGCCTTTTAAGCTTGGTTGACTTTTTCGAAACAGTCACCAAAGCCATTGATGAGGGAAAGGCAGTCCATACAGCCTACCTCGATCTGGCTAAGGCCTCGATACAATACCCCACTCGGGTATCATTGAAAAACTCATCAGCTTAAATGTTAACCCATACATCACAAGATGGGTTGCAAACTGGCTGAGTGACAGAACCCACAGGGTCAGAGTTGCTGGCGCCATGTCAGACTCAAAGCCTGTCACAAGTGGTGTCCCACAGGGCTCAGTCCTGGGCCCACTCTTGTTTGGCATCTACTTTTCCGAAGTACAAGCAAACACAGGAGGGTTATGGCTGACAAAGTTTGCAGATGACTGCAAACTGGGCCATAGTAGAAAACACATCTGACACAGATATCCTTCAGAAGGGTCTCACAGAAACGGATAACTGGTGCCAGAGCCACGGCCTAAAGTTAAATGCCAAAAAATGCATAGTCATACCCTTCGGGAAAAACAAGGTTACCCCTAGCTACCAAATAGGTGGCAATCCACTGAGCACAGAAGAAGTTATCAGGGACCTGGGGACCCAGGTTGATGATAGTCTGTCATTCGACACCCATGTAGCTAAAGTAGTTAGGAAGACCTTCTACATTGCTCACCTTATCATGAAGGGATTCTCATCTAGATCAAGGGAGGTCATAGTCTCCCTTTACTCATCACTCATCAGACCAATGATTGAGTACAATGCCCCATTCGAATGTATCTGACCCGACACTTGCAGCAGCTGGAGAGGCCACAAAAGTTCCTCACCAAAAGGATAAAGGGTCTCAAAATCTGTCCTATGCTGCCCGACTGAAAGAACTCCAGCTCTATTCAGTCGCACCGCTTGCTCAGAGGTGACCTTTGCCTAACATACAAGGCCATGTCAAACCCAGATTTGATGAATATGCTTCACCTCAAAATCTAGATCCATCAGAGCCACAAGGCGGAGACTTAAACCTCGACACGGCTATTAATAGGACGTGCTGGAGGGATAGATTCATCACCCAAAGACTCCCTATGCTGTGGAACAAAATCCCGGTACATGTGAGGCAGAGCACCTCGCTGGCCTTGTTCAAGAGAAATCTTGACCAATGGATGGGAGATCGCAGATATACCCCAGGGATTACCTCAGTGTCACTGCTCGACAGAGGCACAGCAAAATAATGGGTATAGTTCCCCATACTAAAGGGGTGGCGTAAGCCACAAAACGATGGGCTAGGCTTGTAAATGCCCTCGGGCAGATAGCCTAGTATGAACCTATGAATCTGATAGTCATTTTACATGGACAAAAATGCGGTGATTAAGCATTAATAATAACGTTTTAGTTGCTGTGTTAATTATGCAGCTTTGGATTTGTTTTGCATTTTACTGTTACTCTGGTGTTTCCTGGTGCCCCATTGTGGTTTTGTTTTTGGATTTGTTGGCACTGTGTTTCCTTCTTATACTGTGGTTCTAAAACAGATTTGGCCACACATACACACACAACACTGCCCTAATTCTTCACACAAACACACACAAGCAAAAGTTTGGTAACACATTTTCCATTTTCTTCAGAATCCTGTTAGTTTCTGCCATCTTTGCCTCAGAATCACTTCAAAAGTGCATATGTGTTGTGTGTGTCTGTGTGTATATACAGATGTTCGCATCACATTTTTGGTCCGTTTTTCATAACGCTGTGGTTTTCTGGCAAGTTGGTGGCAAATCATTAAAGATTGAAGTTAGAAAATAATGACAGTCATTTGAGTTTCAGATTTCATAACTTTCAGAAAATTCATACTAATGCAAGACCTACTATTTTATTAACTTTCTGAGTTTGTAAGAGCAGTCTTTAAAAATTTTCCGTATTTTTGGGCATTTGTGACTTGTCCCACTTTATTTATGGCTGTGTCCAGATTTCTTGCTCTGAGTTTGAGGGTATGAAAATTGTGTTGCAGCCATCACCATCAGCCAGAGACATTCAGTTTGTTACGTACTTGTACCCCACTCTCCCATATAGTGACTCTGGATGTGCCTAAGCAAGGCAAGGAGCAGTTATGCAGTTTGTGTGCACACTAAGTACCCCCCCAATCCAAAGTAGACACAAGTACAGTGGCTTTTCATCTGTCCTTGATTTTGCAGAATGTTCTGGTTTTCTGTCATTTTTATACTATTGATTTATGCTTCTTATTCAGAGAATGCATATTGTTGGCTGCATGTTACTTGGTACTTTTATAAAGCTGAATATAAATTATAATTAGAACTGCAGTGCAAGGAGAAGTGGTTTGAGCTGAGTGCTGCTTGCTTTTTTATACTTCCAGTAATGTATTTAAAAGTAATTTATTTTTTCATGCCTCACAACCTTTTTGTTTCCATCTAGATATTAAGTAAGCTGTCATGTAGCCAATGCATTGAAATAATACTTGTTTTTCTTCACTTCATTTTGTCTTGATTGGACTCTCATGATGGTTTGGGATCCAGGGGAGTGTATTTAATTAAAGTCCCAGGTTTTGTGGTTTTGAGCATAGCTCCACCCCTTTCCAGTTGACCACATCCCTTCCCATTGACCCCCATCCATTCAGCTGTCTCCTGCAGCCCCCCCCCCTTTGATTTGAAGTCACCAGCCACTACTGTTTTTGAAAGATAATTGTGATGCCCTCTAAACAATTTACACGGTGAGATATGTATCATTATTGTTGCATGCATGTCTGAAGATGTCTTCTGTAGCATATTTACATGGTGAGACATTTCTCATATGTATCTTACATCAAAGTATTTTAAGATGAAACTATCCTTTTCTATGTTGTAGAAAATTATTTCTATTGATGCTTTGTTTTCATACCTTAGTATCACTAAGTTCATAGGTAGATATGTTATTAGTCTGTATACTGTTACAAGCCTAGCCAAGAACCAGAGGTCAGGATTGAAACCTGTATTATTCCAACCCCCAAGTAAAAAGACAAATTATCTATGTTAACAATTTGGTTGTATAAAATTGTAAACCTTTGTTTTGACATTTTTCCCTCAACCACGTAGGAAAATTTCAAACTAGCAATGCAAAACACAGTATTCACACTGAGAAAATATATTTAATTTGTTTGTAATGTTAATGTAAAAATATATAGTGATATGATTGGTTTATTTTGGTTGCTTGCCACAATTTATTCCTGTAGGTGATTGGAGCAACTACTGCATGCTATACATCATGACATTCTTCTGAGCCTTTCACATTTTGTTTACTACTGCTTGTAGGTATTGCGTCTAACTTTAGTTATTGTAAAACTGAATGCAGCAGTAGTGGTCAGTGGTGACCACAGATGCAGAACAGGGAATTATTTGGCCTGACTTCCTACCTGGAAAATGTAAGTGCTGCAAATGACCATCTTTAGGGATCAGTAGAACGGCCTTTCAGACAACCCCAGGCCTTTGCTGTAATACCATTGGAAGTCAAAAAATGGACACCAGATAGCAGTCATACCTGACTGTGGAGGTAAATCTCCCTACAAATTCCATCTTTGTACTTGACTAGTGAGGGTTCAAACTATTTACTGATCACCATTTCAGCAGGCAACCAGTAGAGAGGCACCCCAAGGCTCTTCCTTGAAGAATTCATTATAAAGTATATTTTTGTTTGCTTTTATTTCTTTCCTAGCTAACTGGGATGGGGGGGTTGCCTAAGTGGGATCAGGGGTTGGCATAATGGTAAATGTGTTTAACTTACAAACACAAGGCACAGGATTTGATTCTTACCTTTGATTTGGGAGATTTTTCAAAGCTTGAAATGAGCTGCAAGGACAGATAGCCTAGTTCTAACATTTGAACCCGTTTGTAATGTCATAATACACAAAATGTTTTTTTTTTCTCTGCTTTCATTTTTGTAGCATTATAGTGACATTGTAATTCTGAGATTAATTTAAAATCTTGACAAGAAGGATTACTTTAGTAATCTTAGCCATGTTTCTTACCAAAGTAAGAAGCATGGCTTACTACACCTTAGTATATCAGAGAAAAAATATATTTTTTTAATTTATTTCTACAAATATTTATTATTCTATGGCAGATATTGCCTATCCTTAATTTAGGGCAAATTTTATAATTAGTGGATTGTTCATCATTCATAGGTACATTGCAGCTTCTAATCAGTTAAGTGCCACAATGTATTTGTAAAATTCTCATTCCCAATTTAGTTTAGCCATTTTTTTTTTAAATAAAAAGGCTTTGTGAACTTTTAATAAACTATGTTCCAAGAAAATTTAGTGTTCCTTGGTAACTTCACTTGGTGGAAAGCATGAGATGTGAGCGTAGATTTTAATGGATGTGTGTCTGCGGATGCTCAGTGGTGTGCCCACTACAGAAACCCGTTACGCATTTCCCTACGTTGAGGATAAAGTTTACTGTTCATGCTGCATGGCATGATCTTAGGCAAAGTACTATTTTTAAAAGGTATTTTTTTCAGAAAAGCAGTGGCTGAAATCATTGCCGATGAGGCATGAATGCTGTTTGGTACTTTGTGCACCATTAGCTGTGGTGTCATGGGTAAGTTGTGTGTGACCTGTACACTTCATCACCGGGGGCTATGTCTGGAAATCCGTTATTGGCGCAGCTGCTCCTAGTACTGTTCAAACTGCATAGTTATCCTCCTTCCACACTGTTCTGCTTGCATGTCTTAGTGATATAATGTGTCTCGGTACACAGGACACTTAGTCACTGTTTTGGTGACTAATGCTACTGTATTCGATTTTCTTCAGCTGTGCTATCTTATTTTCTTACTAATACTTTCAGAAAAGACTGGAAAGAGATTAGATATGCAGTTCCCAAAGAAATAATGGGAGGATATATGTATGGCTCCCAAATATGCAACACAGTCTAGTAAATTTAGGATTTTTGCCTGAAAGTGTTTGCATAGATACTTTATGCCCCAGGCAGACTCCAAAGATTTTTTCCTTAGATTGCAATTTTTGGAGGAATGATGGTGAAAAAAGAGGTACCTAGGAAACCTTTGTTTTGGGACTGTAATGAGTTGGCAAACTTAAAAAAAATCCATACAGAGTAATCTTTCAGGAATGTTAGACGAGCAAATGAATATAACTAAAGAAAAAAAATTTGAGCTGGGATACAGGATCTGAATTGTCTAGACACAAATAAGACTAAAACAGAAAGAAATCTCTGCGAGTACGGCAGATGCACGGTCTCAGTACAAGTCAAAGCAAACCAAAAAATGAGAGACCAGCATACAGTGGCACCAGATAAATCCTTTATTGTTGAAGTGCCCCTAGGCAAAAAAGCAGGAACAGACCAGTTTCGGCTTCACAGTTACATAGCCTTCATCAGTGTTAATGTCTGATAAATAAGTGATTTATATACATAATTTAAAGGACATGTGACCAATTAAAGATGCTCATTAAGCCCTGGTTTAGAGAGACCTCCCAGTTTAACAATCCATTTTTTCTCCATACTGTTTAATAGATCATGCCATCCTAATTTATTGCTTCTGGGTCTCATGATTTTATCTATAATAGTAAAATTAAATGCAGCAGTTTTGTGTGTCATATGTTTATAGAGGGCGTTGGTTTCTTTATGGTGTTTAATGTCGCTAAGATGTTCAGAAATTCTGAATTTAAGAGGTCTGAACCAGACCTCTTAAATTAACTCCCATAGCTCCACCCCTTTCCAGTTGACCACATCCTTTCCCATTGGCCCCACCCATTCAGCTGTCTCCTGCAGCCCCCCCCCCCCCTTTGATTTGAAGTCACCAACCACTACTGTTTTTGAAAGATAATTGTGATGCCCTCTAAACAATTTACATGGTGAGATACGTATCATTATTGTTACATGCATGTCTGAAGATGTCTTCTGTAGCATATTTACATGGTGAGACATTTCTCATATGCATCTTACATCAAAGTATTTTAAGATGAAACTATCCTTTTCTATGTTGTAGAAAATTATTTCTATTGATGCTTTGTTTTCATACTTTAGTATCAATAAGTTCATAGGTAGGTATGTTATTAGTCTGTATACTGTTACAAGCCTAGCCAAGAACCAGAGGTCAGGATTGAAACCTGTATTATTCCAACCCCCAAGTAAAAAGACAAATTATCTATGGTTACAATTTGGATGTATAAAATTGTAAACCTTTGTTTTGACATTTTTTCCCCTCAACCACGTAGGAAAATTTCAAACTAGCAATGCAAAACACAGTATTCACACTGAGAAAATATATTTAATTTGTTTGTAATGTTAATGTAAAAATATATAGTGATATGATTGCTTTATTTTGGTTGCTTGCCACAATTTATTCCTGAAGGTGATTGGAGCAACTACTGCATGCTATACATCATGACATTCTTCTGAGCCTTTCACATTTTGTTTACTACTGCTTGTAGGTATTGCGTCTAACTTTAGTTATTGTAAAACTGAATGCAGCAGTAGTGGTCAGTGGTGACCACAGATGCAGAACAGGGGATTATTTGACCTGACTTGCTACCTGGAAAATGTAAGTGGTGCAAATGACCATCTTAGGGATCAGTAGAACGGCCTTTCAGACAACCCTAGGCCTTTGCTGTAATACCATTGGAAGTCAAAAAATGGATACCAGATAGCAGTCATACCTGACTGTGGAAGTAAATCTCCCTACAAATTCCATCTTTGTACTTGACTAGTGAGGGTTCAAACTATTTACTGATCACCATTTCAGCAGGCAATCAGTAGAGAGGCACCCCAAGGCACTTCCTTGAAGAATTCATTATAAAGTATATTTTTGTTTGCTTTTATTTCTTTCCTAGCTAACTGGGATGGGGGGTTGCCTAAGTGGGATCAGGGGTTGGCATAATGGTAAATGTGTTTAACTTACAAACACAAGGCACAGGATTTGATTCTTACCTTTGATTTGGGAGATTTTTCAAAGCTTGAAATGAGCTGCAAGGACAGATAGCCTAGTTCTAACATTTGAACCCGTTTGTAATGTCATAATACACAAAATGTTTTTTTTTTCTCTGCTTTCATTTTTGTAGCATTATAGTGACATTGTAATTCTGAGATTAATTTAAAATCTTGACAAGAAGGATTACTTTAGTAATCTTAGCCATGTTTCTTACCAAAGTAAGAAGCATGGCTTACTACACCTTAGTATATCAGAGAAAAAATATATTTTTTTAATTTATTTCTACAAATATTTATTATTCTATGGCAGATATTGCCTATCCTTAATTTAGGGCAAATTTTATAATTAGTGGATTGTTCATCATTCATAGGTACATTGCAGCTTCTAATCAGTTAAGTGCCACAATGTATTTGTAAAATTCTCATTCCCAATTTAGTTTAGCCATTTTTTTTTAAATAAAAAGGCTTTGTGAACTTTTAATAAACTATGTTCCAAGAAAATTTAGTGTTCCTTGGTAACTTCACTTGGTGGAAAGCATGAGATGTGAGCGTAGATTTTAATGGATGTGTGTCTGCGGATGCTCAGTGGTGTGCCCACTACAGAAACCCGTTACGCATTTCCCTACGTTGAGGATAAAGTTTACTGTTCATGCTGCATGGCATGATCTTAGGCAAAGTACTATTTTTAAAAGGTATTTTTTTCAGAAAAGCAGTGGCTGAAATCATTGCCGATGAGGCAGGAATGCTGTTTGGTACTTTGTGCACCATTAGCTGTGGTGTCATGGGTAAGTTGTGTGTGACCTGTACACTTCATCACCGGGGACTATGCCTGGAAATCCGTTATTGGCACAGCTCCTCCTAGTACTGTTCAAACTGCCTAGTTATCCTCCTTCCACACTGTTCTGCTTGCATGTCTTAGTGATATAATGTGTTTCGGTACACAGGACACTTAGTCACTGTTTTGGTGACTAATGCTACTGTATTCGATTTTCTTCAGCTGTGCTATCTTATTTTCTTACTAATACTTTCAGAAAAGACTGGAAAGAGATTAGATATGCAGTTCCCAAAGAAATAATGGGAGGATATATGTATGGCTCCCAAATATGCAACACAGTCTAGTAAATTCAGGATTTTTGCCTGAAAGTGTTTGCATAGATACTTTATGCCCCAGGCAGACTCCAAAGATTTTTTCCTTAGATTGCAATTTTTGGAGGAATGATGGTGAAAAAAGAGGTACCTAGGAAACCTTTGTTTTGGGACTGTAATGAGTTGGCAAACTTAAAAAAAATCCATACAGAGTAATCTTTCAGGAATGTTAGACGAGCAAATGAATATAACTAAAGAAAAAAAATTTGAGCTGGGATACAGGATCTGAATTGTCTAGACACAAATAAGACTAAAACAGAAAGAAATCTCTGCGAGTACGGCAGATGCACGGTCTCAGTACAAGTCAAAGCAAACCAAAAATGAGAGACCAGCATACAGTGGCACCAGATAAATCCTTTATTGTTGAAGTGCCCCTAGGCAAAAAAGCAGGAACAGACCAGTTTCGGCTTCACAGTTACATAGCCTTCATCAGTGTTAATGTCTGATAAATAAGTGATTTATATACATAATTTAAAGGACATGTGACCAATTAAAGATGCTCATTAAGCCCTGGTTTAGAGAGACCTCCCAGTTTAACAATCCATTTTTTCTCCATACTGTTTAATAGATCATGCCATCCTAATTTATTGCTTCTGGGTCTCATGATTTTATCTATAATAGTAAAATTAAATGCAGCAGTTTTGTGTGTCATATGTTTATAGAGGGCGTTGGTTTCTTTATGGTGTTTAATGTTGCTAAGATGTTCAGAAATTCTGAATTTAAGAGGTCTGAACCAGACCTCTTAAATTAACTCCCTTTGGGCTATAAACGTCTGCAGTCTTGAGAGCTTGTGTGTGTGTAAGGTATCCAAAATGGAGAAAATGGTATTCAGTACAGAAGCGTGTTGGCTATAGCAAACTGGGCTGCATTCCCCTCAGTAATTAATTGCTTTGTACAACTCCACTTAATTCACTGAGATCAAGTGACAAAAATGCTGTTAATTCAAAAATGCAGACCTCCAAGGGGAATAAACTGAGTATGGTCACTTTTAGCTTACTTAACATCACTGATCATGGTTGTTTTCATAGTAGCATGTGACTTCCGTAAATTATGTCCCATGATATTGTTCATCATTAGTGGAAGTAGAGTTCTAATGCTAGTTGACTGCATTCATGTCCTACTTCAGGTTTTTGATTGTTTGTTTACCATGATTGATCACGGATCACAGTAGACCATTTGCAGGCAGTGCCAGCGTTAGTATTCAGTTTACTTTCTTTTCTTGTTGTGCCTAGTTAACACAGTATTTGTAGTAACTGGTTTGTCCCATAATAAAAATGAACCTACTACAGGGTGCTTGTGTAGTGAGAATCTACAGTTTCTGGCTGTATGGAAACCAGGAATACTCCACAGCTTGTACTAGTACTGTAACCATAGTTGAAGGGTTGCTAGATAAATGTAACTGTAATCAAAATTCTACAAACAGCAAGGTTATAACTTAACCTGCAAATTCTGCAGGGTTGTAACTTAACCTGCAAATTCTGCAGGGTTGTAACTTAACCTGCAAATTCTGCAGGGTTGTAAGTTAACCTGCAAATTCTGCAACTGATGCGCATCAGTAACCATTGTTTTTCTTGCAGATTCAGACAGGTTAACACATATAGATGCAGTAGTTTGTGTGTGTGTGTGTGTGTGTGTGTGTGTGTGTGTGTGTGTGTGTGTGTGTGTGTAATGATAAAAATAAATGTACAGATTGTGACCTACCTGGAGCTTTGAATATGGTTACATATGTCTATAGAAGTAAGTTTTGCTTAATTTTAAGGTATCTCTAAACATTTTATTCTGTTTTGATATTATTGATCATGTTTAATTTATGTAGTTTATGTAGTTTGTATTGACAGTATATTATACGTTTTTTTTACCACATACGAATCCTAACTGATGAGCATAAGTATCAATATAATAATTCTCTTTGGGTCTGTCTTGTAAAAGGGTTTTGTCCTGATTGATGTACATGGCATTTATTTAATGAAAAATGTCAGTGTATTCTAATAGGTTGATCACACTTAAATGATTCTATGTAATTATTACACAACCTTGGGTCACTAGTCACAAAAGCACTGAATGGAACTTAATGGTATTTTCCAACACTGAAGATAGTTAATTAAATCAAGATATCATACATTGCCAGATTGTGATAAAATGGAAGTTGGACACAACATATTCTTTCTGGTTGTCTCAATAGGTAATGTGCATGTTATTGATCAACTGTCCAGATTTTTGCCTCATCTGTGGTTTGTTCCTCATAATGTGCTTTTCTTACAACTCATTGAAGATTGAAGTCCGTAAATAATGACATGCATTTGAGTTTCAGATATCATATCATTCAGAAAATGCATTCTTTGCAAAACTAATTTTTCTAGCAACTCTCTAACTTATAAGAGCTGTATATAATAATTGATCATGATTTTTGGCCTGTGAGCACCCCCACCATTATTTAGAGCTTTTGCCAGATATATTGCTTCTAGAGATTGAGAGGTTTGTCAGGTACAGGTATTGTGTAACAAAATACTTTAAAAATACATGTCACAGTCACATACATGTATGTAGCGTACAACTCCTGCTTAACTCAAAATGACCAAACTACTACTATTTGCCCCAAATCCCCCTCTCGTGAAAAAGAAAAAATAAAGTCCTCTCTCTTGATAATGCAACCATTGAAGTCACTTCTCATAGCACAATATTAGGGGTGATAGTGGATGATAATCTATTCAACCTGCATATACAAAATTGCACAAGAAAAACTCATGAAAAACTAGGGAATGCTTTACAGAGCCAAACAGTTTCTCACAGACACAACTAAAACTTCACTTGCCACTACTTAAATCCTCCCCATTCCTCTCTACAGTGCTCACAAAAATCCTCCAGACTTCACAAAATTAAAACTTAAAATGATGCTATAATAAAGTTATTTAATTTGCATCACATTCACCTTTCAGTAAACACCACTGTATAGCACTGAAAAGCCTAAATTGGTTAAAACTGAGCTCCCATGTAAGCACTCTTTTGATTTCTCTTAATTTTTTTTGGCAATGTAAACCTTTATTTTAGCCTTTTTTTACTGCTATATTTGACAGTGTAAATATTTATCAAACTCACTATAATCTTATGTTATAGTGATAGTGGCTGAACGGTTTGTTTTCTGTGTACTGCATGTATTGTTTCACCTACTACTACTGCTTTACTTAAGTGCATATTATCCTTGTCATAGATATTGTTAATGTTCTGCTGGCATTTAATTCAACCTCTGAGGTGTAACACTGTGTCGGGAGCTGCAAATGGGTTTTTAAACTGAACCCATGCATTCTGTATTGATTTTGTTTATTGTACTTGTTAAGACCAGAGCTATATGTATGTATGAACGGAGTTACTTGGCTACATGTGGTTTTACAGTTAGTGTTTTTATTTTTATTCTGCAGTCAATTTATGTATTTTAGCTGTTGTACAAACTGGAGTTTAGTCATCTTTGTTTATCTGCAATCTGTCTATTGATTTGTAGCTGGGGTATAACTGAACTATTATTAGAATGCTATTGCTAAGTAATTCTGTTGCCTAGTGTTTGCTCTACAACCTGAATGACATTCATATTAGCTTTGTTTCACTGAGGTTGTCTAACGCCTTCTCTATTTTCCTTTAGTGCCTGTACATCGCAACTACATAGTGGGTTTGGTTTGTTCCCCTCCCCATGCTTGAGAGCGTGGACACTCCAAAAATATAAACTTAAGAAAACATTTAGACTGCTAGTTGATCACCCCCATAGCCTCTCTCCAGGTGCTTACAGTGGCTATTTTCAATTAAACTCCACTGAATTATGTCTTTTAATCCTTTCAATAGCACTAGCTACTGCTTTGTTAAGCAAATGGGTACTTGTAGTGCCTTTTGGTTGAGCTCTGCATCGGTACTGGCAGCTGCACTGTAGTCCCTCCATGACTTCCAAGTTATTCTTTTTTTTTCTGTCTTCCCCTGCCATAGTGTTTAAACTAGGCTGCATATAAGCTTATTGCAACTCCCCCCTCCCCATTTTGTTGGCTACACTCCTCCTTCCTTGTTAAACATCTGTCTAGTAGAGTATTTCCCTAGTCGAAATTCTCTTAATTTCTGCCTGCTTCGTTTGACTTTTGTATTTCTCCTAATTTCTGCCTGTTGAATTTGATTATAGGGCTTACTCATATTTTATCTATTCTTCTATTCCCACTCGGCCACTACATCACATCTGAAATACCTTTTAAGCTCTTTTAGTTATTCTATTTGGTTACTTACCCCATAGGGCTCCAGTGATGGTTTTCACAGCAGTTCAGCTCTGCCCAATCCATTCGTCCTTCGGGCTCACTCCGCTCCCCTACCATGCCCCCAGTTCCCACCCGCCCCACTACTTCCACATGTATTTATCACTAACTCCTCCCAAGCGAAAAAAAATTCCACACATACAAAAAAGCACTGCTGATGCACAGAACCTTTCCACTCCACACTGCATTTTCATATCAAACACCAACAATATACGAATGCCATCTATCAAAAAAAGGCACATTAAAACAAAAGCAGTGTGTTACTTATTTTACCTCAGCAAAGTTAAAATTCAGTGTAGTTAATATTAGTAATATTCGATATTTCCTTAATAAAAAAAATAAACTTTTCAACATTTTTTCCATACCCTTGATTTTATATTTACATTTACACACGTGTATTTATGTATAATATGGGCACACGCATACCTATCTGTAGTGCAAACTCGTACCTATCTGTAGTGCAAACATCAAAAACTAAACACTTAAACTATGAGGCAGTGATGCAAATATAATGCACTTTATAAAGTTCTCATCTGTCACCTCCTGAACTACTGCTAGATGCCATCATCTCTTCCTGAAGTAATAAGTAGTGAAGATGCTAGTAGGTTCAAACCTCTCAACTGTTCACATTTTCCAGGATGTCTAGACTTTTGACTCATGATTTTGGTATGTTCTTCATAACATTTGTGGTTTTCTGACAAATCTCTGGAATGATCTGTTGAATGAAATCATTAATTAACATTCAAGTTTCAGATGTCATATCCTTCGGAAAATATACATTAACACAAACCCTGTTATTCTAGGAACTTTCAAAGTTTATAAGAGAAAGATTTAAAATCTGTCCCTTCTTTGAGCCTTTGTCTCCCTGTCATGTCAAGTTTTGTCCAGATTTCTTTGGCTAAGAGGTTGAGAGGTATGGAGGTATGAGAGGGGGTTCTAGTGTTTAAAAAAAAAAAAAGACAATCGTCTTCTAGAATAGCTTGTGCATCTTGTGGTGGCTTCCAAGATCATACTTCAAGAGGTGGACTTTATCAGTTGTGATCTACTGCTCACATCCATCTTCTTCCACTGGAGATGATGTGGTCTCTTTGGCAGATTACTTCATGCAGGAATTTTTGATGCAGGAGTGCCCAATTTTGCAGAAGTAACCTCTCCATTATTGTGGCACATGGTAGTTGTGCCTGTTCTGGTCTTAGCAATGCACTGCAGCATGGCATAAACATAACTGTCAGATGTTATGAAGGGACTCTAAAGAGACTAATGTATGGCTTTAACTATACTGTCAGTCATAATTTTGTAGTGCTTTATCAGAAAAAATTATGCTACCATGATATACAACATGTTGGTTATGAATAATGTGGCCATAAGCTCATTGATTTTTCTGTCTTTGAATTTGTAGGTGGTGGTTAATTACTGTCCACAACTACACTAGGCAGTTCTTTGCTACACATCTCAAAGATAGACTTTAGTTGTCTCGGTTCATGCTGAATGCATGAATTATTGCTGAAGCAGTTCAGACTCCAGCTTTACCTCATTTTAGGTCCTGTGCCCTTGTTTGACCTAATCCCACCTCTGCATATCATGATATTTAAGGGTGAATTTAAGCACTGTTTTGAGGTTATATTGCAATCTTTAAAAAGGCAGAACATCTACAGTTTTATGCAGTACTGTGTTACCATACTGCCTTTCAAAAGACTGAAACAAATGTTATTGTCTGCATTTGTCAGAGCTACAGCAAGATTGTTAGATCTTTTCCTCATGCGTAGTAGACATAATCATTTGGTTTTGTTTGTAAAAGTATTTGTCTACCCTTGTAGGACTCTCCTGTTTCCCCACTTATGTTAGTCTCTGTTTAAACATTTTTTTGTCTAGTGCCATTAATACACACCCACCCTGGTTTTGTAGCAGGATGGCTCTTTGGATTTTCGTCAGGTTCACTTGTTTGTGTAGGGTTCTTACTTTGCAAGAGTCAGGTAACATTTACCTGTGAGAACAGATGAGCTGAAGTTGCTTAATAATTTTGGTTTAGCTGCATATGACATTTTTATGTTGTGTATGACAGGCTGTAGATGACAGACATGTTGATGTTTTGATCATAAACAACATAAACTGTTGGTCTTTTTCAATATCGGTGAGTGGTATCTGTTTATTGAAATTTCTGGATTTATTTTTTGTGTTGACGTTTGCTGGGAACTTGACAATCAAGTGTGTTTTGTAGCTAATGCTTCTGCACTTTTTCCATTAATCCATTGTATTAATTCGGTTTATGGTTGGCTTTCGGAAGTGAATTTGTTTTTAGATCTTGTACAAGAACAGTGTGAGAGTCCATGGTACAGACTTACTTCTATATTTGTGACTAATTATTGCTTTTGATGGCTGTGTAGATTACACAGGTCCAGAGTAACTTTCTCAAAGAACAGTTTATCCCTGTACACTTTCTATTTTATGTTTACCATTTATGCTGAATAAGAGCATGTACGACTAAAAACATGCTTCATTAAAGATTTACTAATTTGGTTTTAATAACAAGGGTCTTTCCATTTTCCTTATTTGAAATGATTTTGTTTCGGATCATTATCACTGTGGCTTGCCTTAATCCATGACTTAATGCTTACGTAATCTGCATATTACAGTCTCTTGGAGCTCCTGCTGTTTACAGTTACGGTAAATGCATTTTAAAAGCTTTTTGAACATTCTGCTAATTTAATTTTAAGTAGATCTTGATTCATACTAGCTTACTGCATGCTGCAGTTAACATTTTAATTCTCATCTGCTGGTGGCAAATGTTTGGTAGCTATTGGATTCACTTGTTCTAGCTGGAACAATAGACATGATTTTCAGCCATTTATCTAACCTTATGTCAGCTTGATGTATCACATTTTTCCTATTTGTTATTCATAGTGGATTATATTTGATTAACATTTTAAAGCAATACTTGCATTCCTTGTCTTGTAACCATAAGTTTGTTGTTGAAAGAAGACTGTATTCTTGCCTTTAACATGTGACCTATTACTGATAGTGAAGGCAGGTTCTGGTGGTAGTGTGTGTGTGCATGTAAGGTGGGGGAGTGTGCTGCCTCTTTGTGAATACAAATATTTATCATGTTGAATTAGTTTTGCTGTAAAGGCTTTTCTTAAGAAATTCAGACCTGCATGCAACCTTGTATTCTTTCTGTCTGGTTTTCTCCCTCTGGTGATGCCAACCTCCATTTTGGAGTAAGATGGACATTTTAACCTAATGAAGAAAAGTTTTTCTGTTTTTTGTGGAGGTGTGGAATTAACATACTTGTATCATTTTGATATCAGAAGACAGTAAACCTGTCTAGTTCTTCATTTTTAGCACATTTAATAATATTCCTCCTTTCTATCCTTATAATCCCCCTTTACACATTTTCATCTGTCCCAGTTCCTCTTAAGTGTAATAGATTATAGCGACCTTTCTGTGAAGAAGTGCTCTTGGAAACTGAGTTATTAATTCCTACAGCATGCTGTCTCTATCCTCTCCCACCTTGCCTTACCATTAAGGATGGCTGGTTCACATACAAACCCTCATCATGTTCCTTTATCTCTTGTGGTCTGTAGTGAGAAGACCTTTAGTTTCTTTAGTCTTTGGTCTTATCCCTTCTCCTACATCTCTTGCACCTTAATGATGGCTTTCCTCTGTGATCCTTCAAGCACTTTCACATCCCTGTCCTTGTATGGCATCCAGAAATACACGCAGTACTCTATGTTGTGGTCTGATTAGGGCAAATAGCAGGCGAACAG
This sequence comes from Protopterus annectens, assembly GCF_019279795.1. Lineage (NCBI taxonomy): Eukaryota > Metazoa > Chordata > Ceratodontiformes > Protopteridae > Protopterus > Protopterus annectens. The sequence goes on from NC_056726.1 coordinate 545,698,742, forward strand.
TGTTTTTCTGCTTACGGAATCTGTCCCACTAAGGACATACTGCTGACATTGTTTGCTGCTGTCACTATGCTGTCATGCTCTAATGGTCCTGACAAAGTGTGATCAACATCATTGGAGCTTTCTCCTTCTCTTTCGCAGTCAGTTGCACTCTTTCTAGCCGATATTTTTCAGCAGAATCGCTGTGGCCCAACTGCAGTGCTCCGCACGTATGTGCAGTGAAGTTCAAAAGCCACTGGTCATTCTTTCTGAATCTTTTTGTATGTTGTTTTCACTCATTCTCCACTGTTCTTATTTTCTTCATGTATGCTAACAAAAGCATTGGAGGGTACTGAATCCATGCATCCACCCACTTTATTCCTGGCATTGTCCATCTCACCACAACCATTTCAACCCTGCTGTGGTCATTTTTTTTTTCGCAGTCCTACCCTTCCCACCATACAGTTTGCCTACAAAAGATTGAGGTAAATGCCTTGGTGAAGTCCACATGGACCACATCCACCTGTAGTCTCCTCTGTGTTTTTCCTGCAAACCAGACCTACATGCAACTGCATCAGATGCGATTGTCAGCTCTTCCTTTTTGCTGTGAATTATCAACCTTCCCAGCACTGTCTTTCAAGAGCATTTACATTTGTTAATGTTTAATTTATCAAATCTTAGGTTATGAGAACTGATTTGCTGAGATGCATTTCGATGCATTAATATGTTGTGCATTCTGTGCTTTTTGTCCGCACTTCCCAGTTTTGTGACCTTGGAGTTTTTTTGTTTAAATTAGTGGGTGTAGGCAACTGTATATGTATGGGGGGGGGGGTCCCCATGGCAGATTGTGTATTTATTTTATGATTTTTGTGAATGTGTGTGGGAAGGGCACAAAATGTGATATTTTTACTTTTATAGGAGTATGTTGTGAACCCAAAGTTGTTTTCAACAAATGCTTCAGGAATAAGGAAAAGTTGCCAACTCTATTAACAGAGAGGGATAAAGCACTGACCAAGACACACGGGAGCCAGATTTGATTAATGATTCGGGCATCTGATGGATCTGGTCTGGGGAGGAGAGGAATGCCGAGGCTTAGTCTGTTTGCCTTCCCCTTGGGGTGGGTGGTGCTCAGACATGCACTTCACATTAGAATCCTCACTGCAGAGCAGGAAGGGCTACATAATCATGTTATGTGTAGAGGTGTGGATATGCATTCCAGAGACTCATCGCATTCCAGCCCTTGTACGCTGATGAGCATGCACAACACGGTTTATAGAAAAATCCAGTCCCATATGTACAGATGGCTGCTTCCTTTCCTAGTTAGCTTAGTTGTCACCAGAGAAAATGAATGGGTCATGGGACTTGCGCCCTGGGGAGTGAACCGATCATGAGGGATGACCTCTCTATGATGTACAAGAGAACTGTGGCAAAAAAAAGTGAAGAAAACTAAAATTTATAAGCACTTGGGCCCTAAAAATAGTTGACCTTATCGGTTCTCCAGTCACTGCAATGACTCAAAAAAAAATTGGAAACCCACTTCCTCATCAGCTGTTATTTACATCTCCTACAGGCCAAGCTGTAAGCAAAACATAAATGCAGCTTAATGTCACTTATAATGTCTAGTGATTTTTGAGGTAAAAAGCAGTAAAAAACAAGTGTGCTTATCCACAAACATTAGTATAGATTACCAGTAACTACTCAATTCCTGTAACACAGCCACCTTACAAACTGCCACTAACAAAGTGCCGTTTCATAACTAATCCTGTCATGAGTCCACCTCTGTATGACCTTGGGAAAAAAATAAGCAGCTATCAATTTCAGCTAGAGCAAGGATTCAACTCAACTCACTCATTTTTTAATTTTCACATAACATGTGCTGCCCTTCTCTTGTGTCACCAAGCTGTGCATCAGAGACGCTACGTACTCAGTAAGACCAGGTGCCAAAAATGCCCTCCTACTGTGTCATTCACTGTTCAAAAAAAGCCCTTGGTCAAAGGTCACTCTGAAAACAAGCCCATCTACATGGAGCTCACTCCATAGCAACCTTAGAGCTAAATTCAGAAAAAAATTAATAGTCTACCTGCAGAAAGAATACAATTGCAGTTTCTGCTCCTCCCCATATTACTTTTCTTTTGCAAGTTATTTATAAATTGCCCCAATGTTTATTCAGACTTCTTCCTTACAACACACTTGCTATTATGTCCTCTTAATCATTTTTTATTCAGTTCTACTTTTTTACATAGTATTTAAAAAGTGCTACATTTCCCCACTGTATATGTATTCTGCATTTATTCTTTATATGATTATAGTAATGAAACCAAAACTTGTATTGTACATCATAGTCTGAACCAGGCCATGGATAAATTGAGTCATAGGATAATGGACAGGGGCTGCCCACCATGCCATTATCCCTTTACTTAATTGTGTCTGACCAGTTAACATTATATATCCTGAAACTGATAAACATCTGGTTAGCAATAACTGGATATCAAAGATTGTTGGTAAATGCTTCTCCAGTTTTATTTTACTGCAGTTTACATTCCTATCAGAAATCCAGATGAATACACTACATTTAAGTACTCTGTGGATCATAAATTAACTATCTAAACAATGGGAAACTGATCTTCTAATTATTAATTTACTATTTTACTCAAAACAATCATGCAAACTCCAACTGGGGATGGCAGCAACTTGGATATCATGCTCAACAGTTATAGGATCTTTCTGCTTTCCACTTACGGTACTTACTGTAATCAAAACGGATCTCAAAACCATCATATTTACCTCATTCTCTCCATTAGAGGTATTTTGAGTTTGTAACTGTGGTGGTGGTGCCTGCGGTAGCATTGTCACCTCACAGTAAGATGTTGTCCTGTTCAATTATCAGCTAAAGCGTCTTCTGTGTGGAGACATGCGTGAATGGGCGTACCTTCATTGAAGGTTGTGCGTCATGGCTGGCAACTCGGTACGTAAAAATCTACTGCCAATCATTAGCAGACCGGAGTTTCGCTGTGGCGACCCCTAACCGGGAAAAGCCGAAAGATACAACAACAACTCAACTTCTAGTGGGTGTGGCTTGAGTCTTTCAAAAAAATGAAAGCATCACCTCACAGTTCAAACAAATGTTCATATCTCTAGAACCACAAGTGTTAGCAAACGCTAACATGCAAACTATTCAGTACAAAGAAGTCTTTAAGTAATGCATTCATTTGTTTCTGGGTGTTATACTGGATTTTATAAGCATGGTAAACAAAATAAGTATTAATTTTTGTAATGTTATATAAACAGCTTAAATATCTCAGTAACCATTCAAGGAAATCACAGCCAGCAACATTTTCTTCATACAGCAGTGAGCTTTCATATCAGGCTACACAGTTCTGTCACTTTGATTACTGAGATATTTAGAGAAATATGAAAATGATCACAAAACAAATAAACAAAAATAATTTTCAGTATTTCTTTAGGCTCACTAGACAGTGATCCAGTATTGATACAAATGTGTTTTCCATCACATCAGCTTTAAACTGGAATCTTCTATTACCTTGTATAGTACATAGTTTGGGAATTATTCATATAAATATGGACAAACAATACTTGATGCCTAGATGTGTCAGGATGATGTAACTGCAGGAACACCTGGAGGCATGACTAAGGTGTAATGAGTTAACCCAAATGGAAAATCAAGCTCAAACTATAAATAAATCATCCTTCCTAGACTGTATCAGTGAATGCTGTGATACAAGAAATGATGCACTTAAGAAAACAGACTAGGATACCATCCTCCATGACCAAAGTGAGCTAAGGATACTATCAGGGAGTGCCGTGATTTTAATTCTACCTTAATGAACACATACTGCTAAGACACAGATATAAAGGTAAATTCAATACATCACTCTTGATGGAATCACAAATTTAATGAGGCATGCAGCAGATTAAAAACATTAATTAGATTTCAAAAAATATACTATTTGTAAAACAAGTTTTAACCATGAATTCAAATTGGTGTCAAAGGCTGAAAGCAATAAAGTATTTGATTCAGTTATTCATTCACTCATTAACTGGGTTTGTAGGCTGGTTCCTATCGTAAACAAAATATTAGCATGTGTATACATCAAAGACCTATGGCAACAAACTGAAATGGTACTAGTTCACAGAAATGGGCTCACATTGGGTCCCTAACAATTTTTAACACATTAGTCTGACCATTGTTCAATCAGAAGTTTAGCCAACATGACAGAGGACCTACTGTTAAATAAGGAATGTTATAGGTTTGTTGATGGGATATATTGCCTTTTGAATCCTGTGACATTTGGTGAAGGAGTGACGGTGCATTCTGTGTTTCTTGACCTTGCTGAGGCTTTTGATACTCGGAATAAAACCATCAGTTATCAATTCACATGAAATGCAGAGTTAAAACAATGGTTAAGCAATGGGGCACAATAACTTAATGTTGGTTTACCTGTTTGTCCCAACCAGAGTTACTAGTAGTATGCTACAAGGCTCTGTACATAACTTCTAGTTTGACTGTTCTCAGATATTAACAAGTAAAATGGGCTGTGGGTATCCAAATATGCTGATGAATTCAAACTGGGTAATATAATTACTTCAGTAAAAGATGCTAAAGTTATTCAAGGTGGCCTAAAATAACTGGTGTAGTAGTAATGACCTCAATTATAATGTCCGCAAATGTAGACATGAGATTTGACAAAAAGGACCATTATAAAACAAAAGGTAATATCATATGAAATGACACCTTGATATCAGGCAACAGTTTAAACTTTGGTAAATGTGTTTATCCAAGGCAGACAAGCCTGTTGCATAGCCCATGTAATTGTAAAGGGCATGTCTGGACACTCTGGGGAGATCATTGCACCACTTCATACTTCACTGATCAGAGCAGTTATTGGACAAAGTGTTGTATTCTGCAGTCCTCAAGCCACAAGAAAGAGCTTGAAAAATTGTATTTTTATTAGAAAGATCACAGCAATGGAAACTGTGAGCTATACATAAAGGCTTAGAGAACTGCCATTATATTTTGGTTAATATAGCTTTTCAGAGACTACTGAGAAGTGATGTCTGTCTTGTCTATAAGGCAATGTCTGCTTGAAAGTCTGTGCATAGAGCATACCATCTTGAGAACAAATACCAGATCTGGGAACCTAGTACTAAAATAAATGTTAGTTTCTGGGAAAAAAAAGTTGATACATGGTACAACACCTTAAAGGACTCTAGAATATTCTTCTCCTTGTAGTTAAAATAAATCAGTCATTAGCTTCCTTAAGAAATACACCTGGTACAAATACAGGAGACAGAAAATATCAGCATGAGATTATGATAATTAAGCTTCTTGGAGGCTATTAAGTTTGACAAGCAAATGTATGAACTAGGCACCCTCCAAATAAGAAGCCTGTCTTATCTTACTAGCTTGTGCTAACCCTAACCCTGCCCCTACCTAACCCCAACCCTACCCTTAACTTTGAAAAAAACTTTAACCTTTCTGTAACACTGCCACTAAAGAAGACATCACATACACACATCATGTACAATAGCACACACACGCACATGTACAATAATGCATCACACATGTACAATAACACACACACATGCACATGTGCACACAATGCTAAATCTAAATCCTACCTCTAACACTAAATTTTAAATGTCCTAGCAATCAAAGTGAGGGATCACAGTATTTATTAATGCAGTTTACTGCGCAGTCATGAATCTCAGTGATCATGACTGTGTGTTAGTAACTCTTGCAATAGTCTCATAACACTTATTTTATTTCTGGCTGAATAACAATATACAGCATGGCAGGGCAGGCTGCCCACCTAACACTGGGCCCTAGGCAGCTGCCTAAAGAGCCTGTGCTAGATACATCTGTGATCACATTAGTTTCCTGGATGAAGTTCCATGTACTGTACTCCAGTGATGGTGACATGTATAATTTGTAATTACTTTGGGCATTATTACAGTGTAGTTTTTTGTAAATAGTTATAATGTGCTTTTAAGTGTCAGACTCTTATTACTGCTGTCAGGTAGCTCTGGTCATGAATACGTGGGGTCCAATGACCAATCCACCACCCACTTAACAAAGCTGAACAACATTTGTCAGATGTGAGGTTTAATGAAGCACTCCTACATCACTGTCCACTTTTATGGTATTGAAACAAATTGTGCTGTTGTTGAATAAGCATGTAAGTTGCTGACTTCCCACAGTTATGAAACTGTAGAGTTAGTTTATACAAGTAAGGGGCATAAGGGTGATCGCATTGGCAGTGGTATCCATTTCATTTTATTTTTTTATTTTCTACATGTATGGAACAGTGTGTGTTTTTTGTGTGTGCTTAGTAGCTTTCGGTTGCCTTTATTGGGTGAAGGGTAGTCTCATTGTAGATGGCATCAGTCATTTGTATCCTACTTTCTTTGCTGTTTAACATTTTTTTTGTAAAGATTTGCTGATTGTAGTTTTTGCAGCACGTCTTGCAAGCATGTCTTGACTATTGCCTTTTGCTGAGATGTTTTTGATTGTGGTGTTGACTAAGTTGCAGTTGGTTGAGATTTGGTCACCTGCCATTGCCATCTTTCTGTTTTTAGTGTTTTGTAATCACTAGTCCTTTGTGGTCATACTGGCTACTCTGTTTACCTCTTGTTTAACTGTTGTTCTTGGCCTTCACTACTGATTCTCTGCCTATTTCCACGACTTGCTTATTCTGTTTGTTGTCAGCTAGTCCTCATCATTGACTCCTCCCTAATCCAATCCACTAAAACTCCATGTTGTAGTTTTGTATCTACACTTGCAACAGATTTTGTCTAAGAGAACATGAAGGTAACAAGAGGTGTCCTGCAGGACTCGGTGGTGGGGCCACGTTTGTTTGGCATTTTCTTCCCTGACTTACAGAGACCTAGGAAAATAGGTTGGTGTTCAGTTTCATTTAACTACATTGTAACAGCAGTTGTCAGGGTATCCTTCTACATGGCACAGCTGATCACCAAGGGAGTGTCATCCAGATCAAAAGAGGTTGCTACCCCCATATATTCAGCCCTGATCATACAAATTATACAATGTAGTGCCCCCTTTGAGATAAAACTCATAAAACATAAACAGTTGGAAAGACTCCAGGGGTTCTTAAAATTTATCATAGGTGTAAAATCCCTAAGCTACCTGAAAATACAAAATCATTGTCCCTGTTTTCTGTGTCTTATAGGCTCCTCAGAGGAGACCAGTGCCTTGCCTGTCAAGCAATCGGAGACCCAGTACTCTATGATCTCTTATACCATCATAAATCCAGCATTCCTGCTAACACCAGGACAAGAGAGCTGAACCTGCTTCAGAAGATCAGTAAACACGGTCAAGAGAGAGAGAGGGAGATTACTCAGATTCACCTGTAGAATACACTCCCTATGGAGATAAAGTGGTGTAATACACTATCTTCCTTCAAATGGGGCATGGATAATTGGATAGGTATTTATAAATTGACCCAGGGCATGATGACATAGAGAAAAAGGAGGTGCAGTCTAGTGTGAAAGCTGGTATGGCATAATGGCTGCTAGATTCAGAAGCCTTGAACAGTTATTTCTATATTCTTACCCCCCACCCCACCCCACTCACACATACTTTAAGCCACCTAGTGGTGTGACAGTTGTTGGCTTCACCTACACACACATGACCACATCTGCCTTGTTTAGAATTACATTCAGAATGATCTCCTTTGTAGTGTAGTCCTTAAACAATTGATATATACCGTAACTGGTTAGAGACTGATACTTTTTTTCAGTGATCCATGCCTGTGCTTTTTTCTTTACTTAGAGCGTACTTTGTCCTACACTATTAATTTTGAAACAACTTTGTATTCATTTTATGCTTTATCATTTATGCATTTGTGTTTTCATCATTAGCTTAGTCATAAGAGCATACGCCCAAACACAGTACAAGGCAGTTTAGCCTCAAGACCATTTATACCTTGCCAATACCCACCTTTTCTAGAAGACAAAGCAGGTCAGTCCCAGAGTAAATTTATGTGCAACAATCCAATCATCCAGGTTTAATTAGAAGGATGCTAGGGTTTCCCTTTGTTTGACTTGCAGAGGAAGTTTGTTTCCGAGGTAGAAGAAGACATTGGGTAATAAGTTTCTTTTTTCAGTGCATTTTATTTATGTGCTGGTGAAAATTTAAGTTCTTAGTTCTGGTGTTAATGGAACTATTTGACTTGCAAACATATAGAAGATCAGGGAGGAATGGGGGTGCCTAATGGAGCAAAATGCAAGGCATAGATCACCACACAAGAGTGTAGGAAGCTGAGGAAAGGGGTAGCATGTCAAGCCTTTCCTTGTAGTACAAGAACATAAGGCCAGCAATCTTCTTGGTTAACAACCTCTAGGGCCTTTCCAGTTGCTTAATATGTCTAGAAAGATGCATCCCAAATGGGGAATTGTACTCAATAATTGGTCTAATTAGGACTTCATAAATCGGAATTACAACTTCTTTTGATATGAATAAATATGCCTTTATATGTTAGATGAGCTAAATATTTTCTGACTACTGTTGCTACATGGTGGCCAAGGCAGAAGGCATTATCAGTCTATTTCAGTATCCCTGAATGTATTATCATTTTGAACGGTTGTATTATACATTGAGGGAGAGATTTGCTTACCAAATGAGACAATACTACACTTTTTCAGGTTTAATTTTATCCATTTTTCTGCACATCTCTTGTTTGCAAGGGATAGCTGCTACTCTAATGAATAGGTATCAGAGGAAGATTTGACGGTGACATTCTGTTTGCAGCAGCCATCTGTAAGCTTAGTTAAACAAAGGTCCCAATTCCCATTCTGGAAAGTGGATCAATAGACTGCCATTTAGAATGTATTTTGGCATTTTCTAATTAAATTATATGTTTGGTTTTAGAGGTAGCATTTTCTTCTATGTGGGGAATGAATTAACTATAACTTCTCTGTTTCAAATATGCATAGCCTTGAATATCACAAGGGTAGTTCCTTAATTCTTTCTGACCATGGTGGCCACATCTATCCATTAATGTTTCTTGGTCTCTTCTGCAGAAGTCAATTTTCAGAGTTTTCCCCATTTTGAAATCAAATGCTGTATCTTTCTTTCTAATTTTGGCTATGCTGCATTTCATAATCCTAGAGAGGGTTGCATTCAATTCACATAAGTGTATGTCATTTACATTTTCTTGTAGTACTCTTGCAGAGTATGCTGAGACTACTATGTTATTACCCTTTGGGCTTTGACAAAAATGCTTATTGTTCGAGGACAACATTTTATTACAATTCAAAATCAGAAAGGAAATCCTTTCTTGTGGTTGTTTCTTGGTGTAAGGGCATAAAACCTTGATTGAGACCTATAGCCCGGATTCTATAGGAGTGGAGAGGACATGGAAGTAGTGATCAATGCCCGTTTACCTATCTGGAGATGGGGGGGGCCATGGAAAGATAGGTCTCTTGCTTGATAGAAGTCGGGGTGTGGAATTTTGAGGCTGAGGCTTCCAGGGCTTGTCATGCAGTGCATAGCACAGTAAGCAGAACTGAGGCATAATGCCAAAGCACGTATAAAGCAAAAGGACAACACTGCAATCCTCATATCAGAACTCCAGAGGTTATTGTAGCCTCGGGCTGAAACAGGAAAACTTGCTGTTGCCTTTGGGGAACAACTGGGTTGGTCAGGTAATGAAAGGGCATTGAGATCAGTAGGAAATGGGGTCGGGGACAGATGCAGAAAACAAAATCCCTTTTTTGGGGGCAGCCTAGGTGCCAAGGGTGCTGGAGTTATGCTGTTACTCTGGGAGAACATATTTATTTGCACACATGCTGCTCTAGGGACACCACCTTTTAATCTGGTCAGTGTGTGGCATTTCTTCTAAAATATGATAGTTTCTAACAGTCCACACCCCCAACCAGTTCAAAGGACATTTTACTTTTGAAATGGGTGTATATTTTTTTTCTAGTTTCATATTAGTTGCAGTGTCAAAGTTTTTTGCAGAATTTAGAAAAGTTAAAAAAATATTTTTCTGCCAACATCTCCAGACATTTGCAGTTTTCATAGGACAACTTTCTCGGATCATGAGGACCCTTAGAAATCAGGGAAATGTGGCAGTCTTACTTCGTTCATGGGGTATTTGGCAGTCTTCCTTGCTTGCTTGCTCAGGGCATGTGGCAGTCTTCCTTCCATGCTTGCTTGGGCATGCGGCAGTCTTCCTTCCATGCTTGCTTGGGCATGCGGCAGTCCTTCTTTCCATGCTTGCTTGGGCATGCAGCAGTCCTTCTTCTTTCCATGCTTGCTTGGGCATGTAGCAGTCTTTCTTCTTTCCATGCTTGCTTGGGCATGCGGCAGTCCTTCTTCTTTCCATGCTTGCTTGGGCAGTGAGTACGCAGGCACTGAGTTTTATATTGCAGTCTTTGCTTGGGCATGCGGCAGTCTTCCTTCCATGCTTGCTTGGGCATGTAGCAGTCTTCCTTCCTTCCATGCTTGCTTGGGCAGCGACAGTCTTCCTTCCATGCTTGCTTGGGGCATGCGGCAGTCTTTCTTCCTTCCATGCTTGTTTGGGGCATGTGGCAGCCTTCCTTCCTTCCTTCCTTCCATGCTTGCTTGGGGCGTGTTGCAGGCTTCCTTCCAGGCTTGCTCAGGGCATGTTGCAGGCTTCCTTCCAGGCTTGCTCAGGGCGTGTCGCAGGCTTCTTTCCAGGCTTGCTCAGGGCATGTCGCAGGCTTCCTTCCAGGCTTGCTCAGGGCGTGTCGCAGGCTTCCTTCCAGGCTTGCTCAGGGCGTGTCGCAGGCTTCCTTTCAGGTTTGCTCAGGGCGTGTGACAGTCTACCTTCCAGGCTTGCTCAGGGCATGTGGCATTTTCCTTGCTTCGTTCCTTGCTCGGGGGAATTTACTTGTCCCAAGTCAGTCTGGAATGGTGACCTGTGTATAACATCTGGTTTAACATGTCTGTCAGAAATTAGTTAATTTTGCCAATGGTGTGATATGTCAGACTTACCAAAGTATGCTGGATGATTTGGCAGTAGAGGAAAATAGTTTTGGTGCATTAAAATGATATTTTCCTTGTACAGATGTTGATGCAGAAAAGAACTGCATATCAACACTGTTTTAAAGTGTAGTGCACATGTAAGACCTAGTTCTTCAGTCATTTCTTCCATCTATCAGAGTGCCATGTCATGCTGTTTTTGGCGTGTGTCTGTATCCATTTGGTAACTGGAAGAATTATAGAGCATATGATGAACTGTGTGGGCATTGATTAGGTCCAAAGCAGTAAGTCACAGGCAATTAGAAGCTAAAAGTACTGCAGGGGATGTAAAAGCTGTGACTTATGCTGGACTTGAAAGCAGCTGCTAAGGAGGTAGTAATTGAGGGGTTCCAGCTCAGGCGGCAAGAGTTCCCAAGTGGAACGTTCCTTTTGTACAGTAACACAAGCCTATCAGTAAGAGGCGTCGTGACATAGCTAGTTCTTGTCTTGGCTTAATCTGATATTTGTCAGAATTGCTACACACCATTAATCAAAAGAATTGCATCTTCGCCTGAATGCATTTTTGTCATAAGCACTAGAGGACTGCTTAGTTTTATAATTCATCATCATTTAATGCAATTAATTTAAAATGGGTGATTTGTTGAACACTGATTTTGATATACCATCTGTTCTGTTCTGCTTACTTGCATACTGGACTTTGCTCACTTTATGTTCTGCCTTTCTAGAAATGCTTGTACCTTTGCTGTCTGTCAGGATTTGCCTAAGCACTTTTTTATAACATGCTTTGTTTTGTGTTTGTCAGACACAGAGCTACTCTTTGCACGTTCTTTAGCAGTTTTCTTGGCACAGGTTTTTGTAACTCTAGAAAGCATGAACACTGAAGGCCGGTCTAGCCTTAATGCTACTTATTCCAACTACGCAGGCACTGAGTTTTATATTGCCTGGTTACAGGCGTCCTTATGCTGAAGAAAGCTTTGTTACTGTGACAAAGTTAACCACAAAACCACTACTACCTGAGGAACTGGCAGCTGCAGCTTAAGATGTCTGCAAGGCATGTAGTGCATTTACTGAGCCAGATGCTAGTCAGTATTGGGATTTGTATAGTGCCTTGTGCCAGACACTAGTCTGAGACTGACCTGTAAGTGCAGAAACAGAGCCTCTGTCCATGATAGAGGTCTAATTTCAAACACGTGATTGTCTCAACATATGATCAGCTATGAGAAAAGCACAGAGCACACCTCGGACAGCTTTCATTGTCTAGAGTCATCATATTAATAGTGAGTCTGGCTTGACATGTCAGTTGTATCAACATATGTTAAAGCTTGAAGGACCATGGTAACCATTGTGTACTTCACTTTTTGCTAGGGGGTTGCTGTAGTACCAGCCAAGTTTAAAAAAATAATTCCTTTTGTTTTCAGTTTTATGGTAGCCCTTGTAAAGAGCTTCTGAAAGTATGACCTGAATAGCTTGTCCAAACTGTCATTTAAACATTAGCTGGCAGCTGGCAGGAGATGAAAGCAGCTAACTTGAAAGTTGTTTAAGGAATCTATAGTTCTGAATTGTTTTTTCTCAGCTGGCCTCCAACACTGGTATTTTTATTTGATTACAGGTGACATCTATAGACATATAATGAGCATTAGGCAGCAAGGCAAGTTTTTTTTTTTTAATTTGCAACAGACACTTGGAACTTCACTGAATAAGCTGCTCATTGTAGGGTGAGTAACTTTCTTGAATGCAGCATCTAAAGATATGTTAAACTGCTTTGTTAAAACCATGACTTTTAAGTTAATAATGCACAAAATTCTAATTACTGCAGACTCCCTCTTATCTTATCTCGCTGGGAACGGACCTTAGGCTGGATAAACGAATGGCTGGTTAATCAGAAAAAGCATACAAAATAGCATTTTATAGGTTATAAATCAGCTAGAATAACAGGATTTGTATTAGTATGCATTTTTTTTTAAAGAAAATGAAGTCTAAATCTCAAATATCTGTCATTATTTAGCCTAGAAGAGGCAGAAGTGCTATTCTTCTCTGTTGTCTTTTGCTAGGGCTATGGCAGAAATTTGATGGCTGTTTAAAGAGGGGGCCATTTAAAGAGAGGTCTGATAAGAGGGCGTCTACTGTAAGCAAGATAATGACACATTTCTTAGTAGAGGCTATTAACTGACTGCATGTAAAATTCACAGTGTCATATGGATCTGACTTTGGAAATTCCTTCTCCATCACCTCTGGACGTAAAAGTGGCAGGACTTGCACAAGCACCTAGAACTTTTCCAGCATACCTTAGTCCCTGTCCTTTGTGCACATTACTGGGCACCTGTGGACCCATCTCCAGATCTGTGCACATGTTAATGTTGGTCATACTGTGAAACAGCCCTAGGCTACCAGTGGTTCTCGCTGTTAATTAGAAGATCTTTGCAGTGTTTTTTGTAAGGTTTAATTCCTTTTGGATTACTGATATTGATTCAGATTTGTGTGTTCCTTTTTGTTGCTTCTTGCTCTGTTATTTTGTCAGATTGTGTAGTTAAGCAAGTCTCCCTCTCTACATTTGTGTTTTTCCCTGTGTCACTTGCTCTTTTCCTGTCAATTATGGAGAAAAAGTAGGGCTGCCGATCCTGCAAAAAGTGTAAATGTGGGGCAAAATCCCCTCTCAAGATAAGCACACCCAGTGCTTATTTATTCATTGCATTTTACTGGGATAGTTTGGGCAAGAAAAAATGCATTTGTTTATAGGGTTAGTCTGTGCAAGAAAAATACCCTTTTATATTGGAGGCCCAGGGAGAAAAGCTGCAAATCTACAATTAAGACATTAAGCAGTAAAGTAGCATAGTATTATAATAAATCAAAACAATGAAAATATACTTTGTACAATGTGCAGGTAATCAAGTTTATCAGAGTATATAAAATATAGAAAAATGCAAGATTATAATTTGTCTTTTAAGAGTAGGAAGGAAAAAGTGTAGAGTAGATAAAATTAAAAGGGGAGCGCGATATGTATATGCAATGCTAATATGAGTTAGTAGGAGAAAATAATAGATAAATGTTGGTTTTCTAACAGGAAGCTAGAATGGAGGGAGGTAGTATAAATATTTGAACAGAGACATTTTATAAAACATGGGGGAGAGTACAGCAAATACTAGGAAGGAGAGGAGGAGATTGTAAGTAAGTGGAGTGTGGAGGCAGAATAATCCAGAGGACTGAAAGGGAAATGTTAGATGGAGCAGAAGAAGAAAGAAATATTGAATTTAAATAGAGGAAGTATGGTAATTAGAGTAGTGATTTCAGTTCGGATGTAGTTAGGAGTTAGCTGGGAGTGGAGCATGAACATAACCATGTTTGAGATTTATTGCTTTAGTAGTTTAAATGAGTTTGCATTTTCAGTTTGTCTGAGAGTTAGGAGTGTGTAGTTCCAGATTTTTGACAAGTAGCAGGAGTACAGTGAATCTCATGAATTTTTAGATTTAGTTACTGTCAGCAGCAATTTATCAGTAGAGTTAGGTAGACTACTGGACAGTATTGTTCAGGATAGGGCATTTATCAGGATAATATATTAGTTGTTTGATAGTTACAGTGAGTGAATTAAAAATGTAACTCAAGCCAATGTAGGTGTTTGACTAGTATGCAGTAATGGGTCCTGCAGCAGTGGTTAGTAGCAAATTTAGCTGCTTTGTTATAACATTGGTCATGTGAGGAAATTAAGTAGGTCTTAAGTTAATGATTATGGGGACTGCTTGGAGAAGAGTTGAAAAGGTGACGCTTTGGTTGTCCTAGCTATGTCTGCCAGATATGGTTTTACCCTGCAGATGATGCCAAGTGTCTGGCTTGAGGAATTTGCTCCTAATAAACTGAAGCATATTAAAGATGTAACCCCATTTAAGAGATCCCCCTTCCCTGCTCCGTCAGTGCTTCCTTTGTCATGTCAGAACCCAGCTCTTATACGTTTGTCCTTCTTCCTTACCATATGTTTTGTCCTGCAAGTCCATTTCTGTCCGACTATAACAAGATGTGGTAGCTGTTTTTCAGTGTGCAACAGATGTGTAATTACAAGCGTCTTCTCCTGCTAACCTCGGGATATTAAGAGCACCTTCACTGCCTGCTGTTTCAGACTTGGATCTTGCTCTCTCCTCAGTGGGATCTGTTCAAGCAATAGTTCTCTTAAGCCCATCAGCTGAATCATCATCATTGGCATATATAGCCTAGTCTGTATTAACATCCTTGACCTCGATGTCTCATCCCTGATTTTCCCTGCTTTGATCCCTTTGAGGCCTGTGCCTCCCTTGGTGTCAGATGTTGATCTCCCTGAGATATACTTGGCCTTGTCCACTACTCTTTGGGGTCAAGTATTCCATCCACAATTAACTTTTTACCAGTAGATGTTGATGCCACCAACCCCAAGAGGGCCACCGACTTCTGGGATTGGCACATTGTTAACATTGTGTATGGCGTCAGCCTTCTTAGCCTTGGTTTTGGGGTCTTCAGTGTCCTTTGTTGAGTCCTTCATATCAATAGCATTTGTAGCTGGCTGGAAGCTGATGATGGTTCTGATAATGTTACAGCCTTCCTTGCACAAGCATCCACCTAAAATAGAGTTCAAGGACCCTATCTGACTGCTGATTCTACCATCTTCCCTTTCTCAATTGTGGGGCAGTGATCCTGGCAGGATGTTTTGAGTATGTCCAGCCTGCAGTCTTCCACTTTCTTGACATATTCCCTTCAAAGTCAGGGGATAAAGATAAATGCAAGAACAGGTGCACAGATTCTCCTGAGTCTTCCTCTCCAGCTGTAGATGTTGACCAGGAAATTGATTATCCACTCTTACTGCCTGAGTATCCCATGTGTGGGGAAAAACTGGAGCTCATTAGATTGAAAGTGAAATGGTCCTTATACACATCCTCTGAGTTCAGTCTCAGCCCTTCTGAGGCTTCCAGTCCTCCCAAGTGATCCTTTTGGATGGTTATTTCAGCTGGCAAAATAGTGCAGCTGGTCACACAATGCACATGAAAGAATACACACATGGGTGGCATCTGTTCTAAAAAGGTCAAAAAAGATTCCCTTACCAGTCAAGATCTGCTCAGGCAGGTTACAGAACCTAAGAGGGATTCTATAATTGTCTCAGTAGGTATAAAGTGGGCCTCTGTACCTCAGGCCAAGGCTGTTCATCCTCCCAAAAAGGAATTGAGAGCTCTAGGCAAACTAGAGGACCAGATGTTTTTTCCTTAAGTTCTCCGTGAGAGCATTCAGTTATATGTGCATAAGTTAAGATTCCAGAGAGAGATAATTGAGTAATGTGCCTACTTTCTCAGAGTTGCCATGAAGAAAGTCTGGTAATCTGCTTCCGTTTCCACCTTTGCCTTGTAAATGCTGTAGAGATCGGTGACTGTATGGTCACTTTAGGAATCTGCTATGAATTGTAAGAGAGACAGAGTAACCCCTGTGGTCATGCTGGTGATGACTTTTACTAATGCAGAAGGAGCTATACATTAGGGTTGCTAGGTATAAACTGACAGCAAGGGGCACAGGCATGGTGCAACACATTAATGGGTGAATTACACGTTTGCATTTACTCTTTCCTGTAATGCTTGCTTTGCACATGTTAGCACATATGTAGAGACTGCACAATAGTCCGAGCTGTGGTCCTTCCCTTTAAGGTGGCAATTGGTTCAACTAATCCATGCTTCATCTGACATGACATGTAACTTTCTTTGTAAAGGCCTTATGATGCTCTCCATTTTCGAACAGTACTTTGTGATTTGTATAAAACCTGCAATAGTCCCTATAACTGTAACTTACTAGTGTAGCAGGAGATGCAGTAGTTAATGCTTTATTCTTTTTACCTTTGTTCAGTTGATGTGTTAAATGTATTCAAAATAGCTCCTTTATTAAAAAAAAAAAAAAAACTACAGTTTTATTACTCCTCTTGCTTCTGTAATACAAGAGAATGTGGCATTTTTTTTTCATAGCCTCTCAGCATGGGATTGCTCTGAATAGAATTCAGTGCACATTGTTTTAAAATTGCTTCCTGTCCATGTATGTTTGATGGGGAATAATTACTAGGCTGATAATGATGGCTTATATTGGAAGTTGTCTTCCTTGCCACTTATAGATTAATTCCACTGACCCAAGATCCGTGAAGCTTAAAATGGTTGATTACTTTAGTCCGCTGGATGCTTAGCATTACACCGACTAGAGAAATGCCAACTGTTCATTGAAGGTCATAAGGTAATTGCAGAGCTTCCCCTGGGAATGAAGCTTGCAGGACACTGCAGAGCCATTTCTGTTCCATACACTTACAGCTGTTGAAACTGCTGTCCAGATCTGATTTTTTTTTTTTTTTCCCAAAGTTCATATATGCATCAGTTTGCATAGTTTTTCTGTCTGCTTCATTTAATTGTTTGGAGAACACTCACTACCTGTTATTTCCCTTAATCATAGAATCGTCCTGGCATTTTATGAAACTAACTACTACATGTTTTGCATGGGCCTCTTAATTCTGAGCCCAGTTATGTGCTACTTTCAGTCAAGACTGCCTCAGAGTTTTTTCTTTTAGTTTTCTTTATTGCTTTTTTTTCCACCTTTTGTAGTTGCATTGTCATGGTACATGCAAAACAATAGTTTGCACAATTGATATTTTACTTAACTTTCGTTAACAATAGGATTTTATCAGGGTGCAACACTGTTCTTATCTGCAGGCTCATGGCAAGAAAGCTGTCATGTTGATTTTCCCTACAGAAGCCCTATGTTACTGTGAGGTAACAGCAAGATTTGTCAGTGTAGTGGTGAAGTGCTTTGTGTTGCCTTCACTGGTCCAGGGTTTGATCCTAACCTCCAGTAACTGTCAGTATGGAGCATGCGAGTTCTCTCCATGGGGTTTTCTGAAAGTACTCTGATTTCCTTCAAAGATGTGCTGGTCAGTTGGTTACTCTAAACTATCCCTCTAGGATCCGTTTTGTCATCATTCTATTTGTCTTATTGTGATTGTAATGTTCACACACCCTCCTTGTCATAAATTGTTTGTTTGTTTCTTTAGGCTTAATTAACTTTTTTTGTTCACGCTTTGTGTCACACTCAAATGTCCTACCTATGATGAAGAATAAAAAAAAGGATGAGAAAATCCATTGGGGTTATTTTTTTTTTTTTTTGTGGAGTGATATAGCTTAGTTGCATGAGGATCATCTTTCTACCTTGTACCCCTCTGTCATTACATTAACTCATTTTGTTCAGTACCTCCTACAGGACTAGTATGAAGCCCCTATACATTAGGCCAAGCACCATTCTCCTAGGGGACTTGCACTTCCCCTCCAACTGCGAGACATGTACATCACCAAACATGTATGCTCAGCGATTGCTGGATTTCATAAATAAAAAGCTCTCTGGACCAGTTAGTCTGTACCTCAACTAGGGAAGGCAAACTCCTGCACCTGGCCTCAACAATATTGGACAGTTCTGCCCCCCCCCCAATTGTAACTTCTTTCCTAGTTGAATAGGATACCTGCATCTACCCTCCTCCCACAAACTACTACCAAAAGCACTTTCCAAGGTCAAGAGCACTGCTGCTATTACAGATTTATAACATACCAGTCTACCTGCTGGCCATCCTGAAACAGGGCCTATTAAACTCCCTACAGAAGCTATGCTATATCAACCTCCACTCTCACTTTAAGCTGGATAAATGGAGGACAGCAACAGACATCCCCCTGCACAAAGGTTGAGTGTCAATGGACCCATGCATTTGATCAGCCTAATCTGTAATGTTATGGAGAGGATCATTATGGAAATAATAAATCAACCTAAAAACGTTTGACCCAATACAGTTTGATTTTCTCAAGGGCAGATTGTTGCAACTTAACCTAGTAGACATCTTTGAGAAGGTTACTCAAACAAAGGATGAAGACAAATCATTACACACTGCATATCTAGCCTTTAGAAAATCTTTCACTACCATCCCACACTCTGGTATTGTTGATAAACTCTCCCAGGTAATGTTAATCCTTATGTAACTCATTGGATAGCATATTGACTCGCACAGAGGACCCAGGTAATTAGGGTATGCAGCTCTAACTCTTTCAAACCTCCTCCAAAAGACCTGTCACTAGTGGTGTACCCCAGGGCTGTATCCTCTGGCCACTACTCTTTGGAATGTACTTCTTGGAGGTCAAAACTAATGTCAAGGATTTGTGGCTGTTGACTGACCAAGTTTGCCAATGACTGTATACATGGAACCATCATAAACTCTCCAGAGGGCACCAAAATCTTCCAAGAGGGCCTATCCTGAAAATGTTGCTGGCATTATAACTATAGAGTAAAATTAAATATGAAAAATTGTGTAATAGTCACCTTTGGCAAGCATGATGTCCCTTCTAAAATCACTTTGACAACACACTCCTGAAAATGAATCTGTCAGTTAGGAACATGGGAACCTGTGTCAGTAACAACCAGTCCTTGATAACCATGCATCTACTTCAGTAAGAAGGCCCTTTTTCATTGCACAGCTTATTAGTAAGGACATGGCACCTAGGTCTAGCAATGTGCTCATTACACTGATGTTGGCACTTATGTCATGCATTGAATAAAATGTTTCCTTTGGTATGTAGCTATTCAAACACTAAAAAATCTTGAATGAACACAGTGCTTTCTCACCAAAAAAATCAAGGGCTAAACCATAAAAAAAATGTGCACTGACCATCTCAAAGCCGTGTCCCTCTTCTCAGTATCATACTGGCTACTAAGAAGTGATTTCTGTCGTGTATAGAGTCTCAACAGACCATGTCTTTCCAGATGTACTGCGCGTCTGCATGTCCACTGATGGCATACACACCCACTAAAGAGGTTTTAATCTAGTCTGCAACATAAATAGAGCATGTTGAAGGGTTAGATATGTATCACAGAGAACACCACTCCTTTGGAATTGTCTTCCTCTCCACAAAAAAGAAAAGTGCTTCCTTTAATCATTGTAATCTCAATGAATGGATGTGAAACCACAAATTCAGCCATGTCTGTTACGGATAGGAGTAGCATGTAAATACTCTGCCTGGCTCTGGGCTGTTCATAATTAAATTTCAAAGGCTAAAAACTTCATGTGAATGCAGGGCAAGGTTTCGAAAAAATCCTCCACAGTCATTAGCTTACAAGTGCCTATGAACAGGATACATACACATTGTCATTAATTTATAGATCAGTAGTCAGACCATAAAGTTCTTTTGGTGACTAGTAGTAGATCAGGGTGGAGCTCATAAATCTTGCCATACTGTAGCCTAGCATAACGTCTGTGTAATAAATATAAAACATAGCCTGTAGCCTATGCAGTAAGAAGAGGAATTATTACTGGGCTTATGTGGGACTGAATTAGGACTGCATCTCTTTAATCAGCATACCTCTCAACCTCTAAGAGCAAGAAATCTGGACAAAGCCATAAATACAAGTGGGACAATGGCCCAAAATAGGGACAGTTTTTTTTAAATATTGCTCTTACAAACTTAGAAAGTTGATAGAATAACAGGTTTTGCGTAGCATGAATTTTCTGAAGGGTATGAAGTCTGAAACTCAAATGCTTGTCATTTCCTAACTTTGGTCTTTAATGATTTGCCACTAATTTGCCAGAAAAACAGACCAATAATATCTGGACATTGTGTGAAAACTGTATGGTTGAGAGGGTATGCATCAGTGTATGACATTCGGTACAACCAAAAGGAAAGCCTAACCTGATGACAATAAGTTTGGGACAGAGTTGATATGCATGGCAATTTTAAGTGATGGAACTGGGCCTAGAAAAGTTTGAGGAATGTTCTAATAAGAGACAGCATTACATTACTGTAAATCAGACCTCTCAACCAATCAGGGACAAATTTGAACAGAATCAGGGAAAAGTCAGGAAAAAATCAGGGACAATCAGGGACACTTTTAAAATATTAGTGCTATTAACTTGAAACATTGAGAGAATCAGAGCGTATGAATTAAAACATCTTTTCTGAAGTAAAAGAAGTGTATAACTCTTAACTATTGTCATTATTCATTAAGTGTAATTCACCACCTTTCTGCGCAAAGTCATAGTTTTAGTAGGGATTCAGAGGGACATAGCTAAATTTGAAACAAAATCAGGGACGTCCCTGAAAATTAGGGACAGTTGAGAGGTATGCTGTAAATTTATAGTAGCATGTATTATAGTGAGTTTGTGTAGGAAGAAGGCACAAATTACCTTAAATGCAGCAAGAGACAATGAGATGAATAATAACAAATAGGTGTAGGTTAAACTTGGGGATAGCTATAAAGCAGTGATGTCTGGCAGTCGCACAATTGGCATGACTTGACCCCAAACCTTCTTTTCAAAACTGTTTTTAAAGGGATGAATTTTGTCAAACTTGATGTCATAATCAAAACTATTCAAAAAAATGTACTTTCAGTGAAATCCCTTCAAGATGCCAGACAACCATTCCCCATCCAGATCATATATGTGGTTAATGTCCCCCAAAACACACACACACACACACCATTTCAGAACCTCGCTCAGTGTCCTACCTTCTATTAGTTTGCTTATATCCTACCCTGAGAAATCCTCCATTACATACAGGATTCCTTCTCCAAATTGTGTGTGTGTGTGTCTATGGGCATCTTTCTCCTTCAATGTAATGTATTATATACAGATGTGTGTGTCTTTGCTCCACTACATATGGTCGGTTATGCACTTTGTTGACCTGTTCGTAGAATCCTACTTTCTTAATTTTGGTATTGATCAGCCTTTATTTAAGGTTGAACATGCTATGGTCAACTACAGTGCAATTTGTGGTGAATTGCACTATAATCCTGGTTCAACATGTATGTAGTTAGAATATACAAGTAAAGGCCTGTAAGGGGGTAAGGTCTCCATATAAATGCAGTTTTTATTGCTTTCGGTGGAGAACATAACTATGTATGTATGTCACATTATTAATGTTACTTTTGTGACTGGAACTTTGAATATAGACTATACAGAAATGTAATACATTCCACACTGCAAGTCATTGAAAAGAAATGTATTTGTAATCAGCAGTGACTAAATGTGCAGCCATTGAGGATTTTTTGATGGTGTGGAGGTACACATGCATGCCAATCTGATGTGTATTGCACACAGCACCTTAGACTGTAGAGTCTTTAGTTCTGCTGTACAAAGTATCGTACTTAGCATGTAGTGACTCCGCATATTCTGTTCATCCACTCATTTTAAAGGGATGCAGTAACTGTAGTGTGTGTAGGATTTTACATAATTACATAACTTTTTATAAATTGGAAATTTTGTTAGTGGCTTTTGATTCTAGTTTTCTATAATTTTTCAGCAGTTTTGTTGCTGTGTTACTATGCGTCAGGTTTATAACATTTACATGAGGAACTTTAACGTTTTTGAAAGTAATGCCTTCAGCTGTGGCATCAAGTCCATTGCTTTGAAAACGATAAATGGGAATGTTTAGTGCATTCCAGCTCAGTATTTTTGTAAGTAATGCTTACTGCAATGTACTGTCTCATTTCTGAGTTGGCTGCTGTTTTTTAATGAGGCTAAGATTTCTTAACTGTGTGTGTGTGTGTGTGTGTGTGTGTGTGTGTGTGTGTGTGTGTGTGTGTGCGCGTGTGTATATAAGTATGTGGGTGTGTAGACTGGATACATGTCCATTTTCAGCGGAGGCCCACGGAGAAAAGCTCCAATGTACAAACATAAAGAAATTGCATGGTTCATGTTAAACACTGTTTACAATCTCTTTATATAAGCAAGTTATACAATTTCCAAAGTTTAGAATTCACAAGGTAAAAGACCTAGAATTTGCGACACATCTGAGTTGCAATAAAAGTAATTAGACTCCATCATAAGGAGAGAGCTAGTCGGGCTTGGTACAAGGACATAGCCAGTTTAATTTCAAATACTGTTTGAGTCTTTTCTTAAATTGACACAGGGTGGATTCTAGGGTAATGTCAGCGGGGAGAGAGTTCCATGCTCTACCTACAGAGTTGGCAAACAGAGAGACACTAGCTGAGTTATTAGTTTTAATAGTTTGATGTATATCCAATGCATGCCTACAAATGGAGAGCTAATAAAATCAGCAAGTAAAGGAGAGTAATATTGCTGGAAAGAGTTTATCCTCAAGTATTGGTGAATACCTTAAGTAGGTTGATCCAGGTTTTACTAAATCTCACAAAGGCGACACTGATGTATAGACTGTTTTTATATTGGATGGACAGAAGTAGGTTAAAATTGGGGGCACAAGTCCCAGGATAAAAAAAGCCCAATTCTACCAGGCACACTGGTGCCAGGACTGGAAAAAAATGACCGTGTAGAATCCTCAAGACACGGAAACATTCCTACAGTGGGGCTAGGCCAGGCTCAGGGGAGGATGCCCCCCCCCCCATTGTAGAAGGAAGTAGTAGTCCACAATAACTACAAAAACTGACAGGTCAAAAAAGAGCCATAAAGATGACAGAGTGGACTATTGATAAGAAATAAATTATGTATTGTTACTATTATGTAAGAAGCCCAGAATTTCCAGACAGAAGATATTCAAAAAGATTAAGATAAATTAGAGAAAAGAAAAATACTTCCACAAGAAAAACTTTCAAAAGCTTCAAATACAAGTTTGTATTCATTAATACAACAAATCCATGTAAAACATTATAAAAATAAGAAACTTTAGGCCTTTTGGAAACAAAAGTGACTGAGGAAGTGCCAAAATATAAAGAACAAAACCTAGAGATTTTTGAAATGTACAAAAAGAAGCATGGACATGGGAAAGAGAGAGAGAGAGATCTCATATGGTGCAGTATTTATGTAAAGGAGAAAAGCCAAACTAGTCCGTACAAAAAAGTAACTCCAAAGATGTACAGACAAAGACAACCCAGGTAAGGAAAATTTTCACAATACAA
Organism: Protopterus annectens; assembly: GCF_019279795.1. NCBI lineage: Eukaryota > Metazoa > Chordata > Ceratodontiformes > Protopteridae > Protopterus > Protopterus annectens. Next base: position 545,722,587 of record NC_056726.1, read on the forward strand.
AAATTAGATCACAAAGGGGTAATGTAGAACAGAAGATCAGTACATGAGCAGTTAAACAAATAGAAGCTTAAGTTATGGATGACCTGCAAAGTGAAGGCTTAAGTGTTGAAAATCTAACTCTGGAACCTCACAGCTTGATGGAAAAATGAGCCCCCAGAGTAAGGAGAAAAGGTGCAGTGGGGGGGCATCTGAAGGAGAAATACAGACATGAGAAAGAAAGAGAGATTTAATATGTTGCACTATTTATAAAAAGGAGAAAGCAAAACTAAACAATACAACAAGCAGCACCAAAGATATTTTTAAGAGAAATATAGAAGACCATGCAAATATGGAAAATTTCCCAATACAAAAATAAGAAAACAAAGGGGGAAGTAGAGAAGAGGATTAGTAATGGAGAAGTTAAAGAAATAGAAAATTGAAGATATGGATTGTCTGTGAAGTGAACGATTTAATGTTGAATATCCAACTCTGTTAATGTCAAGGTATGATGGAACAGTGAGTCCCCAAATTAAGGAGAAACAGGCGGAATGGGAAGTATATGATCACTTGCTACATGAGGAAACTCTGGAAACTTGAGTAGAAAACCAGAACAAAAGTTTAGTTGGAGTTGCACAGCAAGGGAAGGAGCAGGAAACATTGGCAACTCTGACAAAGTCAATGTTGTGGAGTGATAGACCAGTGAGTTCCCATTTGAAAGAGCAGTGGATGACGCAGGATGCAGCTGAAGAGAATGTCACAGGAAGATGTTTTGGAACTTTCTGTAGAATGCTCACAAGAAATCGAGAACAAAGAATGTGCCCTTACTTTAGAAGAAAATGATCTAAGGGAAGAGTTGCTTGATTTAATACTGGTGGATAGACATATTAAGATCAGCGAAAGAAATAGATTACAGAAAGTTAATAAGACCCAAAATGTTGTAAAAAATCATGTGATGTAACAGAAGTAAATAAGTATGCATTACTGTGCAGCTAACTTACCACAGAAAGGGCAATAAGGGAAAGGAAGGGAAGAAATCAAATGCCCTCATGTTTGTACTATATAGAGAAAATGATAAAGCAATGAAGAGAAGTGTCACAAGTACACAAGAGGAAGCATACTGACAAAATACAAAGAAAGACAGGCGTGATAAAAGCAATTAGCAGTATGAGAATAGATCAGGGTCTGTCCTGCACTGTCTCAAATAATAAACTGAAGATATCAGCTCAGGCAGAAAAACTAAGAAGATATGTAGATAAATGTAAAGGAAAAGTACAAAATAAGCAATTCAGTGAGGACCCAAAAATGTTTCATAGAGAATTGAAAACGAGGCAAAAGGAATAGAAATACCAGCAAAAAAGAAGAAATAGACATGTTTTGGAGACGTATCTATGAAGACCCTGTGGAACACAAAGGTGCTGAATGGATAGGAGAAGTAAAAGACACAGTAAGAAGTTCAAATGTACAGGATATGAAATAAGATGAAGTAACAGCTAGAGAAACTGAAACAAAATTAAGAAAAGCCTCTAACTGGAAAACCCCAGACCCAGATTCATTACCTAACATCATTACACAAAGTTTTACCCTCTGTGTAAGAACTATTTATATGCACATCCTGAACAGACACTAACCTGATTAACAACAGGAAAAACGATAATCTTCCTTAACTTGCAAGCTATCCTAAAAAAGTATAGACCAATAACTTGCCTTCCAATGAGATATAAACTGTATACTGGACTTGATGCCAACAGAGTTCGTCATTTAGAAGAAAACTGAGTCATGGCAATAAAAGAAAGTCATGTGGAACAAAGGTCATTTGTTGTTAAAGTTGTAATGAAGAATTGTAAAAAAGGGAAGAATCTAAGTAAGGTATGAATAGACTACAAAAAAAAAAGCATCTGACCACTTATCTCACATTTATGGATAAGAGTGCTTACCAATGTATAAGATGCACCCTGCATTTATCAAATACATTACAGTCACCATGAAACAGTGTTAAACCACTTTGCAGCTTAACATTGTTAACAGCAAATTATTATCCCAGGGATAAAAATTCAAAGGGAGGAAGTCTAGTGGGGCACTCTGTCACAAAACTGTATAGCTCATCAGATGAGGAACTGAATGCACAACTCTAAGTGGTCAAAATTTTCTCAGATGATATAAGAATGTCACTTGGACTTGATAAATGTGCAGAAGCAACCTTTAAAACAGGAAAGCTGAACACCAAGAAAATATCAGTCTAGAACTTCAGCAGGCAAGAGTGTATAAATATTTGGGAACTAATGAGGAATAGACAGTAAAGCATGAACAAATGCAAACAAAACTTAGAAATATTTTAGAAGACTAAAATTAATACTGAAACTAGACCTGAAATGTAAGAGCAAAGTCCAAGCTATAAACCGATTTACACTTCCTGTTACTTACAAAATTTGCAGTTTTGGGGTGATTGGTCCCAAAATGTATTGGATCAGTAAGACAGGAAAACAAGAAAAATGCTTCAGGCTTAACAAATGATTTATAAAAAATCTGAGTATATATTCCTTGTTCTGAAGGAGGTATAGGCCTCCTAGAAATTGATTACATGTATAGATCTACAGTCGTAGGACTGCATACATATGTGCTGACCTCACAAGATCCAAACATAGTGTAAGATGACTTAAATGCTATGTTTAGCATAAGCATACTGATGTCAAATGAGGGAATGGAAATCCAACTAAAGTAGACAAAAATCAAGCAGCAACGAATGTGCCAAAATGCAAAAGAAAATATAAGGCAAAGGATCAGATGAGCAGGCAAGAAATGCAGAAAGGCATAAATATAGTTGGAAGTACAAAAAAAAAAAAAACTAAAGAAACAATCTCATTTCAATCAGGATCTGACACAGGAATGGTTAAGGAGAGATGAATTTAAAACAAAAGACAAAAGGTTAATATTGGTGGCCCAGGATAGTGGAGTATGTACACATTGGTTCGTAGAATCATTTGAACATGTGGAAGATAGACAAATTCAGGTTTTGTAAAACATAATTGGAAACAGTAGTACATCTTGTTGCTAGGTGTGAATAACTAATGGCAGAGGGACTGTATACCGAAAGACATAATGTGGCAAGGATTGTGCAAACATTACAATACTGAAGTAGCTGAGAAGCATTGGAAACATGAGCCACAAAGCATTATAGAGAATGATGAAGTTTATATCACATGGGATCACCATTTACCAACAGTTCAAAAAATAGATGCAGGAAAACCAGATGTAGTCTGTGAAAAGACAAAAGCTGCATTGATCACTGAAATTGTTATACCCAGTGATTACACAATGTCTTACATACAAAGAGAGACAAACTCATAAAATGCTAGGATTTGCAAGCAGAAATGAGGACAACGTGGAAGAAGGATACTCAGACAGTTCTAATAGTAGTAGGAGCAATAGGTTTCATAAAAAAAATATTTGTAGTCCTATTTAGATATGCTATTAGTACATGTAACTCCATATAAATTGCAGAAGCAGTCAATTTTGGGCATAGTGTGGGTGCTGCAAAGACCACTTTTGGCTGACATGAAAGATTGATAGATAGTTGGCAATGAACAGAACAGAAAATAAGATTTAAAAAAAAGTGTGTGTGTATATATATATATATATATATATATATATATATGTGTGTGTGTATATATATATATATATATATATGTGTGTGTGTATATGTATATATATATATATATATATATATATATGTATATATATATATATATATATATATATATATATATATATATATATATATATATGTGTGTATCTGTGTGTGTATATATGTGTGTATGTGTATATATATATATATATATATATATATATATGTGTGTGTGTGTGTGTATATATATATATATATATATATATATATATATATATGTGTGTGTATATATATATATATATATATATATGTATATGCAATGCAGTCCATTTTGAAATTAACACTAGACTTCCAATTGGTAGTGCTTTCTGAAACAGTCTACTCAATGAATATTAGAAGTGTACTAAACAAAGACAGTGAATTCCATGCCTGGATTGCCAATCACAGGCCAGATATAATACCCTAACTCAAACTTGGCTGAAACCTCAAAACCCTGTTAGACATATTCTCCATTCTGGATATAATATCCTGCACCTAGATCACCAAAATAAAAAAGGGGTGGAGTTGCTATAGTCTGCTCCAACCACCTTACTCTTACATGTCTTAAACCTATCCCATTCACCTGCTGAAATTCTGATGGCTAACTTTAAACTCAATAACTTTATTACTGTCACTGCAGCAGCCATTTACATTCCTCCAGGGGACAACATTCCCGTGCTGGAAAATATTCTCTCATACCTCTCACAACACATTCCTAATGAAACCATCCTCCTCGGGGGATATAAATATTAACTGGCTAACTCTCTGTTCTCCTATATCTACCTCCTGCATTAACCTACATGGGTTTACACAACTCATCCCATACAAACAACTCATGCAACCCTAGCACTTTTGTAGACTGGATACTAGTCTGATTCCTGCAGATATCATAACCCTGAAACCCTACCCAACTCCCTAAGTGACCACTCCCCTAGAAAAGTTCTTTGATTCACTCCTCACGTAAGTAGGCTACACACACACACACACATATATATATATATATATATATATATATATATATATATATATATATATAAAACCTCTCGCAAGCTAACTTCTACCCTGAGACTTTTAAAGCCCTCCTCTCTAGAATTAACTGGACTTATCTAACCCAACTCCCCCTTGATGAAACAGTCCACTCATTTAGCTCTACCTTTCTTAACATTCTTAACAGCCTTGCTCCACTCCTCACCTTCCATATAAAGTCAAACATATCCCCATGGCTAACAAATGCTACTCGCACCCTGTCGCTCTCCTACTTTGCATATAATAGAAGAGTCTTTGTGGGCTCTGTTGAAGCAGCTTTATTCCTTACAAACATCTCTGTATAGGTTTACTGACTTTAACTTAAGAAACGTATTTACAAATTAACAACTGCGATCATGCATGCTCTCAATGTGCCTGCCTGCTCTTACAAAATGGCACTAGGAAGTGCACGCGTCTGGAATTTATATGTGCACGTACATCACTGACATGCTTCTTAAAGACAGTGCACTTCACTTACAATCTGATCTGCATCTTCCCTGTTTGAGAATGGACCTTATGACACTGTCTATTTAGCATGCAGAAATCACAGGTAATTTTTCTTGTCATGCATTGCACAATACTAAGTACGCGCGCACACACACACACATAAAATCACGTTGCTGCATATTTCACACTTGTCTTTGATACTCACCCATATCATGTGACATAGAACTGAGAATTACTTTTAACAGCTGGAACTGTCTCTATAAAATGTTTGACCTGTGGAATGTTGGGAACATTTTCGAAATTGAATCAGAATTTTGAACACATTCTGTTATGGAAACGGTGTCTTATTCTCTCTTAGATTTGAAGTTCGCATCACAGAATCTATGTTGTGATGGTGATGAGGATTCTGATACAGGAAAATTATTACTGTTCCTCCTATATTCTACACCCTCAGAATCTACCAAATAAGATCTTGGCTCAGCACAGATGCCTGTAATCTGTCCAGTTCGATCACACCCTTTCATTGTCTAGATTCGTACCATTCCTCATCGGACGAAGTAATCCACCCAGTCTGTTGTAACTAGATTTCTGGTTATTAAGCTTCTTAACCAGTTGAGCCTTGATGGTTTTACAGTTGCGGTAGAATTGTCGCCTCACAGTAAGACGCTGTCCGGTTCGATTCTCAACTAGAGCGCCTTCTGCGTGGAGACATGCGTGAATGGGCGTGCCTTCGTTGAATGTTGTGCTTCAGGGCTGGTAACTCGGGACGTACCCATCAACTACCAGTCATTAGCGGACTGGAGTTCCGCTGTGGCGACCCCTAACTGGGAAAAGCCGAAAGACACAACACAACAAGGTTTAGGCTACAACAAAGTGGACATAATGGGTAGCATAGTTCATTTGCCTGGAAAGCAATCTTTGAGCAGGTGAGCCAAGAATATCATCCCGAGGTATGTTTCTGAGATTAAGCAAATTCAAATTAGTATTGTCATGCTTCTTTCAAGTCAAACAAGTTTTCAAACATAAAGCTACTGTTCAATATTAGCCTTACTACAGGATATGTACCCAAAGAGTGGCGTGCAGCAACAGTGGTCCCTCTCCACAAAGGTGGTGCCTCAGCGGATCCTGGAAACTATCGCCCCATAAGCCTGACTAGCTTGGGCTGCAAAGCTATGGAAAGGATCATCATGGACCTCATAAATAAAGATATTGGGGACCTACAGACACTGGATCCTACCCAGTTCGGCTTTAAGGGCAAATCCTGCCTCTTAAACCTGGTTAATTTCTTTGAAACAGTCACCAAAGGTGATTGACGAGGGGAAGGTGTTCCACACAGCCTACCTGGACCTCGCAAAAGCCTTCGATACAATACCCCACTCGGGCATTATAGATAAGCTCACCAGGTTAAATATAAACCCCTATGCCACTAGATGGGTTGCAGACTGGCTCAAGGACAGAACCCGCATGGTTAGAATTGCTGGAGCCATGTCAGACTCCAAACCAGTTACAAGTGGTGTCCCACAAGGCTCAGTCCTGGGACCTCTCTTGTTCGGTATATATTTCTCGGAGGTACAGGCCAACACGGAAGGACTGTGGCTGACCAAGTTCGCAGATGACTGCAAACTGGGCGCCATAATCGACTCTCCAGATGGCACAAGCATCCTCCAAAAGGGCCTCATAGAAACAGACAACTGGTGCCAGAGCAATGGCCTCAAGCTAAATGCCAAAAAGTGTATAGTCATCCCCTTTGGCAAAAACAAAGTGCCCACAAATTACCACATAGGTGGTAATCCATTAAGTACAGAAGAAGTAATTAAGGGACCTGGGGACCCAAGTTGATAGCAATCTCTCATTTGACAACCACGTGGCCAAAGTGGTTAGAAAATCATTTTATATAGCCCACCTAATCATGAAGGGATTCACATCTAGATCAGGGGAGGTCATCGTGCCTCTTTACTCATCCCTCATCAGGCCCATAATTGAGTACAATGCCCCTTTTGGGATGTACCTTACCAGACAACTGCAGCAACTGGAAAGACCCTAAAAGTACCTCACCAAGAGGATCAAAGGGCTCAAACAGATGCCATATGCTGCCCAGTTAAATAAACTCCAGCTCTACTCAGTGGCATACCGCCTGCTCAGAGGTGATCTGTGCCTGACGTATAAAGCCATGTCCAAACCGGAATTAATGGACATGCTGCACCTCAGAAAATCCAAATCCCATCGAGCTACGCGCTCGAGAGACTTGAAACTCAGCTCTGAAATAAATAGGACATGCTGGAGGGACAGATTCAAAACCCAGAGGCTCATTTCACTGTGGAATAAAATCCCAGTCCAGGTTAGGCAGAGTCCCTCATTGACTCTCTTCAAGAGGAATCTTGATGAGTGGATGGGAGATCGTAGGTTTACCTCGGGTATCACTTCTGTGTCACTGTTAGACAGAGGCACAGTATACTAACCTTGAAAAAGGGCATAGCAAAATTAATTTAAAATGGGTGGCGAAAGCCAAACACACTCTGGCTAGGCTTAGAAATGCCCTAGGGCAGATAGCCTAGTATGAACCTGTAAACCTATAAGTAATTACTTTGTACTGTGCACTGCACATTCAGCTAGACCATTTGAGTGAGGATATTCAGGACTACTGGTGACATGTACAAAGTCCCAGTCCTTAGCAAATTTCTGACAATTGGCTAGTAAATTGAGTGCCATTGCCAGAAAGACATTTATGTGGACTACCATGGACTGAGAAATGACATTTCAGCTTAGTAGTAATAGTAGTGGATGTTAGGTTAGATAACAGATTGATCTCAACACTCAGATTTGTGAGAGATGCACTTACATATTAAAATTGGAAGCCACACACTCTCCAGCCAAGACTGGAATAGCTGGTCAAGAGAAGAACATCAGCACTTGCACCACATCACATGGAACACATAGCCCTCCACATAAAAACACAAACCACACACCCACCTTCATGGAGGCTGTCAGTAAAAATCTACCCAAGCAGCAGAGACCTCCAAGGCAGAAACGCACTCGACCACCACAACACAACACTAATCATGAGACACGTAACTCTCCTAAACAGTATGCCACTCAACCAAAGCCCCTAAGGCAAAACTGCATGCAGTCAGCCAGTATATTGGCAAAATCTGTTGGCTCAGTATAGGAGGTGCCATTGTGCAACAGCTCCGAGCACATTTGGATATTGCCATGGAGATTCTTTACATAACAATACATGGCCTTGTGATTGTCTTTACTATCCGCTGCAATTCTGTTTTCATAGTTAGCTTTTTGTTGAGGTTGATAAGGGAGTTTTTCTATTCTTGGGACTTCACCTTATTTCTCATCAGTTTCCTCCTTCTGTTGTAGTTTGTTTATGGCAGTGGACTACCAGATTGGCTTCCTTTTTTTGGAGGAGAGCATCTTGGTTCTATTGGGTATGGCGAGATCCATGCTTTTTGTGTACGTGTTCGTACAGGGCATTAGTGTATGATTCGGCGGTCATGCAGCTGTTCTCCAATTGCATGGGTGCCATGAAGTTAGTTCTCATTTTAGTAAATGTGTCTGCTGATGTAACATAACACTTTGAAGCAGTGTCTACCTTGAGCTCTGTAGATTTTCCATTAATCCGGACAGTACAAAACACCTTGCTTCTTGTTAATAAGTTCACTGCATCAACTCTTTCATCAAGCACTGATACACCACCTACATAGAAAGCTGTCTGCTTTGGCTGTACTTGATCAACTTGTTCTTTGTGTGACCTTTCTTTACAACTGTATGAGGTTTACTTGATTTACAAAACTTTTGAAAGTCGTTCCATTTTTTACACTTGTGGAATTGCTGACTATATGGTAAGCACTTTTCTCTCCTAGACTCATGATTTGCACCACAGTTGCGACAGTTAACAATAAAGCTGGACTTGGGTTTTGCTGATTCATGCTTGTACTGCACTGAGCTGGAGCGTGCTCCTTTCTTAGAACTTGCTGAAAAGCTATGCGTCTTCCCTGGAAACCTCATAGCTGCCACATGTTTGGGCCTGCTTTTGTCTGCCACGTGTTGCATGTTATCTACATTTGCTCTGGAGCCAACCGAACTCATGCTCTTGTCACTCACAAGCATACTCGTGTGGTTTTTTGTCACCTTATGCATTTGACAAATCTCACTGGCTTTATTCAATGTTAAATCACTGTCACAAAGTAATTTTTTTTTCACAGCAGCACTTTTATTACAACAGACAAACCTGTCCTTTTTCAGCTCATCTTTTAAGTCACTAAACTGACATGTTTTAGCTCCGTTTCTCAGGTCATTTATATAAGCTGCAAAGGTTTCTTGTTTCTGATCTGTCATGTAAAACAAATGCCTCTCCAATGTAATATTTGTCTGAGGGTTGCCTATTTCTCTGTACTTGCGCTTCAAGCACTCTGTGTCTTCCCTTGATTCAGCCTGTACAGTAATATGATGATTTTCACTGTCTCCTTCATGTACTGCAAGTACATACACAAATGAATGTGCTCTTTCTGTGGCCTCTGACCCAGCTAGGTTTAGCAAAATGGATGCCCTTGTGCATGCATCTCTATCTGCATAAGCTGCTTGTATAAAAATGTTGTACTCATGCTCATATATTCTCCAGTTCTCTGAAATATTCTGATCAAACACAAGTGGTAGTGATTTTCAAAACCCATCTGCCATATTAACATATACCAGTGAAGAATTTTGCAAATAAGCACAAACATACACTCATGCATGTATGCCAGTATTTGTGCCTGACTTTATTTCTTTTGGGTTTCTCAAAATAATCCTGTTGAACTTGTATGATCTTTGAACAATTGGAATTTGCAAAATAAACTTCTCTGGCAGTTTAACACTCTCTTAATATCACTTGAAAGACTAAATGCTAAAGTCATTTTATCATCATCTTGCCAAAGTAATTTTTTATCATTTTTAAGGAACATCTCAACTTTACGACGTGAGTGAAATAAACTCTTAGGCACTGTAATATTGTTTTGCAAGAAATCCTCTTATCAGTGTAAGAACATATCAAACAACTGCACAATAGGAATAAACTGGACTACTTCTGCCCAAAACTCAATAACATTTCAAAGTAATTGCACTTTTGTGAATAACTGCATACAGCACACTGAAATGTCCCCAAAATGGAAGTCGTTTGACAGGCAACTCTTCATAGTGCAAGACACACCTATAATGGCAGCAGTTTGTGAATACACACCCAGCACAAGAAACGTTTTGAAATGGCTATACTTTGACTGTATTTCATGAAATAGTTGCTCTTTGCACACAAAAAACTCTTTGAAACACATGCACAGTAATAAGCACACACTATGAGCACTTTTATACACTTTGAGATACTTAAATACAAAGTCATAGTTATGCGGTAACGCATGCAGCTACCTTGCTTTATTTTTGCTTAATGTGCCCTTTTTTTGTTTGCCTTATTTTTTGTTTTGCTCATTTAAGCCCTTTTTATGCCCAACATACTTTTCTTGTGCTCGTTTTACCCTAAACATGCCCAGTTTTGCTTTGAACACACTCGCTTTACTTTAAACATGCTCATTTTATCTTTAAACGTACTCATTTTGCTTTACTGTTAATTTTCATCAAATACCTGTATTTTAAACATTCTTTAGCCAACAAACTTTTCGTGCCTTCCACTTGCTCAATAATGCGGTTTGTGCCCTTGTAATGCCCCGTTTTATCTCTTTTACCAAGTAAACAGTTTGTGCTGCTTCTCATTACCTTTGATTCTTTTCTGGCTCTTTTTGTGCTCGTTTCTCTTGGTTTTACCTTCACTGTCATCTCTGCACCTCATGGCTTTGGATTTTATTCTCTTCGATCCCAGTTCTGATACCATGTTGCTCTCCTACTTTAGACACAGTAAAAGCATCTTTATGGGTTCTGTTCAAGCAGGTTTATTTTATACAAACCCATCACTGTATAGGTTTACTGACTTTAACTTAAGTAACTTGTATACAAACCAACAACTGCGATGATGCATGCTGTCAGTGTGGCTGCTCTTACAGAATGGCACTAGGGATGAATTTATATGTGCATGTACAGCTTTGACATGCTTCTTAACGTTACAGCACATTTCACTTGCAATATGATCTATACTCTAATGAAATCTAGAGACAGGATGTGGAAAACATGGGTAAAAACTAAGCTCCCCACCAATATGCAGAAATATAAACAACTCAAAAATCTGACAAAAAAACACATTAAAGATAAAAAAGATGTCTACTTTAACCCTCCAATGGCACAAAGATCAAATCCCAAAAGATTTTGGAACTCAATTAACCAAATATTGCATCCTGGTAACCCTTCTCCCAATCCCTGCCCTAACAAGACTCCTGAAGGAACTGCCTTCAACTTCAACACCTATTTTATTGAGTCCATATCTAAGATGATTAACACTGACCCCTCTTCTACTAATGCTACTAACTCTAGAATCAACTGGACTACTAAATCCTCAGAACCCTCTTCTACCTTAAACTCTTCTAGAACTTTTTCCCTTAGATCTGTTCCTACTAGCTACATTAAAATCTGTACTCTCCAAACTAAAACCCTGTTCTACATCAGCTGGCAATATTCCTCCCAGTTTCATTTAGTTAGCAACTATTTCTGCCTGTATCTGTCTTAGTAAAGTGCCTTCTATCTGGAAATAACTCTACAGTCTACCTGTACATAAAGGAGGCAACTCCACTGAAATCACTAACTTTTAGACCCATTGCAATTATCTCACCACTCTCAAAAAGTATTGGAAAAATGCATGCATAATCTAGCAACACCTTCTACAGGAAAACCTGCTCACACCCACACAATGTGACTTTTGCCCTGAATATAGCACTACTACTTTCTCTGGCCAGAGATAACAAACTTGTCTCTTGCCTATTCTTAGACCTTTCAAAAGCCTTTGATACTGTGTCTCACACTCTTCTACTGACCAAACTGACCAACCTTAATTTCTCCACTTCTACTGTTGCCTGGTTCTCCAGCTATCTCACTGATTGACTGCAATCAGTGAGATGGCTTTCTGCTCTCTCCCCTCCACTCCCAATTAAAATGGGTGTCCCCCTAGGATCTATTCTTGACTACGTTTCAACATCTTTACAAATCTACTCTATACTACTTTCCCCCTGTCATCCCTGGTACAATATGCAGATGACTCTACAGTCATCACCATCGCTGACACCCCCTCTCAACTCGTCTCTACCACTTAGACATCCTTTAACTCAGTCAAAACCTGGTTCTGTAATAACATGCCTATTCTAACCCCCCCTAAAAAACTGAACTCCTCTTTCTACCCAAAAATGTTAACCACCTTCAATCCACTTTCTCTATAATGTCTCTGAATAACACTCCTATCGAAGTGCAATCGAGCACAAAACTCTTAAGTATCATTATACATGACCAACTTAAGTTCAACTTGCATGTTAACAACTATATCCAGAAGTCTCATCAAAAACTGCGTCTCTTATACGGAAACGAAAAGTTTATCACTAGCAAAAGTAAAAGTAATCCTCTCATGCTTACCTCCCACCCAGTCGGTTGTATTGCTCTCATATCCTCACAAGTCTCAACTCCTCACTCCTAGCTAATTAGAATCAGCCTAGAACAAGGTAGTCAGATTCGCAGCACACCAGATGTACAAATCCCATCACGGTCTCTTCACTAAAACACTTAAACTGGCTAGAATTACCTCACCAGCTTCTTCTGTGTCAGCTCATGATTATTCACTCCAGTCTATGCCAGCCTTCCTACTGTCCTAGCTTATCTCCTCTTATCTCTCAATATTCTCCCACTAGATCTCTATGTAGCTCCAACCAAGACATACTACAGATCTATAAACCAAAGACCAAAATGGGATGCAACGTCTGTAGCTACCATCCTACCAATTCTTGGAACAGGCTGCCATTAGAAATTAGGTCCCTCAATCAACAAACAATTCAAAGCAGCTACCAAAGAATACTTAAAAAGTCGCTGGTCCTGCCACTGTACTCACCCTTCATAATCTTCCCTACTGTCCCAAAGACAGTACTCTATCTGTCCACTATGTTTTTATTTGTTTCCTTCTTTGACCTCTACCTCTGTTTCTTATCTCTTAGCTCTTCCTAATCTCTCTAGGACCTGGTGTTTTTAACCATGAACAAGTAACCTCGGGGACCAGATGGCTTAGTGCTTAAGGTCTTTGCCTCCCATACACAAGGTACAATCCTGACCTCCGCCCAATGCCTGTTTGGAGTTTTCATGTTCTCTCTGTGGGGTTTTTCCCATGGCCAAAAACATGCTGAGTGTTTCTATCTCAAACTCACCAATGAATGGAGCTGTGGGCAGCAGGACAAGACTCTACATGGTGCCCTATAGGGGGAAGAGACAGACCAACTGCTTTGGGCATCTACTGTGGTGCACAGTTTCCTCAAGATAGGAGGGCACAGATCACAGACTGAGGCTATGGCAGGGCTAGCCACTCGGTGTAAAATATGGCTCTAGGTGATTTGGTCATGTTGACTAATGTCTCCAATATGGGCATGGGTAGGCACAGGTGATAAGTGGGTTTAGAACCCAGCCTACTCCGACCCACACCAGCGACCCGTGATAATAGTGGGAGTGGTATAGGTACTCCTATTGGCCAGTGTGTGCCTGCCATAAAGCCCAGCATTATTGGGTCAATAAGCTTCTGGCTGGCCGGTATCTAGTTCCCAGCCTGGGTTACCTGGGATAGCTCTGAACGAAAGCTGGATGTAAAATCAATCAACCTGCCAAACATGAACTGAGAATTGCTGTGCTTAATGTGGGTTCACTGACCAGATGCAGCTTGGAAGTGGATGACCTGATGATACGGAGGAGACTGGACATCCTATGTATCCAGGAGACCAGATGGAAGGGTAGTGCAGCAAAGCCACTTGGCTAGGGATCCAGAGTCTACTACTCAGATGGAAAGCAGGCTAGAAATGGTGTAAGAATTGTGGTGAGGGAGAGGCTGTAGAAGGCAGTAAAGGATATCATCAGAATTAATGACAGACTCATGGCAGTCAGACTCCAGTGTAATGATAGGGCAGTATTCATAATCTCAGCCTATGCCGCACAGCAGGGTTGTGATAGTGAGGAAAAGAGTGCATTCAGACAGCAGTTGCCGGACCTACTAGATAAAGCAGGACAACATAAGTTGGTGTTAATAATGGGTGACTTGAATGCACATATTGGGATGGACAGAGAACAGGATGCAAGGATTGCCTGAGTCCACATGGATGGGGCAACAGGAATAAAGGAGAAGCCATTCTAAGCTTCTGTCTGGTAAATGGCTTGATAGTAGCCAACACATGGTTCAGAAAGAGAGAAGAGAGTCACAAGATTACATACAAGAGTAGTAAACAATGCAACTCGGATAGACTTCTTCCTAGTAAGGAAAAGGCACTGAGGCAGAATCCATGATTGCAAAGTCATCCCCAGTGAAAAAGTCTGCCCACAGCATAAACGACTAAATTGCCTCACTCAGCACCAAGCAGTGATCAGAGAAGGTTCTAAGGTCAACAGAGACCAGGCTGAAGACCTGGAGGTTGACTGGAGAGAAAGTACAACAGTTCAAGGAATTATTCAGTGCTCTAGCACCCCAAGAGGAGGAGGAAATAGGTGGAGTTGAAGAAGAATGGCAGCGCCTTAAAACAGCATGTCTTAGGACTACAGAAAAGATATGTGGCCAAGCCAGGTATGGAAATAAGGTGCATAAGAAAAGCTGGTGGTGGAATGCAGAAGTCATCAAAAGAAAAAAGGAGTGCAGGAAGAAGTGGGAGATAGAAAATCCTGACCAGGCTAGGAAGGACTACTGATTGGCTAAAAAAGAAGCTAAGAAAGAAGTTGCAAAAGCAAAGAAGAGGGCATCGAAGGCACTGTACCAACATCTGGAAAGTGACTCAGTAAGGGGCACAAAGAAACTATATCAGGTTGCAAGGCAAAGACAGAAAGATAAAGAAGATAGTCAGACACCCTTCATAAGGGATGCCAGCAACAACCTGCTCACCAGCCCAAAGGACATCAAAGGCAGATGGAAGGAGTATTTCCAGCAGCTTCTGAATGAAGAAAACCCCACAGAAGCTGTACAGCCCCAGAAATAGCCTACGATAAGAGAAAAGGAGGAGCCCACCCTAGAAGAAGTAAGAACAGCACTAAGGAAGATGAAGTCAGGGAAAGCAGCAGGCCTCAGATCAGGTCACAGCAGATATGATAAAGATGCTGCGTGAGATGGGGGAGGAATAGCTCCTGAGGGTACTAATACCAGTGTGGAGAGAGAGAGAGACATATCCCAGAGACTGGAGAATAAGCATACTTGTGCCATTGTCCAAGAACAAAGAGGACATCCACAACTGTGGGTGGTACAGAGGCATCAAACTCCTATCACATTGCATGAAAGTTCTGGAGAGGGTGATGGATAAATGGATATGCAGAGTAGTAGAATGTAAGATGGGAGATGAGCATTTTGGATTCAGATCAGGATGCAGCACAATTGACCTAATGTTTGCATTTAGACAGATACTTCAGAAGACACTAGAGATGAGGAGAGAGTCCAAATGGGCATTCCTAGATTTGGAGAAAGAATATGTCAAGGTCCCAAGAAAGCTGATCTGGGCAGTACTGTGGTGGTTTGAAGTCCCAGAAACATTGGTAGAATTAGTGCAGGCTATGTACAAGGACCCAATGACTCGAGTACAAACAGTGTTCAGCCTCACAGAGGGGTTCACAATGGGTGTACATCAGGGTTCAGTTCTGAGCCCACTGCTGCTCGTACTGGTGATGGACTACATTAGCAAACAGGTTAGAGGGGACGGATCAACAAAGCTGCTGTATGCAGACAATGTGTCAGTACAGGCAGACTCTGAGCTAGAACTTCAGCAAAGGATAGGAGAATGGAATGCAAATCTGAAGGCACATGGGGTGAAACTAAGCACAGATAAGACAGCGATAATGGCAGGAAATTGGGGAAATCAAATGCAGCTGAGAATTGAGATAGGGAAGATAGTGGAACAGGTAAACAGCTTCAAGTATCTGGGAGGAGCAGTTGAGGAGAATGGTTGTCTGAATGAAGAGGTCAAAGCTAGAATCAGAGGGGCTGCAGCCAACTGGCATGGAGTATCAGGTGTAGTCTATGACAGAAGAATGCCAAAGAAGCTGAAAAGTAAGGTGTGCAAGACAGTGGTGTGACCAGTACTACTGTATGGTACAGAAACCTGGGCAGTAAAGGCAGAACAGTTGTTGAATCTAGAGGCGATGGAAATGAAGTGCCTGAGAAAGGTGATAGGATGCACACTGTGGGGCAGACAAAGAAATGAGAACATAAGAGCAGAAGCCAAATAGCTCCAATTGCAGAAAAGATCAAAGAGAAGAGATTACGGTGGATTGCGCACATGTGTAGAAAAGCAGAAGACAATCTGGTGAGGAAGATTTGGGAAAGACAGGAAGAAGGTAAGAGGAAGCAAGGACATCTAGCAAAGAGGTGGATGGATTGTGTGAAAGAAGATCTGCGACAGTCAGACATGAGTGTTGAAGGCAGGAGGGTGGCACTGAATCGAGAGAGCTGGCAACAGTTAACACAATACCCCGACCCCATGTAGAAAAATGGGAAAAAGGGGGCTGATGATGATGATGAGTAACCTCCCTAGATTGCTATTTTAAATTCTGTATCTCTCACGTCTCTCCCTCAGTCATGATGTATGGTAACAATAACTGATACTGTGACGACTCCCGTTTTGCTCTGTTGTCAAAATTGTACTGGGATTGTTATATTACTTCCTTGTAAACCTTTATTTTAAAAAGTTATTGTTTATGTAAACTTTTACTGTAATGTTTGTGGAGCTTTTGTACCTGGGCCTCAACTGAAAAAGTGCTACTCATTTCAGTTGGACAATCCCAGTCAACAAATGTAAAATAAATATAATAAATACTTTTTCTCTGTCCACCATCTCCCCATTGCATTGGCATATATGAAGGATTTCTTCGAGTCCAACTTTTCAACAGGTGTGAAGCCTGTAGGAAGCATTATATCATAAAAGTGTGTTGTAGTCTGTCTCAACCAACACTATTTTTTCCATATTCAAAAAATATAAGTCCTAACTATCCCCTGTGCTAAGTACCTGTTGCAGTCCACTGGTGTGTCTAATGCAATGCTTTTGGTAAGGGTCTAATGCAATGTTTTAGTAATTCAATCCAAATCTGCCCCATCCTTGTTAACTGCTTCCTAAAAGAATATGTCCAGAATGCAGATCTGTTCATTGTAATTGCAGGATTTGTCGCACAATCTACAAAGTGCAGACTCTCTTGTGCATTGTTTACTAAAGATTTTTTTCTCCTCATGTTGACTTGTGCTTCCACCTGTAAGTTATTTCATTTAAACTTTTAAACTTCTAACTTTCTATAAGGAGGCTACATATTTTCAGGTACAGTCCTCACCCTCTTCATTATCAAGCAATGCCTCTGTTACTTTAATCATACCATAACACTTGCATGTATTGTTTGATGTTCAGCCTCTTAATTGTGGAGCTCCCTTCACACCCATTTTAAGTACCATGCCTTTTATTCCCACACCTGCTTCCCATGCATTAAAAGTAGGATTGCATACATCAGGCGCTTTATGTATTACATTGCGCTAATAATGTGCTCCTTTTTGTTACTCTGTGAGGTAGACGTTGTACTTTATCAGTTTTTGTATCCCAGTTCTGACTAAGCCTGAATTGTAGTTTGTATTTTGATTATTTTGTGTTTGTTTTCTAGATTTAATGTAAGAAAGTTTAATAGCCTATTTGATTTTGTTTCTTACAGTATGTATCCTTTCTTTAGTATTTTATACTGGATGCTCTTAAATATGTATAGCCCAAGGAGGAAAGGCTTCTTGCGTATTCTGTATTCTCTTGATCAGATGGATGCTTGTTTGTTTGCTTGCTTGTAGTAGTTTTCTGTACTAAATGTATTTTGTTGTTTTTAGTTACTTCTTGCACTTACTGTCTTTAAAAGGACTCTTCAGTATCCAGCTGACCTAATTGTTGATAACTGAGTAAACTCATCCACACATTTGCCACAGCATGCTGGTATCTGCCTTCATTGTTGCTTTACAAGAAACATGAATAATAGTTTAATACATTGCTACTTGATGTCAGTCTTTCTTGCCATGATATCCTGTCTGTTGCTTGCAATCTGTCAAGGACGGAACCACTTAAGTCTTGTTTTTAGTCGGGCCTTAGTTAATTCCCCTTTTTGTTGCAGAGTCCACAGCCTCCTTCAGGATGTGTCTTTTATTTTTCCTAAATATGTTTCTTTTCCCTACTGTCTTAAATGCTCACTTACATCAAACAGAAAACTAAACTGCTGCTATTGGTTTTTCCTTTCTGATTCTTATATTTTTCCATTGGGTTTAGAATTCTTTCTTTTTTTCTTGGACTTCTCGCATGTCTTACAAAACTATCATGATTGTCTTGAAGCGTAGCTACCCAAGTTGAGGACAGCTGGGCACCATATTTGTGGGTGTGGTTATTGGATTTCATATTATGGCATACCACTGTAAGAGTACTGCTTGATGTAAGTTCTGTCTTCTCGGTGATCTTCTAGTGACCTGCCCATGGCATGTATTTTCCTCTTCTGCTTGAATGGAAGAACATTTTAGTTGTATCTTTAGAAAACATTAAAAGTTTTCCATGTTCAAGAGTATATTGTGGTGTATTTTGTTGTAGGCAGAGATTTTAGAAAACTTATTTTTTTTTTTTGCCTTGGCTTACCACCAAAGTCTGTCAGTTTATAGCAATTATAGGTTCATAGGTTCATAAGTTCATAGGTTCATACTAGGCTATCTGCCCTGGGGCAATTATAAGCCTAGCCCGATTTTGTTTGGCTTACGCCACCCCTTGATTTTAGTATACTGTGCCCTTTTTAAGGTTTAGTTTGCTGTGCCTCTGTCTAATAGTGACACGGAAGTAATCCACGGGACAAACCTACGATCCCCCATCCACTCATCGAGATTCTTCTTGAAGAGATTCAGTGAGGTGCTCTGCCTAACATGGATTGGAATTCTATTCCAGAGTGAAGGGAGCCTCTGGGTTATGAATCTGTCCCTCCAGCAAGTTCTATTTATTTCAGTGCTGAGGTTCAAGTCCCTCGAGCGTGTGGCTCTAAGGGATTTAGATTTACTGAGGTGGAGCATGTCCATTAATTCTGGATTGGACATCGCTTTATATGTCAGGCATAGATCGCCTCGAAGTAGGTGGTATGCAACTGAGTAGAGCTGGAGTTTTTTTAACTGAGCAGCATATGGCATCTGTTTGAGTCCCTTGATCCTCTTGGTGAGGTACTTTTGGGGTCTTTCTAATTGCTACAGGTGTCTGGTAAGGTACATCCCAAAAGGGGCATTGTAGTCTATGATGGGCCTGATGAGGGATGAATAAAGGGGCACGATTACCTCTCTTGATCTAGAGGTGAATCCTTTCATGATGAGGTGGGCTATGTAAAAGGTCTTTCTAACCACTTTGGCAATGTGGTTGTCAAAGGAGAGATTGCTATCAACTTGGGTCCCCAGATCCCTAATTTCTTTCTCTTTATTTAATGGGTTACCGCCAATGTGGTAATTTGTGGGCACATTGTTTTTGCCAAAGGGTATGACTATACACTTTTTGGCATTTAGCTTTAGACCATGGCTCTGGTACCAGTTATCCGTCTATGTGAGACGTTTTTGAAGGATGTTTGTGTCAGCTGGAGAGTTGATTATGGCGCCTAGTTTGCAGTCGTCTGCAAACTTGGTGAGCCATAGTCCTCCTACATTGGCCTGTACCTCGGAAAAGTATATACCGAACAAGAGCGGTCCCAGGACAGAACCTTGTGGGACGCCACTTTTGTGACTGGTTTCGAGTCTGACATGGCTCCAGCAACTCACTGCGTGGGTTCTGTCTTTGAGCCAGTTTGCAACCCATCTTGTGACATAGGGGTTTATATTTAAGCTGGATAGCTTATCTATGATGCCCGAGTGGGGTATTGTGTCAAATGCCTTTGCTAGGTCTAGATAGGCTGTGTGGACTACCTTCCCTTCATCTATGGCTTTGGTGACTGTTTCGAAGAAGTCAACCAGGTTCAAAAGGCAGGATCTGCCCTTGAAGCCGAACTGGGTAGGATCTAGTGTCTGTAGGTCCCCAATGTCTTTGTTTATAAGCTCCATGATGATCCTCTCCATAGCATTGCAGACTAAGCTAGTCAGGCTTATGGGGCGATAGTTTCCAGGGTCTGTAGAGGCTCCACCTTTGTGGAGTGGGACCACTGTTGCTGTACGCCATTCTGTGGGCACATATCCTGTAGTGAGGCTGAGATTGTACAGCTGTTTTATTAGAGGGATTAGTTTTTCTTGGAGTTCATGTCGGAAGCAACCCGGGACACCATCTGGTCCCATGGAAGCAGTGTTTTTTGCTTTGGAGAGGGCAGCCTTCACCTGAGCATCAGAGATGTTTGGGAGGCAGCCCTCTGCCGGGATAGATACTTGCCCTTTTTTTTTGGGGGGGGGGGGTGGAGAAGTTTGCACTGAACCTGTCTGCCAGGATATTGGCGATGTCTGTTGGTTCAGTGTATTTTTTGTCATTTAGAATCAACTCAGAACAAGTCTGGGAGTTGCATCCCAGGTTCCTAACATAACTGAAAAAAGCCTTATGATTGTCTTTAGTGTCCTGAGCAATTTTTCTCTCGAAGCTGGCCTTGGAGGATTTTATGAGGGATCATAATTTTTTGCTAGTACTGATCAGAGATGCCTTCCCTATTAGGGATTTTGCTCTATCATGTAGTATCTTCCGCCTTCTGTTGTACAGTTTATTTATGGCTGGGGTCCACCAGACTGGATGCCTGCCTTTGGATGTTTGGCTTTTGGTTTTGTTTGGGATAGCATGATCCATGCATTCCTGGAGATGTCCGTAGAATGCATTTATGTAGGATTCTGCAGTTTGGGCTGTAGTTTCCACTGGCCCTGGGGCCTTGAAGGATTCCACTTCGGTTTTGAGAAGTGAGAAGTTAGCTTTTGAGAGGTTTTTCACTGTGGTTTTCTGGGCTGGGGGTGGGGTCGGGATGTGGACATCCAGTGAAATTAATTTATGGTCTGATCTTACCAATGAGGGATATACTTCAGGTGTGGAGCATAGAGTCCCCATGTTGGTAATGATCAGGTCTAGTATGTTATCCCCTCTTGTGGGAGTGGTGACTAGTTGTTCCATAGCATTTGAGTTTATAATTTCCAGGAACCTTTGGGCTAAGGTGCTGGGGCTTGAGTAGTGCTCCCAGTCTATGTTTGGGTAGTTGAAGTCGCCCAATATAATGGTGTTCGGAGAGATCTTCATGTTCTCCAATGTTTTCAGGAAAGCCGAGTGGGATTCCTGACTTTTTGAGAGGGTGGTCTGTAGGATGCTTTAAACTGAAAAGCAGTCTTGCCCACTGTTAGTTGCACATGGATGGTCTCCGATACTTCATGCAATGCCACTAACCTGGAGGTGTGGATATCCTTGATAAATATGGAAACTCCCCCTCCTTTTGTGGTTCGGTCCAGGTTTTGGGGCCGAAAAGCATGATATGAGGTATAACCTGGTAGTGCTGGGGTGCTCTTTGGAGCCCTGAACCAGGTTTCTGTCACTGCACAGATATCAATGTTCTCCATACTGAGGAGAGCTTTGAGTGCGTGCATCTTGAGGTTAAGACTTCTGGCGTTTAGCAGCATTACCCTTAGTTGCTTGTTTCTTGTGCTGTCTATGGAGGTGGGTTTGACTTTAGAGCCTTGCCTAAAAAAGGCACTATGGGGGTGGCAAGAGCCTTTGCCAATATCCAAAAGCCCAGTGGTGACAGGTGCAAGCCGTCCCTAGTGAAGCAACGTGGCTTGTCGAGCATGTCATCCCAGGCTGACAGACACTGGATCCCCTTTGAATGACACCAACATTTTAGCCAATTGTTAAAATCGATCATTTTGTCTTTGTACTGTGGCATCATTCTGGGTGAGGGTAAGATGCTGCTCAAGGTCATACCGGCCTGGGCTACATGATCAGAGAGCTCCTCTATGTCTATTTTCATGTAGTCCAGGGAGGTACATCTCAGGTCATTCACACCAGCATGTACAATGACTGAGTCATATTTGTATTTGCTTTGGAGTCACCTGAGTGCTTGCGTTATACTTGTCAATCCATGTATTGATTTTGTTCTACTGTCTACTATTTCTGAAAATTCATTCAGATTTTTAATGATTTTAATCTACAGAGTGTTTTGAAGAATCTTAATGATTTTAGGATAGATAATTAGTCAGAATTGCAAGCTTATGAGGAAATACAGGTTTTTATTGTTGCTGATTGTTGTTCTGTTTTCACATTGTATATATGATGTGTTAGGAGAAACACATTATTACCAGACTGCTGTGAAAAACTACCTGAAGTAAAATGGTAATAGCTGATTGGAAAGGGGAGATTATTTCCTTCTCTTTGCCCCTGTAAAATATATACTGTTACTGTAAGACTATGCCCATTGCAAAGTCTGGTAAATGATTTTAGTTCTGATTTTGTGTTTTGTAATGGGGCTGTGTCCCCTAATGGTCTTACACTCCTTTAAACAGGTGGAGGGCGCCACAGCACATAAAGTACAATAGAATTTATACCTGAATATTCCTGGAATATCTATTGGCACTTACTGAATTAGACCTCTTTTTATTTGCAGGTATTCTATACTGTTTTTAGCACTCAGTGATATGTGATACGAGACCTTCCTTGGCATATTACACAAGACAAGTAATGACAATACTCAAAAAAATTGATGAAAGCAGTAGTCTTAGAGGGTGCATTCATAATAACCAGTGGAAAATGTGTAGTTAAGCTGTTAAAGTGTATATATATTCTACAGACTTCATATTTACTGTATGGTATTGCTTCATTCACAGATAAATTTAACACCTATGTGACCTTGAAAGTTCAGAATGTGAAAAGCACAACAGTTGCAGTACGAGGTGAACTACCTTGCTGGGAGCAGGACTTCATGTTGTAAGTAACTTTTCTGTTATTGTGTGCTTGTTGACTTTTAAATAGGGAGATGCACTTCCTTTCATGATAACTGACTCTACTTATTTAACCAGTTTGATGTTCATTTCCAACTATTTAATACTTGCAGTTTTTCCATCCTGAATCTGTATGCATTTTGATCTTAGTATGCTGTCTGCTTGATTTTTCAAATTAGTCTTTCTGCAGTCATGGTATTCACCTAACTTCGTTCACAGACCAGCTGTAGCAGCTTCATAAGTAAGGAAACATGTTCATAACAGATCCACTGATAGTTGTCTTTCACGGTTCACCGTACACCTCTTTTCAGGCCCAAGTCATATGTGTTCAGCCACTGTTAATACTAATGCAGGCAGTAACGCTAAAGTCTATCTTGCACTAGTAGCCAGAAATTACAGACCAATAACACACTATTCCCTGGGGCAGAATGCCTTCCAAAGGTATACCCAGCCTGTACCCCAATGCCTTTCCATTATAACTCTCAGCTGTTCCACATTTAGTAGAATGTCTTTGTTTTTGCCTTATATTTTAGGTCTAGCCCTTGTAAAATGTGTAATTTGTCTGATATATAATTTGATTGCAGTCGCTAATTCATAATTGACATTTGCGTATCAGATTTTTTTTCTACCAAAAATAGATGTTAATCCAAAAAAACTTTCTTTTTATTTTATAAGAGAGTAAGAACAAAACTTAAATGTTGTCCCTGAATTTGGGTGTTAATCCCTGATTTCTTGAGTTGCGGATGAGCTCTGGAACTGAGATTGAGAGCTTTGACTGGCATATGTAATGTTTATAGTGCAAAACCAGCTATCCATTGTCATAGAGCTGTGTTAAATGCTGTCTCTTAATAGCTGTATACCCCCAAAACCATTCATACCTTTCCACAAGGAAGGTGTGACTATAATGGTCATTCAAGTAGTTCATTTCAAATATACAGTTTTCTTTTTTCAATAGCTTTTCATGATTTTATTGTACTTTTTTCACCTAATTGCTCTTCACTTAAAATAGTTTGTGTGCTTCCTGAGTACTATGTAAAAAGTTAATAAATGTACCTATTAACGTGTGGTTGCACTGCAAAACCAAGTTACATACTCCTGACCAAGTTTTATAAATTATACCAGAAAGCTAGGGAGTAAAAGCAGTGAGGTGCCATTTGTGAATTAGGCATGTTTTTATATTTCATATTTTATACAGACGAAGTGACATTGGCACTTATAACTACTAATGAGCACAGTTCAGTTAAATTCTCAAAAGCCGTACTTTATATTACTCATACAAAATGAAAGGAAAGGTGAACATTGGGCTTGGTGTTTTCATTCATTTATTAACCCACACATATATCTACATATGTGAATTTAGTTGTCCTACTGCTTGATTTTATGTAGTGCAATGCATGTAATAGGCAGAGGTTCATAGGTTCGTTGGTGGGTTACTAGGCTATCGGCCCTAGGGCCTATACAAGCCTAGTCATAACAATTCCCTGGATATTTCTTTCCACGGTATTTACTTCCCTGGACCCCTGTCTAGCAGGGAAACTGACGTGACCCCAGGGTGAATTTACTATCTCCCATCCAATCATCAAGGTTCCTTTTGAAGAGGGCCAAGGAGGCGCTCTGCTTGACATGTATGGGCAGTCTGTTCCAGAATATTGGGAGTCTCTGGGTCAGGAACCGATCCCTCCAGCATATTTTGTTTTTTGTGATGACAAGGTTTAGATCCCTGGAGCGTGTGGCTCTGAGGGGATTGGGATTTTTTTTTAAGTGGAGTTTGTCCAACAGCTCAGGGTTTGACATGGCCTTGTATGTTAAGCAGAGATTGCCTCTGAGTAGATGATATGCCACAGAGTATAGCTGGAGTTTTTTTTAGAAGGTCAGCATAGGACATCTGCTTTAGGCTTGTGATTCTTTTAGTGACGTATTTCTGTGGTCTTTCCAGCTGTTGCAGATGTCTTGTGAAGTACATACAAATGGAGCATTGTACTCTATAATGGGTCTAATGAGAGATGAGTGCAGTGGGACAATGACCTCCTTTTTTCTAGATGAAAAGCCCTTAGTGATGAGGTGTGCCACATATAAGGATTTTCTGACTGTTGTGGCAATGTGGTTGTCAAAGGTGAGACCACTGTCCACCTGTGTCCCTAAGTCTCTCATCACACTTTCAGGGTTTAGTGTACTGCCACATATGTGGTAATTCATGGGTACATGGTTTTTCCCAAAGGGGATAATTATACATTTATTGGCATTAAGCTTGAGCCCATTGCTCTGGCACCAAGCATCTGTTTCTGTAAGGCCCTTTTGTCGAATATCTAAATCATTTGCAGATTCAGTAATGGCTCCCAGTTTGCAGTCCTCTGCAAACTTTGCTAGCCAGAGTCCCTTAGTGTTGGCCTGTACTTCAGAGAAGTAGATGCCAAATGAGCTGTCCCAGGACTGAACCCTGAGGTACTCCACTTGTCTGGAGCTGGATTTTGGAGTCTGCTACTTTTACAGTCTGGATTCTGTCAGTAAGCCCATTGGCAACCCATCGAGTGACATAGAGATTTATGCCCAGCTTAGTAAGTTTATCTATGATTCTAGAGTAGGGGATGGTGACGAAGGCCTTGGCAAGGTCCAGATAGGCTGTGGTGGACCACCTTACCCTTGTCCACAGCTCTGGAGACTGATTCGAAGAAGTCAATCAGGTTCCGGAGACAAGATCGGCCCTTCACAAACCCAAACTGGGTGGGGTCCAGTGTTTGAAGGTTGCCAATGTCTTTTTTTATAAGTTCCATGGTAATGCATTCCATACCTTTGGACATCAGGCTTGTCAGACTGATGGGATGGTAGTTCCCGGGATCCAAGGTGGATCCCCCCTTGTGGAGTGGGATAGCTATAGCTGTGAGCCACTCAGTGGGCATGAAGCCTGAGGTGAGGCTATAATTAAACATGACACTTAAGTGAGGTGCCAGTTCATGTAGTACACAGCTCGGGATGTCATCTGGTCCCATGGTTGCTGTATTCTTAGCTTTGGAGAGTGCGGTTTCTACCTGTATGGCTGTGATTACCGGAATTTGGCAATCTTTTGGTATTGAGATGGGCCGTTTAGGGGGTGAGAGGGGGGGTGAAGCTGGCACTAAATCAATCTGCCAGGATACTGGCAATATCCTTGGGATCAGTATATTTAATGCCATTCTGTTGTAGCTCAGAGCAGATCTGAGCATTGCCATATAGATTCTTGACATAACTGTAGAATGCCTTGTGGTTGTCTTTGGAATCTTTGGCAGTTTTATTTTCATAACTAGCTTTGGAGGATTTTATGAGGGATCTCAGCTTCTTACTGAGGCCGATAAGGGTTTTTTTTGTATCCTGGGATTTTCCTCTTTTCTGCAACAGTTTCTTCCTTCTGTTGTATAGTTTGTTTATGGCAGGGGGCCACCAGATTGGCTTCTGTTTTTTTTTTTGTAGGAGAGGGTCTTGCTTCTATTTGGGATGGCACTATTCATGCATGAGTGGATGTGCTCATACAGTGCCTTAGTGTAGGATTCAGTAGTCAGACTTTCAGATCCTGTCTGCATGGGTGTCATGAAGTTTGCCATTGCTGACTTGAGTAGCATGAAGTTGGGTTTGGAGAAGTTTTTTACGGAGGTTTCCTTACTGGTGGGTGGGATGTGGATGTCACGGGTGACTTGCTTATGGTCAGACCCGAAGAATGAGAGGGTGACCACTGCTGTGGAGCATCTGTCTTCCATGTTGGTAATGGCAAGGTCTAGGATATTGGAGCCCCTGGTGGGACAGTGGATTAGTTGATCCAGTGCATTGGAATTTATGAATTCCGAGAACCGTTGGGAAAAGATGTTGGTACCAGAGTAGTTTTCCCAGTTAATGGCAGGGTAGTTGAAATCACCCAGTATTAGGGTGTTTGGTTGTATCTTAATGTTTTCCAGTATGTTTAGAAAGGTGCAGTGAGAAACTTGGGGCATGGTGGGGGGATCTGTAGCAAGCTACAATTTGGATTGCAGTCTTACTTAGTGTTAGTTGCACCTGGAGAATTTCAGATGCATTGTGTTGGGCAAATAGCCTTGAGGTGTGAATATGGTCACTCCACCTTTAGTGTTTCGGTCTTGGCTTGGTGGCCGAAAAGTGTGGTAAGAGTTGTAGCCTGGTATTGCAGGGGTGCTCTCTGGAGCCCTGAACCAGGTTTCAGTTACTGCACAGATATCGATCTCCATTTTTAGGAGTGCCTTGAGAGAGTGAATTGTGAGGTTTAGACTTCTAGCATTGATTTGGGAGTTTTATGTTTTAACACTGAGAACTACAGACTTGCATGGGTGGTATAGTGGTGCAGGGAGTAGCATTCTCACCTCACAGCAACTGAGAGACGTTCTTTGTGGAGTCTGCCTATCCTCCCTCTGTTGAGGTGTTCTTTGTGGTAGTTCGGGTG
>NC_056726.1:545750668-545975668 GCF_019279795.1 Protopterus annectens
GTTAAACCCCTTTTCATGTATCTGATTTTTGAAAGTTTGAAAAACCTTTAAAAAAAGAAAATTAAAAGGGCCCCTTTTGGAAGGAGCCCTGTGGGATACCTTGACTCTTACTTAGATTTTCACCTGTCAAATTGTTGTATGATGTTTGCCATGTCCTTTTTAAGCATAGTGTTGAAATATCAAAAAATAAGTGATAGAATGGATTTTTTCTAGTAGAGTGATTTCAGGTATTACAACTGACAAAGTGGGGTTCTCTTTTTTCAGATCAGAATAATGTTTGCATTCTGAAAGGCATGGGTACAGCAACTGTAGCTTGCAAGCTAAAGCTCATACTACTGTGTAGTATGAAACAAAGGAACATTATAGGGAATTGCTTTCCTGAGTGAACAGCTAGAAACGTAAATGTCTGTTGTTTGGTCTTATTTTGTTATTGAATACAGCCTTGTTAATGTGAATGAAAAGTTATTGCATGGATGAAATCATGGGAATGTAACACTGTGAGAAAGTGGAAACAGGCAATAACATCAACAGGTTTTGAATAATAATTTCATCATTTTACTGCCAGTTGTCTCAGTTAAGGATATGTTTTTTCCAGAATGCTTTTCTTCATGTACTTGGCGACTGTAGTTCTGCCATGTTAGTCCAGTTTTTAGATTATTTAAAATGATGTTAGACTTCTCTGCATGCTGCCAATCTTGTCTGAAAAATGTCTTGCTTTAAGCTGCTTTTGTGTGTCAATGGATTTACTGAAGATGGGTGATAAGGGACCTCTTATAACAGTCTTGTTAGTAAACCACACTACTTAACCATATTATCAAGATTACTTTAATACTTAATTGTTGTAGTTTATTCATCAGTCTTTTGTGTATAACCCCGTCAAAGGTTGGTCTGTGTAAATTACATCACAGCATATTTTTTATTTATAGTCATCATGTTATTATAGAACATCATTTTGCAGCTAAGTTCTACATCTGTTTTTCACATGTGCATGTTGATTTATGATATCAAGCCCCAAACTTTCCAATTATGACAATTTATCCAAAATAACTCTCAGCATTAGTTTGGTAGAGGAAAAATATATACTTATGGATCTTATAGGCCTGTATGACTCGGCTGTTGTCCTATTCCTCATTCCCTTAAAGATGAGTTTAACAAGGGTGTCACCAATCTTGAGGAATCTCCCCATACTTAAAACAGTGATTAACAGATGTAACAGTACTCTAAGTTTACACTGAAGTAGTCTCAGGCCCTTAATATAATTGTCTTCTCCTTGGGCTTTG
This sequence comes from Protopterus annectens, assembly GCF_019279795.1. NCBI lineage: Eukaryota > Metazoa > Chordata > Ceratodontiformes > Protopteridae > Protopterus > Protopterus annectens. Next base: position 545,751,949 of record NC_056726.1, read on the forward strand.
TTTTGGGTCCAGATTGTGTAGTACTTTATCAATATAATCTAATTTAATTTCATTATCTGAACTTACCTTGATGTTATTTGCACAAATTATCTGAACTTACCTTGATGTTATTAGCACAAATTATCTCCCCTTTTGTACATCCTCATCACAGGGTAAAACTTTTTTACTGTACATTACTATCCAGATACGGTCCTTAAACATAATGTTATCCACCTCTTACTGAAATGACAAAACAATTTTTATATGCAACCGCTACCTGCACAATCCACTAAAAGCTGCATGTGTGCTTTCTCTTTAGTAACTTCCAACTCGGGTAAATCTTTAAATGTATATGAATAAATGTAACCATGGTTTGTGTATAAATGTAAACAGAAATTTAACTACTGTTTGCATATACATCTAAATAGAACTGGAGCTACTGTGTGTGACTGGAACTTAGTGTAATGTCATGTAAGTAAATGGAGCTTTTCTTCCTGGGCCTCCTCTGAAAATGAGTATTACTCAGTTGAACTTTCCCGGTAAACAAAGATGAATAAATAATATATATTTTTTACTTTCTTTAAATTCATTCATCTGTTTATTTTCAGACATGGTAAACATCCAGGTTTCCCATGCAGTAATAAAACTTGAATGAGCTAGAAAGATAAGGAAATGCAAAATTATCAGTATATGTCGTTAACTCTGAATTTTATCTGAAACTTTGCCATAGTGGATAAAAGAATTCAGACAAAGGTGATTTATGTCCACTGGAATATTACATGTTTGCGTTTACTGACCAGTAAAGGTACTCATTTTCCAAATTTATTGACAATATATATATTTTTAATTGACCGGTTGTAGGATAATTAATAATTTTAATTGTAGTTTGTAAACCACTGTAGTCTGATAGTGCTAAAGATGAAAAAAAAATGTGTTCAGCCTCAAAAGTTGTTTTCACAATTCTCACTTTACAGGATTGTGGAACATTTTGCATTTATATGTATGCTTTGTAGGTAGAATTTTCACTGTCAGCCATAATTGTAGCATTTTTAATTTTAACCATAATTTATAGATAGCAAATTCTGGTATTATACTCAGGAAAGCTGTAACTGAGAGTCCAGCGCTGTATCTGAGCTCAGAAAAATAATTTCCATAGTTACACCGGTTTGCTCACACAGTATCTCTGATGGTGTAGTCTGCCAAGTTATACACTCCCAGAAAATATGTTACCAATTACCTCTTTATTCCCCATTGCACCTCCAACGTTTGCCATCTACCCAAGGGAAAATTTTGTGGAGTCTGCTTGGGGTATAAATATATCTATGTAAACATTTCCAAGCAAAAAGCCATAATCATCTAGATTTTGCTGCATATTTGAGAGACAAACATATATTCCCACATTGTTTCTTTGTGAATTGCTTATCCAGACTCTCATCCCAACCCTTTCTAACCTCTTCTGACTGATTATTTTATCATACAATATTTCGTATACTATTCATTTCTTTTAACAACAGCTTCTGTTCTAGAGTCTACTAAAAATTCTACCAGTGCTGGTCTTATTTCTTTTATACTCTGATATTAATCCTTTATAAGGAAGGCACTCACTAACGTACAGTCCAAATAAATTCCTGCTATCTTTGCCAGTTTTCTCCAATAAATTCCAGCCCCCCTTTCCTATTGTCTATATTCCTAGTTGCAGTCATCCCTGTTGTCAGAATCTCCTTTCTGCATTCTTGTGTTGACTTAGTTCTTAGAATACTTCCTGCTACTTTGTGAATATAATAAACTGTGCGATTATTTTTCTCCTTAAAGGTTTGAATACAAAATCCCAGTCTCTCCTTGTTTCTTGAGCATTTTCCGTTTCACTAACATCCCTTTTCACTTTGAATTCTAGGTTTCTGCTTGTGCTATGAATAGGAGCCTTAACTGTGTAGCTCTGAAATACCCCCTTCAAATCGGGCAATCCCAGTCCGCCTTGTTCTATTGGAAGAATCAGTTTATCCCACTTGATTTTTACTGTCTTCCCTTCCCAGATAAAATCCTTCAGCTCTTTATTAATTGCTATTTACAAGTTTTCCTCTGATTGATAAATGTATGCCTGACCTGTGTACAAGACTGTAAGGACTAAAAACATTTTAACTGCTTGTGTCTTACTATCCATGTCTGTATGACACATCTTCCAGTTTCTCAGTATTTGTATTATCTTTTGTTTAGTCTCTTCCCACATATCCTTAGCTGCCTCACCAGAATAATTCTTAATCCATACTCGTAAATACTTAATTTTATCATGTCCCCATAAATCTGGATATTGCTGAACCAATCCATGTGTGAGTACATAATTTACTGACATTGTCTTTGTTTTAGCTTCACTAATTTTGTATCCTGAAAAAATCTGAAATTATCTCAAAATGTTCCATAACACTGTAATGTGCTTTCCTGGTTTTATCAGGTATAAAATATCATCTGCAAATAGAAATCTTATTTTGACTACCGTACCAATTATATCCTTGAATTTCTGAGTCTTTTATTTTCTTTGCCAGTGGTTCTAAATATAATGCAAATAACAAATAGGAAGGAGGACACCCCTGCCTGGTTCCCCTGCTCAAGCAGAAATTATCAGAGAGGAACCCATCCACTTAATTTTCGCATCTGATCCCTCAGATATCCTACTAGTCAACCTTATAATTTTTATCAGGGAATGCAAATGCTTCCATTGCTCTGCTCAAAGTCCTCAGCTTACTCTGTCAAATGCTTTCTCTGCATTAAAGCCCTACCAACAACAGTGGTGTTTTCTTACGTTATGCTTCCAACTCGGATCATCACTGTTCTGTTAATGTTGTCAAATGTTTGCCTCCCCTCCACAAAACCACACTGATCCAGATCTATCAGTTTTGCATTACTTTTGCCATTATTTTAGCCATGTGGGAGGGTGGTATAATCGATAAGGTATCTGCTTTACAGACACAATATGCAAGGTTTGATTCTTACATGGGGTAATTGGCTAGGCGTAAAATGACCAACAAGGGCAGTTAGCCTAGTACTAATCTATTAACTTTGATCTATGAACTTTATAGACATAAACACTTTTAATAGCCATGGTTTAGTATTGAAATGGGCCTGTATGAAACTGGATTCTGATGGGTCTTTACCCTCTTTAGGGTAAAGCTACAGCTACCACTGCTTTCTGCCAGGATGTTGGTACTTCTCCTCTTAAAATACTGTTAAACAAAAATGTCTAGATATTTATCAGTTTTTCCCCTCCTAGCTTCTAAACTTCCATAGGAATACCATCTATTCCTAGGGACTTTCCTGTAGATTTAGTTACACATCACCATTTTTATCTCATCTCCTCCTATCCTAATTGTTAGTAATTGAGAACCATCTACTTCTAACCTTGGCATATTTAATTCTTCCATAAACATTCCCTTTCTTGATTTCCATATTTCTCTGCTTTATACAAAATTTCATAGATTTTATGAAATATTTCTAACACTTCAACAGGATCTGTTATCTTCCTTGTTATAGGCTCCCCTAAGCTTGGTGAGAGCCCTTTCTACTTTTTGTTGCCTGAGTCATTCTGCTTAGTGTTTGTACTCTAGAGTTATCAAAACAGTGGCTTTTAACAGCAGTTTTTATAAATTCATCCCCTATTTTCAGTTTAGCATTCTGTAGTTCTCACTCCTCTTGTTCTGTGGGATTTCCCCCATTTTAAAATACTTAAACATTTGTCAGTCCCTTCTTGTTAATTATCAACTAAATCTCCCTTTCTTTTTTTTCTAGTCTATTTTAAATGCCACTTTAATTTTTTCCCACTCCCTAGTTTATTTTCAGAAGAAATGTCTATCTTATCTAGTAGCTCCTGAAAAATTTATACTACATATTCTTTAAATTCCTCTCTTTTCAACAGATAGGTGGGAAGCACCAGTGTCTTATTTCTATTTCATTACCCTGTTTTTTTATTTTAGTTGATGCGTGATCTGAAATATTTATTGTATATCAAGGCCTTCAATTAAATGCATATATGTTCTTGAGAAATTTAAATTCTGTCTAGCCTAACCCAGTTTTTGTATCCTGGGGAATATGTAAATTCACTCTGTACTCTTAGTACTGAATTCACATTTTCCATGCCAAACATTTTCATAAATTTCTTCAAAAATCTACCCTTCTTTGTTGTATTCTCTCCCTTGTGGCCACCCAGACAAACCTTCACTATTGCAAATCAAATTGCAGTCCCCATCTATAAGTAATATTCCTTGTTGAAAGCTGATTATTTCTCCTAGAATTTTCTTAAGCTCCATTATAGCAGTTATAAGTGGAGTATATATACATGCAAGTGTAATCCTCCTCACTTACAAAGTAGCCCCTTAGTAATACAAATCCACTATTGTTATATTTTTTTATTCTCTTGTACTACTGTTGGAGCTCCTCTTGAATTAATATAAGTGCTCCTGTTTTCCTTTGCCTCAGGTATCCTGCTGAATAACCATCCTACAAATCTTTCTTTATCAAATACACGTTTAGTTCTTCCCAAATGTGTCTCCTGTATCATTGCTATTTGCACTATACATTTTTTTAATATAGTTCACTACTATTTATTTTTGTATTTATCTGTGAGACCACTGACATTTAAAGACAATGCAGAAAGTATCATTGTCTTAAGTTATTATTCCCACATTTTATGTATAGCAACTTGTTAAATATTTAGTTCTAGATTTTATGTTACATAGGCTCATAGTTGTGTACTATCTGCATCCTGACTTTAGTTCCCAGTGCCTCTGTTAAGTAGAGCCACTGCAGTGATCCCCAGGGTGAATTTTCTAGTTACCATTCACTCATCGAGATCTCTTTTGAAGAGAGCCAGTGAGGTGCTCTTCTTGACATATATAGGAAGTCTATTCCAGAGCATGGGCAGTCTCTGGGTTATGAATCTGTTCCTCCAGCATCTTTTGTTGATTGTGATAATGAGGTTGAAGTCTCTGGAGTATGTGGTGCAGAGGGATTGGGATTTCTTTAGATGTAGCATTTCTAACAGAGCTGGGTCAGACATGGCTTTGTAAGTCCAGCAGAGATCGCCTCTAAGAAGGCGATATGAGACCGAGAATAGTTGGTTTTTTGAGTCTGTCTATATAGGACAAGTGTTTAAAGCCTAGGATCCTCTTTGTGAGGTATTTTTGCAGCATCTCCAGTTGTTGCAGGTGTCTAGTGAGGTACATGCCAAATGAGGCACTGTACTCAATGATTGGCCTAATGAGGGAAGAGTAGAGGGAGACAATGACCTCTTTCTTCTTTGATGCAAAACCCTTCGTAATAATATGTGCCACATAGAAGGACTTTCTGACCGCAGTGGCAATGTGGTGGTCAAAAGAGAGGTTGCTGTCAGCCTGTGTTCCCAGATCTCTTATAACTCCTTCTGTGTTCAGTGGACTACCATTGATGTGGTAATTCAAGAGAAATGGGTTTTTCCCAAGGAAGATAATGACACATTTTTTGGCATTGAGCTTAAGGCCATGGTTCTGACACCAGTCGTTGGTATCAGTGAGGCCTTTCAGTAGTATGTCAATATCACTTGGGGAGTTAATAATCGCTCCCAACTTGCAATCGTCTGCAAACCTTGTCAGCCAGAGTCCCTTCGTGTTGGCCTGGACTTCAGAGAAGTAGTTACCAAACAGGAGAGGACCCAGGTTTTATTCTTTTTTTCTGTCCATCTCCCAAATCCTGTCTTGCTTCAATTTCCAATGGACTCTTGATTCTTCTAGTCAACTCTTCTGTTTTTTTTCCCTTCTGTCAAGCATTTTCTGTTGAGGCATTGGAAAAGGTTTCACTAGCACAGTGTCTCTGTGTTCTTTGCTACCAGAAGAATAAAAAGCAGACTCTCCTGTTTCACAGCTCACTTTTTGTGGGACAAATGTTTGAATTTCCTCCCTAGCATTTACTTCATCAAAAAATGATTTTGCCCCTCCAGGGAAAAATATTTTGCAGATAGCTGGGTATAGCAGTTTGAATCTCATGCCTGCTTCTCGACATTCCTTGAATAATGGCATAAATGTTATCCCCTTCTGCTCGGTGTACAATGAGTAATTATTCTCCACAAATATTCTGCTGTGTCCACTTTTAGTACTTTGCCCTTCTACCACAGTTTCGTCAGAATCAGCTCCTCTGGTAAGATTGCATCTTTGCTATTAAAGGTCTAGGTTGCTTGTCCTAGCCAGGTTTGGAGGATATACACAATGTGCCCTTTCAGTTAACAATTCCTGTTTTGGAATACCAGTCCAGTTGCTTATTTTTGCTTTCATAAAATTATCTGTCCCTTGCAGCTTCTCTGGTACAGCAAAAAATCTCAGCTTTTCCCTGTGCTCTGTCCTCTACTTCTATTATTTTTAGAAATATCTCTTCTTGTCCAGTCTCATGTTCAGCCAGACTTTTCATTTGGACCTCTGAGTTTTGCAGTTTTATAACCTCATTTAAATATCTGTTTAAAGCTTCCTCCAGTTTTTCAGCCTTTTATTGTTTCAGTTGATATACTCCATCAGTGTTTATTTTATGTGGGTATCTGCACTGTTGCCTTGTACTTTCCTCTAGGTTACTGGAAGTCATGTCTGGAGCTTGCACTCCTTTTTGCTGAACAGCTGCAGTACTTTTACCAATCAATGTTTTTTCCCCACCTTTTGTAGCTGTTTTTCCTTCAGGTCCTCTTATTTCTTTTTTTCTAGCATCCAAGCAGTGCCCCTACTAGCTGGTTACTGAAATTTACCCAGAAGTATAGGTCCACTGGCTTCCTCTGCTAAGTTTGAGTTTTCTCACTGGGAGGGCTAGAATTAAGCTGTTACTCAGTGTGCAGCCATCTTTGAAGTCTGGAACACAGATGGTTTTATCACCATGTTGGAGGGGTAACTATTTTTTTAAATGTTTTTTCCCTCATGCCTGCTATCAAGCCTTACCCAGCACACTTTGCCTCTGCATTGGTAAGAGCTATTAGGGGAGGGGGGGGTTCATATAGACAGAAATGATGGTTGCTTGTGTCCTCATTGGCAAACCAGCTGTTGGAGCATTTATGATGGCTCTAATCCCACTCCTTGTGTGGGTGAGCAGACTCCATTAACACACTGCCTTCTCCACATGTGTGCATTCTCCTTACAGTTGTGTAATCCCTTATCCCATTTCTTGTTGCATTACTTTACTTCATTGTCTCCAGACTGACTACTGATATGACATGTGGTAAAGATTTTAAACCATCTCAGGTGTGGTAGTTGTCAAACAGTTAAGTATTACCTTCCGTTACATATTTTGTGACTAGATGCTGTGTAGATTTTTGTAATTCCCAGTTAAATTTTTGTAATTCCCAAAGTACAAATGCCAAAGAATAGTTTGAGAAATATTCTCATCAGTGTTGCTCTTCTCCAGTAACTTCTCACATGCATCTTTCTTTTTCAAGCAGTGTCTGAAATGTATTCTTGGTGGTGGTGGTTGAAATTTCTCATGTATTGCACAAGCGCAGTTACTTTAGCACTAGTGAACATAGTTTTGTCAAACTTGTGTTCCTAAATTATTTAAATTTGTGTAGGTTTTTATGCTGAAATAACTGTCACTCATAAGTACTCACACTAATAAAATGGTTCCTTAAAGATTGTAGGTTGTAGCTGCCAGTATCTTTTTACTTGCTTAGCCATGTTACCTGTGACCATTGCTTTGTTTAAAATTCCTTAGGAATATTTCATTTTGTATCTCTATTGTCTCATCTCTCTACTTGGCATGTTTATTTATTAGCAGCAGGTATGTGGACTGGATTGTATGGGCCCCTTTTAGCCGCAGCCTTGTTAGTCATACTATTGAAAATGGCTCTAATTAAAGACAGTAACTGTATAAAAATACAACACCATAAGTATAATGCAGTGTAAACCACAAAACAAGAGAAAAAAAAAATCAATATTATGATATTGCTAGCTTAAGAACTCTATAATGAAAGGAAAGAGGACTGTAAAATTGAGAAGAAAGTAGGAGTCAGATGTAATAGAGGTGATTGACGGGGTTACTGGGATCATAGAGGTTACAGTGGTGTTAGACAGCTAAGTGTGGTTAGCTGTCAGGGTCACCTTTTCCATTATACCTGATGGCTCTGCTGGTACAGTACATGTCTGAATAAGCTGGCTTTTTTAACATCATTAACAAACGAATGAATTTCTTGCAACATGCTTCATGTTGTTTAAGAATTCACAGAATCTTAGCACCTTATTCTCTTCTCAGTATTTATACACATTTAGAAAACACTTAAAAGGTGTGTGTATTTATAGCTTCCCTACATGATAACCAGACAAGAGCACTCCATTGTCTGTGTTCTTTTTTATATGGTCATAGCACTTTGCATTCTTCCATTCAGAATTCACTTATAAGCATATTTAGACAATCACATACATAGTCTAAGATGTCTTTACTGATAATTTTTAATTTTGCCTGTCTCATTCTTTCATGTTAGAAAGCTGATTTCTCACCTCATTTATTTCATTGCTATCAGTGTAATTCATTCCTGCATCCATCAAGTTGCAGATAACTTTTGTACTAACCCCATGAACAGCTAAGTAGGGAAAGGTAGTAGATTGCCACACACCCTATAGACAGCTTAGAGTCATTAGTCCACCAACTTGCATGTCTGTGGAATGTAGGAGGAAACTAGAGTAGTCAGAGAAGACCCACCTGAACAAAGGGAGAACATGTGGACTCTAAACAGAAGTCACAGCTGAGAACCGAACTAGAGAACCTCTCACTCTAAGGCAACAGAGCATATGTTCCCAGTTGCCTCTGTCTTCTCCATCACTCCTCCATTTGCCATCTACCGGAGGATAAATTCTTTGGAGTCTGCATGGGGATAAAAATGCCTATGAAACACTTAAAAGTAAACATCCTGAATCATATACACTTTTACATATTTTGTAGCCATATGTATGTCCTCCCATTGAGTCCTTTTGAATTGCTTGTCCTGTCTTCCAATCTCCTCTGACTGATTCCTGTAGTTATCTTGCAATATTTTATATGCCCTACCCATCACTTTTCTAACAGCTTCTGTTCAAGACTCAACTAAAAACTCTACCAGATCAATTCTTTCACTTAAGATTCACCTATTCCTTTGTCATTGCCTATACTCTGTGATATCATAGGCAGTCTGCAGCCTGCAATTCGGGCTTCTTCCTATTCTATTACCTTTCCCTGTCTAGTTATTTTCTCTCAATACAATGGTTCCTTTGACAGTTTTCTCCTGTAAATTCCACCCCCTCTTGCCTATTCTCTGTGTCCCTAACTGCAGTCATTCCTGTTGGTCGAATCTCCTATCTCCATTCCCATGTTGGCTTAGTTCTTAGAATGCTTTTTGCTATTTTATGAATACAGTATTCTGTATCTTTACTATTCTTAAGGATCTGCATCCAAATTCCTAGTGTCTCCTTGTTTGTTGAGCTTCCCCCATTTCATCATCATCCCTGTCCTCCTTGAATTTTACATGCTTCTGCTATATATAGGAGCCTTAACTGTGAAGTACACCTTCACATCAGGTAATCAAAAAGCACTTTGTTCTATTGGAAGGATCAACATATCCCACTTTACCGATACCCTCTTTACCTCCCACATAACAATTCCTCAACTCTTTATTAATTGTTATCCATAATTTCTCCTCTGAAAGATAAAAATATGCCTCACCTGTGTAAAAAATGAAAGGGAATAAAACCATTTTCACTGATTGTATTTTGCTATCCATAAAACATAGCTTCCAGTTTCTTATTTTTTGTATTATCTTTTGTTTAGCCTTTTCCAACATACCATTTTCTGCCATAACATAATTCTTTTTAATCCATATTCCTTGGCACTTAATCATGTCCTCATAGATATGGGTATTGCTAAAATAATTTGTGTGATGGTACATAGTTTACAGCTGCTGTCTTGGTATTATCTTCATTAATATGGTATCCCAAAAAGACTTGAAACTATCTCACAACACTGAAATGTCCTTTTCTGGCTTTATCGGGTATAAAATAATATCTGTAAGTAAAGCCAACTTTTCTTGATTACCATATGAAATATATCCTTAAATTTCTGGGTCCCTTATTTTCTTTACCAGTGGTTCTAAATATAACACAAATAGCAAAGGGGAAAGAGGACAACCCATGCCTCGTTCCTCTGATGAAACAGAACTAATCGGAGAGGAACCCCCAGTTTAATTTTCACCTCCAGTCATTCATATATCCCACTAATCAGCCTTATATAATGGATTCATATGCTTCCATTGCCCTAATCATTAAATCCCAGCTCATTCTGTTGAATGCTTTCTCTGCATCAGGACCTACCAACAACAGTGGTCATCATCATCTCATCTTCTTTTGGCTGTTCCCATTAGGGGTCGCCACAGCGGATCATCTGTTTTCATTTCTTCCTGTCCTCTGCATCTTGCTCTGTAACACCAACCACCTGCATGTCCTCTCACCACATCCATAAACCTTATCTTAGGCCTTCCTCTTTTCCTGTTATCTGGTAGCTTCATCCTTAGCATCTTTTTCCCAATATACTCAGCATCCCACCTCGGCACATGTCCAAACCAAAGTAATCTTGCCTTTCTGACTTTGTCTCCACACCTTCCAACCTGGGCTGACCCTCTAATATACTTATTCCTAATCCTGTCCACCCTCATAACACCCAGTGCAAATCTTAACATCTTTAATTCTGCCACATCCAGCTCTAACTCCTGCCTTTTTGTCACTGCCACTGTAACTAACCCATATAGCATAGCTGGTCTCACTACCCTCTTGTAGACCTTCCCTTTCACTCTTACTGGTAGTAGTCTGTCACAAATCACTCCTGACACTCTTCTCCACCTACCCCATCTTGCCTGTACTCTCTTCCACACTCACCATTACTCTGAACTACTGATCCCAAGTATTTAAACTCATCCACCTTCGCCACCTCTACTCCTTGCATCCTCACTATTCCTCTGTCCTCCCTCTCATTGACACACACATATTCTTCCTTAGTCCTGATGACCTTCATTCCTCTTCTCTCTAGAGCACATCTCCATCTCTCCAAGGTCTCCTCCACCTGTTCCCTACTCTCGCTACAGATCACAATGTCATCTGCAAACATCATAGTCCACGAGTACTCCTGTCTGATCTCATCTGTCACCCTGTCATCACCATTGCAAATAAGAAAGAGCTCAGAGCTGATCCTTGATGTAATCCCACCTCCACGTTAAACGCATCTGGCTCTCCCACCACAGACCTCACCACTGTCTCACTACCCTTGTACTTATCCTGTACCACTCTTACATACTTCTCTGACACTCCTGACTTCCTCATACAATACCACAACTCCTCTCTAGGCACCCTGTCATATGCTTTCTCTAAGTCTACAAAAACACAATGCAACTCCTCCTGACCTTCTCTCTACTTCTCCATTAACATTCTTGGAGCAAACATTGCATCCGTACCAGCATGAAACCATACTGCTGATCACTAATCATCATGTCCCTTCTTAACCTAGCTTCCACTACTCTTTCCCATAACTTCATGCTGTGACTGATTAATTTAATCCCTATGTAGTTACTACAGCTCTGCACATCACCCTTATTCTTAAAAATTGGTACCAAAACACTTTCTCCATTCCTCAGGCATCCTCTACCTTTCCAAAATTTCATTAAACAATCTGGTTAAAAACTCCACTGCCATTTCACCTAAACACCTCCATGCTTCCACAGGTATGTCATCTGGACCAACAGCCTTCCATTGTACATCCTCTTCATAGCTATCCTTACTTCTTCCTTGCTAATCCATTGCACTTCATGATTCACTATCCCCACATCATCCAACCTTCTCATTCTCTTCATTCATCAGCCCCTCAAAGTACTCTTTCCATCTGGTCAACACACTATTTTCTTATATTCTTCTTCCCTCTAGATCATCATTCTTCTATTAATTTTGTCAATTATTTGTGTTCCCTTCATAAAACCACACTGATACATATTTGTCGATATTGGCATCACAGTTGCCATTCTTTTAAACATTATAGACACAGAAACTTTATAATCATGGTTTAGAAGCAAGATGGACCTATACAAAGCTAGATCTGATGGGTCTTTACCATCTTTAGGTATTACAGCCACCACCACTTTCTTCCAGGATGTTGGTGCTTCTCCTTTTAAAACACTTCCAGGTATTTATGACTTTCTTCCATCCTAGCTTCTAAACTTCCACAGGAATGTCATCTAATCTTGAAGACTTTCCTGCTAATTGACTACACATCATTTTTATCTCATCTCCTCCTATCCTAACTTGGTCATTGAGACTCATCTGCCTCTAACCTTGACATATTTAATTCTTACAAAAACATTTCCATATGTACTTTTTATCTGCTTTATGCAGATTTTCATAAAACTCAAATACCTCTGCAGGATCTCTGATTATTTTTCTTCTTAGACTCCCTAAGCTTAGCAACAACCCTTTCTACTTACTGTTGCCTGATCCAGTGTGCTAAAAGCTTTTGTGCTCAGTGGTTGTTATCAAAAAGCAGTTGTTTAACAGCAATATAAGCTCATGCATGATATCGAGGCAGTCCCTTATCTGCTCTTTAGCACTCTGCAATTGCACCTCCTCTTGTTTTGTGAGTAGTCCTCTCTATTCTGCAATACTTTAACCTTTGTTAGTCCTTCTAAATTCTTTTCTTCCTAACCATATCTGTTTTTCTTTTATTTCCACCTTATTTTTAAACTCCACTTTAACTTTATCCCACTCCCTAGTTATGTTTTCAGAGGAAATGTCTATCTTCACTAGTAACTCCTGAAAAACTTTTACTTACCCTTTCCTTAAATTCCTCTAACATGTAGGTGAGAAATCACCAGTGTCTCATTTTTTTAATTACCCTGCCTTTTTATTTTAGTTATTGGTGTGAGATCTGAAATAGTTATTGGATATGTATCAAAACTTTCAATTAAATGCACATGTTCCTATGAAATATCTATCTATCTATATATATATATATATATATATATATATATATATATACATGTGTGTGTGTGTATGTATGTGTTATATGTGTGTATATATATATATATATATATATATATATATATATACACACACACACACACACACACACACACGTGCATGTATGTATATACATACATATATATATATATATATATATATATATATATATACATACACGTATTTGTGTGTATATATGTGAGTATGTGTTTTATTTATTTATATATATATATATATATATGTGTGTGTGTACATACATATACAATTTCTGTGAACCCCCTACTGAATTCACATATTCCATTCAAAGTATTTTCTTAAATGTCTTCAAAAGTCTACTATCTTTTATTATAGTTTCACTTGTAGCCCCTCCCCTGATACATCCTCACCATTGTAAATCAAATTCCAGTCCCTAGCTATGAGTATTATTCCCTGCTGAAAATGTATTATTCCTCCCAAAATTTTCTTAAGCTTCATTGTAGCAGTTTAAGTAATTGCATTCCAGCATAATCATCCTCCCTTTTCAGTAGCTCCTTAATACTACAAATCTACCATTATTATCTTTTTCCCTTTTCTTTCACTATTGGAGCTCCTCTCACAATTACAAAAGTACTTCTCTTCTCCTTTGTTCCACATATTCCACTGAATAACTATTTTGAAATCCTTTCTTTATCAGATTCCCATGCTTAGTTCTTTCCAAATATGTCTCCTATAGCAGAGCTGTTTGCATTCTGCACTTTTAATTTAGTTTACTACTCTTTCTTTTTTGTATATATATCTCTGAGACCATTTGCATTTAAAGATAATATAGAAAGTTTTATCATTATAAGAAGTTATTATTCCCACCTGTTATGTATTGCAGCTGTTTTCTTAAATGTCTAGTTTAAGCATTTGTGTTACAAGCATACACTAATGTTTGGCAGGTCAGTCTTTTATACAGTCGTTTCTTGTCGTATCCATTCAAACCTATGTCACATTATTTTAATGAAAACCCTCAAAAAAAAAAAAAAAAGTAACTTATTGACTTAATACAAACACACACTACCGTGTACATCTTCAGGATTAAATTACTCTATAATGAAGGTTATCCATGTTAAAGGACCACTATGGGCAAATGATGAAAAAACATATATTTTTTTATCTTGCCATTATTTACTGCACCTCCCAAAGCTGCCTGCAGCAAAATAAGTACTCCTTTCTAATTTTATTTATCTATTTTTTACTATTCTACGCCCTCAAGGAGGCAGAAATTGTGACTCCTTTGGAAAAGCTAACACTGTCCTGTAATGCACAGATTGAAAGAAGTTTGCAGAAGTGTCAAAAATGATTGGCTGTGATTTGTTTGATATCTACTTTACCTCTCTCAACCATTTTTCTTTGGAACCTCAGAAATGGTTTCAGTGGCATAGTGTTTCTGTGAGCTTTATCCTCAGAAGAATAAGCAGCAGAATCCCCTTCTGTTAGATAGCTCATTTTTGTTGTCAAACTTATGCCCCTGTACTAAGCCTGACTACTCATGTGTCTCTTCATACTTTTCTCTACCTACCCTTTCTACTCATAAACTGTTATTCCTTCCTTATTGACCACAATACTATCTCCCTCTAGAACATCATATATTGTACCAGTATGCTATATTACGCTTGCATTCTGCACTGCTGAATTTACTGTGTTAACCTGTAATATGCGTTGTAAATATGATTCTTGTTTAATGTTGCTTATTTGTTATGTTGTTCTCATTGTTCTGTCTTGGAGCTTATCTCCCCGGGCCTCTACTGAAAATGGACATGTATCCAGTTAGACTAGCCCGGTCAACAAATGTAAAATACAGTAAAATTGTATTTCATCCTTACCATGTTCAGCATAAAAAAACAAAAAAAAAACACTTTGACCCTCCAGGAAAAAAAATATTCTGAAGGTAGCTGGATACAGCAGCTTGAATCTCACATCTACTGCTTGACATTCCCTAATTGCTAGAATAAATATATTCCTCTTCAGCCTGGTGAGTACTGCTTAATCATTTTCCACAAACACTCTACTGCCTCCAACTTTTATTGCATTGTCCTTCTGCCACGCTTTTTGTCAGAATCAACTCTTTCTACTAGTAGGATTCCATCTTTAGTATTGAATGTCGTGGCTGCTTTCTCATGGCCAGATTTTAAGTAAACACACAATATCCCATTTCAATTAACCATTCTTGCTGGGGAATAACGGTCCATTTGCTTGTGCTTTCATAAAATTAATACTGTATGTTCCTTGCAGTTTCTCTGGTACAGCAGAAAATCTCATGCTTTCCCTATGTGCTCTGTCCTCCAATTCTACCATTTTTATAGGTTCATAGGTAGGTATTAGGCTATTGGCCCTAGGGCCTCTATAAGCCTAGTCAAAAGGTACCCTGGCTTTCGCCACCCAAGAAAATTATTTTCCTGTGCCACTGTCGAGCAGAGCCACAGAAGTGATCCCCGGGGTGAATTTCCTATCTCCAATCCAATCATCAAGATTTTTCTTGAAGAGTGCTCTCTCTTTGAGCACTCTCGTACTCTGCAAGCCTTTTCTTCATTTCATCCTCTTATTTTTGCAGTTTTATCAGCCTTTCCGAATATCTGTTTAAAGCTTCTAGTTTTTCTAGCCTTTTATTATTTGAGTTGGTATACTCGGTTTTATTTATTTTAATCTGCTCTTTGCATATTTGATTTATCCTTTCCTCTAGATTACCGGAAGTCATGTCTTACACCAGAGCTGCAGCTTGAACTGCTTTTTGCTGAACAACTGCAGGATTCTTCCCTGTCCGTGTTTTTTCCTCATCTTTTGTGATTGATTTTCTTCCAGTTTCTCTGAATTCATTTTTGCTGTCATTCAGGTAATGCACTTTGTAGCCAGTAACTGAAATTTCCCCAAGAAGACAAATTAATTGGCTTTCCTGTATGAGCTTCTGTTTTCACACTGGGAGAGCTGAAATTATGTTGTTATTCAGTGTACAGCCATCTTGGAAGTCCCCCATCCACATAAACTTTGAGCATTTTTTGTATGGAAGCTGAAAGAGGTTTTTTGATTGCTAGTTTATCTGTCTCCAATGTAATGTATGTGCATTTTATGCACATTACCTAGAAGACTAGGTAAGACACTCATTCTCATAAAATTTTTATATCATTATGTAAATGTTGAGTTTGAAACCATTACAATGTTCACTGTTTTCTGTCATTTTTATTTTGTTGACATAGCATCTAAAAATAAAAGAATGATTTGGATTAATTAGTCAAATGCTAAGATTTAGTTTGTTTTTTGGGATGCGATGTTAATGGGTAAACCACAACATTTTATAATTTCTAAATTATGGTGGAAACCCACTACAGTGAACATAGTTCTGGAAGATAGTATTGCTTACCACCCTGTTTAATTAGTTTTTACAATATGGGGAATGTAAAGTGGGCTATACCAATTCCACCCAGAGGGAAGAGTTTTTACAAAAACTCTGAATTACTCACTGCCTAAAAAATATAGGTCTCCCTTGATTAGGTACAAAATTATGGGTTTGGATCTTAGATGGGAAGAAACTCACTAGAAAATTTTAAACAGAGGTGAATGTTCTACTAAGAGAGAGGTATATTTAATGGTATAAGGCTAAGAAATGTTTTTGATAAAACTTGCATAGTTTACTAGATTTGAGCACTGTGGCCAACAACATTCTGAATAGTTGTTGCATTTTGCAGGTAGATGCAATTGTTAGATTCTTCATCTCTGTAGAATAAGGTTCATTTAACAGTTCAGAGAACATAGTTGATATGTTTGTCTCCTGTGTTTCTTGCCTATTTGAAGAGTTCATGATGTGATAATGTGACCATGTCATTGCTGTTCCTTTGTTTTAAGGTTTTGGTCTAAAGGCAAAGCTATACTAATAAGTATTTACTGAATGTGATGGTCATCTATTCTTGTTTGACACATGTAGTAGTTTATCCTATTAAATGTGAATATTGGGCCTCCAAATTTTCTGTTGGACAGATACATTTATGGCACCATGATTTAAATAGCCATGCCAAAGAACTACTTGTGTTGTTTTATTGGTGCTGCAATTTCTTTGGTTGTTTTTAAATTACTCCGTTAATGAGCTTGAAAGTAAGTGGTGAATTATTTGCATCTCTTCCCTTTGAAGACGTGGTCAAGGTGCCAGGTGGTTTTATAAGCCTTCTTGCTGGGAAGCATCCTGTTTCAGAGTGCTCCTCATGTTTATTCTGCATTTGTAGTGCATCTTATTTCTTCACTAGTTGCTTAGACCTGCATTCAGAAATTTAAGCAGTGTTTGTCAGTATCGCATGAGGGAATTATATTAATAGATGCTAAATGACTGAAACACATCTCTGTGCATGGATTACTAGTGCCTTGCTCTGTTATGTACTGGGTCTGCTGATGTTCTCTCCCGGTGCTTGACAGAAGACAAGTAGAACAGCACTGCAGCTCAGTTCCTATGCTGAGATATGGCCCTCAGTAGTTCAGATTTTCTCTTAGTTGACCTCCTGGTGCCCGGCTCAGCTTGGGTCACTGACACTGTAAATTAATTCCTGGTATTTCTGTAGTTCCCCCATCAACAGTATCTGCTCATTTTCTACAATCCTAAGAATACCTTCTGTTGTTTTCACATCTTTCTCTTCCAGTGTGGATGATTTACACATGTGTGTACTTTGTAGATTGTGTTACCATTTGCAGATGTCAGCTTGATCCAGGTTGGGCACATTCCTTTTTCTTATTTGTTCTGCTACTTTGATCGAAATCCTTGTAGAGAGGGCAGTATACTGTATTTTTCTCTCTCTGCTCTACCTATAAAGCGTGCATCAGTTATATTTACCTTTCTACCTTGGTTCTTTATGTACCACGTTTCTTTTATTGCTGCAGTAGGAAATCATTGTTCTTTCATCAAAGTAAATAGTCCAGACAGCAGGTTTGAAAGGTATGCAGTGAAAGAGCAGGTCTTGTACATTGTGGAAGTCTGACAAGACTGAGTAATGTAAGATGAGGTACATAATTTTCATTCAGAATTTATTACATTGTTTCTAATAGGCCATAAAGAGCCCAGTTTCTACCAGCCATTCGTGAGTGCAGGGTAAGGAAAATTTGTTTTAGGCTAGTGTATCCTGCCTGCTTTCAGGATTTATTGACTTAGGGTGCCAATACTTTCCAAAAATTGCAGGAAAAGATACGTTTCTTGAAGGAAATTCTCTCGTCTGGCTGAGAATCCGGTCTGAAGCCAGAATGCTGACTTGGGCAAACCCAGAGACATTAATAGGAAAAAAGCTAAAGCAATAAAGTCAGTACGCATCTTCAGGTGGTGGATGTAACCAGAGAGTATGGAGGGTATTTGCCATGTTTGCAGAGTGAAATGAGTTAAACTGAATGTAGGGTTAGTATGTGACACGGGCTAAGCATGCTTTTATTATGCAGAATGGAATTAGAGGGCCAACTTGGAGGGTGATCCTGTCTTTGAATTTTCTTTAATAATGTAGGAAATAAGCTCTCTCTCTCTCTCTCTCTCCGAAAGAGGCAGATGTTCACAGTAGCCAGTGGTAATCCTGCATTCTTAGCATTGTCAAAGATGTGAACTCTTAGTAAGCCTCTACTTTCAGGAAGGTGTGGTGGAGGAAAGGATAAAGGTTAAAGAAGTACAGTAAAGTGGATGATATGGGGAATAACTTTGTTAACCTGAGTAAAAACATGGTGGTTCATGAATTGTCTGCCATATGGAATTGTACTATAAGGGGAGGGCTAATTTGCTTCTTGCCTTATCTATGCTACATTTGCTGCTACTTTTGGATTGGATTATGTGACGCTTTGTAGCCAATGAGAAGTGAATGTTTGAAGTCATATTGGAAGTACTGAGCTGGGCAGAAAACGTAAAAGGAGAGAACACATGTAGCACTGCCACGGGGAGCTGGGGCATTCATTGTGCAATTAATGCTGTAAACAATTGTTTAAAAGAAGAGTTTATCTCTCTCTGCAGAAGCAACTGATGTACGTACAATAGAGCAGTTTAATTTTAAATGTAAAGTTGGCATTAGCATGCTTAGTAAAGTTTGTGTGTTGTTGTTTACTTCTTCCTTATTTTTTAAACACTTATTTAAATTATCACTGCATTAACAGAAAATAAAACAAACCATATTAACATTTTTCCATTTACATACATTATGCACTGCCTATCTTTTCTTTCTTTATAACGATCAGCAGTCCAGCATTACATAAATTGCTGCATTTCTACCTTCCCTTAAATGCAAAACAAGGACATTGTCGTAATGAAGACAAAGCACAAATCCAAGAATGTATAGAACACTGTTTTAATTGGTAGTCACCACAAAATACAGTTAAGCGCTTTCATCATGTCAAGCGTGACTTCCTCAGAACAATATACAATACTGACTTCCTCTGTTTAAATACTCCCTCTCACCTATCAGATCACGTCAAACTTTTAATGTGATTAATTCTTTCAAAAGTGTATAAAAAGACTAAAAACAAGGACACAAATAAAAACATTTAAATATAAAATTCATAATTGCTCTGCTTGTTTCTTTAAAAATGGCATTATACTAAACATTTCAATCAACCCGGGTCCCATTGTGGCATTAGTTTTAAATTGCCACATTATTTCCTTCATCTCTAATTTGTTTTCCAGTTGTCCCCCCCTCAGATCTTTATCCACAATTTCACAGATTCCAAAAAGAAAACCTGAACAATGAGGACTAGCTGTTAAATGTCGACTAAGGGCATTATTATCATCCCCCTTCCTTATCGCATATAAATGGTCGTAGATACTTCTACGGAAAACCCTCTGTCTTTCCTATGTAGAAATATTTACACTCCTGGAATAAGGCTTAAAAAATCACCCCCCTTCCCTTAAACCTCACTCCTCCTGAAAATTATTCTGCATGTATTGTTCCCTCAGTTTCCTTTTATTTGTATGCAATTTGCTCCTTCCTTTAAAAAAACAAACTCTGCAACTTATTTTCTTTTATAATATTCAGTACTTCAAATACAGTTGGTTTAGACTTTGATTTCCATTTTCTAGTTCATAGGAGGTTACTAGGCTAACAGTCCTAGAGCCCTTACAAGCCTAGCCATGTTTATCCAAAGTTGCCCCATTTGTCGGTGGTTAGGTGAGTGAATGTCACAGAGGTAAGGGTTTATGGTAGGTAATACCGACTTCCTCTGTCCGGGAGGGACATGGGCACCAACCCCAGCAGTGAATTTACAGTCACACATCCATTGATCTAGGTTGCATTTAAAGAGGGTCAGGGAGGAGCTCTGTTTCACGTGAATTGGAAGCTTGTTCCACAGAAGTGGCAGTCTCTGGGAGATGTATCTCTCTCTCTCCAGAATGACTTGCTCATGCCAGAGGGTAGGTTAAGCTCCCTGGAGCAACTGACCCTCCTATAGTTTTATTTGCGAATGTGTAGCATTTCTGTCATGGCCAGGTCAGAGACTGTCCTGTAAGCCAGGCAGAGGTCACCTCTTAGCAACCTGTAGGAGACTGAATACAGTGACTGGGCTTTCAGTCTTTCTGTGTAAGACTTGTGTATCCTGCGATTTCTTGGTGAGAAACCTCTGTGCTCTCTCCAATTGTTGCAGGTGTCTGGTGAGGTACATGCAAAAGGAAGAATGGAACTCCATTATTGGTCTGATATGGGCCAGCTTTAATGGTATTGCAACATCCTTATCTCTAGATGTGATGCCTTTACTTTTAAGATATCCCACACGGAAGGATTTCCTTACTACTGTGGATACATGATGGTCAAAGTTCAGATTGCTATCAATCTGAGTGCCCAGATCATATACCACTGGGTCTGCACTTAAGCGGGTGATGTCTGCAATGTAATTTTCAGCTTTTCCAAAGGGAATAATGCATTTTTTGCATTTAGCATTAATCAATGGCTTTGGCAGCAGTCATTTATCTGCATTAACCCTGTCTGCAGTATAGTAACATAATTGGGGGACTCAAAGGTTGCTCCCAATTTGCAGTTGGCAGCGAACTTGATCAGCCACAGGACATCTAAGTTTGCCTGCCTTTCTGAGAAATAAATTCTGAACAGTAAGGGGCCCAGCACAGAATCTTGTGGAATGCCACATAAGTGTGCGATGTAAAAGAATGGTAATTTTGCTGCCTAAGCATCTCCCATTTTAACTGAGAAAACAACTGAGAATATTTATTGGAAGATAAACAGAGAATAGGTGGTGGTTGACTGGAGAATAACCAACTATAGTATCAGCTTATAATCCCTATTTATCCCAGGGTGGGATGAGCAAGCCAAAGTGAGAGGCATTTTCACACCATTATCTCGCTGTGGGGATAAACATCCTAACTCTGGACCAGATGCTACTTCAAACTTCCCTATCCCTCAACTTCTCAACCTCCCCAATAACTTAAATCCACTCCCTAGAAAAGTAACTGACCTGCTCTTTCTAAATATTAACTGTAGAAGTATCTCCAACAAAATGCACAATCTACATGCCTCTCACTATACAAGCCAGATATAGTGGTCATAACTGAGACATGGCTAAGGCCTCACATCTCTGACAATGAAATTATTCCTCCAGGATACAGCATCCTAAGGAAAGATAAATGGGCAAAAAAGGTGGAGGCATTGCTACTCTATTCAAGAATCACTTTATGGTGCAGGCATTAAGCATCACACCATAGACAATGCAGAAATAATTTCCATCAACTGAAGCTCAACTCCAAAAAACTAATAAACATAATTGGATGCTGCATACCTCCCAGTAACAATGTACCTACTCTGGAAAACCTGCTCCACTGGTCCTGTATGTCACTCCAAAATGAAACCATCATTTTGGGTGATTTTAATATTGATCGTCTAACCTGTAACTCTCCCACCCCAACAAACCACATTG
This sequence comes from Protopterus annectens, assembly GCF_019279795.1. NCBI lineage: Eukaryota > Metazoa > Chordata > Ceratodontiformes > Protopteridae > Protopterus > Protopterus annectens. The sequence goes on from NC_056726.1 coordinate 545,773,824, forward strand.
ACCTACATGGTTTTACCCAAATCATCCAAACACCTACAAGAATTGACAAGGTAACTAACAGGGAATCGATTCTAGACTGGATTCTAATTAATAGACCAGTCCACCCCTCTCTTGCAGGATGCCTCCCTGATGGACTAAGTGGCAATCTGCCAACCTTGCTTCTCAGACAGTGTAAACAACATACCAAAGGCACTGTCTACCAAAGCATTAGAAACAAAAAGAACTTTAACCCCAGCAATTTCATAGTAGACCTAAAAATTGGGCACCTCTGACCTACCTTAATTTAAACGAGGCAGTCACATATTTTAATACCACCTTTCTAAGCATATTAAATGTACATGCCCCTCCCAGAACCATAAGCATCAGCCTAATCACGCTCCATGTCTTAACCAAAGACCCCAAATCCCTCCTCAAAGCCAGAGACAAAGCATGGGATCATTTGCATATTGTCAAGTCCCAAGCTGCAAAACAAAAATATCAGGAGCTTAGGAATAAGGCCAAAAAGCTAATAAAACACAACAAGGTTAATTACTTCTCCAGCCTTCAAATTAAGCATTAAAATTACCCTCAAAGCTCCTGGGCAGCCATCAACAAATTACTCCTTCCTGACAAAAGTGCCCCCCCCCCCCACCCACCCTAGTAAACAACACTGAAAACACTCCAATTCAATTTAACAAATTCTTTACTGAGACAGTTTTAACCCTTGCCAACCAACAGAACAATCAAAATAATCCCCCCTCCTTTGAACCATACACAACTTACTGAAACAATAGCTCATTCCAATTCCAGCCTATCTCTATAGATGGGATAAAAAAGTATCTCAAAAAACTCAAACCCACTACTCTGGCCTCAATGTACCAGCAGAATTTCTAAAAATTGCTGCCGATGCAGTGGCCTACCCTGTAGTCATTCTTTTTAGGTCCCTTCAGAATCCATGGTCCCCGAAATTTGGAAAATATCTCCTATAATTCCAGTTCATAAAGGAGGTAGCTCCACAGAACTTACCAACAAATAGCAATATTATCACCTTTAGCAAAAATACTGGAAAAGTGCATACATTCCCAAATGATAGACTACCTGCATTCACATGAACTCTTGGCAAACACTCAGCATGGCTTTTGCCCCTTCCATAGTACCACCACTGCCATAGTTAACACACACAAATGGTGGTAAATTTGTATCTGCTACCATTCTCAACCTCTGAAAGGCCTTTGACATGGTCAGACATGACATACTTATCCAAGAGCTAGCTGAATTAGGACTAACTAAATCTTCCATAGCCTGGTTCCAAAGCTATCTAGTTGACCGCCAACAAGCAGTACTGTGGCAGCAGCAACTCTCACCCCTTCTTCCAGTCACTCTTGGTGTGCCTCAGGGGTTTCATTATAGGCCTGCGTCTATTCATCCTCTATACCAACAAGCTGTACAGCTCTACTCCCAATGCATCTGTCATACAATATGCAGATGATTCTATGTTAATTTGTGCAGTTTCCTCACTACATTAACTCCACACATTAACACAACAATCTTTCCTCTCTATAGAAGCATGGCTTTCCAATATCTGACTCGTACTTAAAGCTGCTAAAACCAAGCTGCTGCTCTTTAAACTGACTAGGTCCACCTCATTAACTACCACCTTTATTAACATTACTTCCTGCAACAAAATATCTCTCTCTCCCACTGAGCACACCAAACTCCTTGGCATAGAGATTGATAATCTGAGATTTGATATTCATATCTCCCAGACCATCAAGAAAGTCCACAAAAAAACTAGGTACCCTCTATAGTAACAGACAATTCCTCTCCAAACAAACAAAATCAATCGTATCCCACACTCACCTTACGTCTACCCTCCTCTATGCCTCACCCATTTTTACTAACCTTAAAAAGGCAGACTTAGCATAGCTTGAATACTGCTAAAACAAAATAGCTAAATTCGCCTCAGACTCCCCATTTAGAAGTCACCACTGCTCATCCTTAACACAGCTCAACTGGATGGAACTGCCCCAACTCTTACACTACAATCAACTTTTTCTGGCCCATTAAATTCTATATCAGCCAGATAAAACCCCTGTACTACAAAACTTACTTCACCCTCAATATATTAATAGGACTCTTCACTCCAGTAGCAAATTTCTTCTCAAAGTAACTAAATCTAATAATACAGCAGGGACACCCTCTTCTCTAATTACGAGTCAAAAATCTGGAATGCCCTACCCAATGATATAACTACTTACCCCTTCACACAGTTTAAACAATCACTAAAAACCCATCTCAGTAACAACTGGCTATGCTCCTGTACCATGCCAGGTTAGGGGTCTATATTATATCCTCGAACGCTTAAAAAAGCGAACGCTGATTGATCGAACTTATTTTTGCAAAACTGCAAAATATCGAAGCAGCAGAAACTCAAATTTTTTCCTAGGGAAAGAATTTGGTTGCCCGTTTCTGTTGCTTCAGTATTTTCAGTGTTATGGTGGAAAGTTACCGGTCAGATTCAGGTAAGTGTGTGATTGTGTGGATGTGAGTGTTAGGGTGATTTAGGTGAGTTAGGGTTAGGGCTCGGGTTAGGTGTGTGTGCAATTGAATGGACATGAGGGTTAGGGCGGATTTAAGTGAGTTAGGGTTAGGGAGCGGGTGAGGTGAGTGTGCAATAGTGACGGACCTTAGGGTTAGGGTTTGGGTTAAGGTAAGTGGGTAGTTAGTGGTGTGTGCATAGTTTAGTGTAGGGTTAGGTATCAAATTTTAGGTGTATGTGTGTGGATTTCTGTTTGGTGTGCTTGTGTTGTGTGTATGTGTTTTGGATCAGCGATTTTTTTTCCCTGGGAAAAAAATCGCTGATCTGACAGTTCGAGATTGTAAGCTTTCGCTTAAATTAGGTCGATCAATTAGCGTTCACTTTTTTTAAGTGTTCAATGATATAATATAGACCCCAGGTTAGATGTCCCTCCACATTATACCCTCCTCCACAATAACCAACACTCCTCTTACCTGACTTCTTGCACCTCAAGTAGTGTTAATAGGTCTAGGCTCTTGGAATGGTATTCTATACTTAAGATATAGTAAAAATGTATAGTTGTTTCCAGCTTAGTCTTAATCTTTATATAGATTTTAGCTTAATCTTATTAATCTTATGTTGATGCTTTTATTAGGTAGGAGACATAACTAATGATGTGGTCATCTTCTAACTCTTGTTATGCTAGTAATGATGCAATAATTTCTCTATCAAACTAATTGTATTATTATGTCTGTATTTTCGACATTATATGTTATTCTGATCTCTGTCTAAATTTTGACTGCTATTTTCTAGATATGTTAAAATGTATTTCTAGATATTACCTGTTTTTTGTTTAATTTCTGGAGCTTTTCTCCCCAGCCCTGTACTGAAAAAAGGCCTGTTTCCAGTGGATTTTCATGGTTAACAAATGTAAAATAAATAAAATAACAGTAACATATAACAGCAGATATCACTTTAACTGGCCCTGTAGGTAATGCCAGTTTAACTTGACAGAATGCTTGCAAATGTAGTGATGGCTACAGTGCACTAATGTAGCATATTGCTGCGGTTATCCTGTGTTTGTTGCCTACATATGCCACTGTGCACAGTCTGAGGTTTGCAGGCACCGTCTTTTATTACTACTGATCTTAGCCCCTACCTGATTTGACCTGACCGTGGAGGCTTAACTACTGATAGTTGCTGATTGATCAGTATTTTGGTTTGTGTGCATTTTGTCCGTATAAAGCATATATTATACCTTTACATTTTCCTGAACCTGTTATGTTTTTATTTTACATGCTTCTTAACTTACTTGGCTTATTTTTCCACTCCAGCTGTTGTCTGATATTGATCTACACATGTGTAGACTGACTCCCACTAATGTGTGTGGAGGACACTACTTCCTTCTCTCCCTGTGCTCCCATTTCCCCACCAGGTCACCCCTCTACAAAATTATACTCCATGCCATTATTTGTCATCATGGAAGAAGATGGTCAACAGACCATGCTGGTTTGCTAGGGATAGTTTGCACCTCTTCCTCTCTAAGCTGTCGAATATTAGCTAAAACATTCTTCCCCCATAATGCCTTTTTTAGGTAATGCCAAACTGAAAGTACTTCTGACATAGCAAATCAAAACCAAGAAAACCTAAAGGTATTCCTGTTCAATGCTAGGAGCCTAAACAAAAACCTCCACTCCCTAGAAGCTCTCTTTACCCTATAGAATACTGATGTCTGTGCTGTCACTGAGACATGGTTTAAAGCCACATAGAGCACACCAACAGTGCAAGGTTATCATGCCTTCCACACATTTAGGCCATCTACTTCACAGGCAGGGACTAAAGGTCGAGGAAGGGACGTCGGGAGGCATACGCACTGTACTGATTTCAGTACAACTTTTTTAGAAGGGGGGGTAGCTTTTTTGAAAAAAAAATAATGTACGTACATTTAAGGAGGTGTTGGCTCCTTTAAGGAGGATACCAGCCAGTCGGAAGTGAGCTCACATCATGCTGCGAGTGGGAAACGAGCATTCACAAATGGAAGGTAATGCAAGTGCAACGAACAGAGGATTATTGAGGCAAGCGCAATGAACAGAGGAGAGCGCTCACAAATGGAAGGCAATGCAAGCGCAACGAACAGAGGATTATTGAGGCAAGCGCAACAAACAGAAGATTATCACTGAGGCAATCAATTGAAGTAAGTGTGTGCATGCAAGCGCGGATATTGTGTATGTCCAGCACAGTCGCAAATGGCAGTTTAGTTTGAACTGATGGCAGTTGAAGTGTGATGGCAGATGGCAGTTGAAGTGTGTGTGATGGCATTTTAGTAGTTTGAACTGATGGCAAATGGCAGTTTAGTTTAGTGTGTGTGTGATGGCAGTTTAGTTTGAACTGGTGTGTGTGTGATGGCAATTTAGTTTGAACTGGTGTGTGTGTGATGGCAGTTTAGTTTGAACTGGTGTGTGTGTGTGTGTGTGTGTGTGTGTGTGTGTGTGTGTGTGTGTGTGTGTGTGTGTGTGAGAAAATGCCCCCACATAATACACCTGCTGGTTATAGGTGTTCAGGCCTAAGTCCCTAACCACCACCATTTCTGAACTTTGTTCAGATTTGCTTTTCTAATGGTTGTGAGCTATGGTGAGAACTGAAGTTGTATTTCTCCCATTATTGTTTTTGTTGTTTGTGCTAAGGTGTGAAATGAGAACTGAACTTGTATTCCCTCTTTATTGGCTTGGTTTGTCCAGGTTTTTTGTGCTAAGAGGTTGAGAGCTATCTAAATGATGGAAATTAAATTTGTCTTCCTATTTTTCAAACTGCTGATTTAGCATAGTGGTATGTTGCACTGACTATAGTGCATATAGTTCTGGGTTCAAGACATGCATGGTGAAAATGCAGCATTTTATTCTAGCAACTTTCCAAAATTATACAAGAAATGTTTAAAATGTGTCCCTGTTTTTTGGGCTTTTGTCCCCCCCCCCCCCAAATAAATGTTGGCTTTTTCCAGATTTCTTGTGCTGCAAAGTTCAGAGATACAGCTGAGCGTCTACATTTTACAAGAAGCTGAGAGCTGCAGGGGAACTTAAGTTTAGTGCTGCTTATGCTGAGTCTGCTTGTACTGTTAATAGCACAACAGGTAGTGTACTTGCTTTTGATGCAGAAGGCTGTGGGTTCTTCTCCCACAGTAGGTAGATGCATTGCTGATACTGTGCTGTGTTGTAAAGGGGGGTGGATGCTGTAGTCCATTTTGGCGAAGATATCTAGTAGCAACTATGAACCTGTTATCAGTTTGCCATCCATTCCCTATTGCAATATTACTAGCGTATCATTGTTTTTAATGCAACATAGGCAATTTATTCCTCAAGGGTAACAGGCACATTATTTGTAGATGAAACCATGAAATATAAAGTTGTTTGCTAGCAGCAGCCTCTTCATTAGTTACAGATTTCTCTAATGTGGAATTATGTAGATGGCTTTTACTAGTTCAGAGATTGTGCATATTTACTGATACTGGTGGACTGTAGAAGTTTAAGTAGACTTTTATGATGGAAGGTATATCAAAGAGCATGTGTATGTTTCATGTGCAAGGGGCCTATTTGAAAACAGCCCAAAGTTACTTTATCTGCCACTGGCAAAATGTATTTTCTTTGAATGTGGGTTTCAATGCTGTCTCAATGAATGTGAGTTTCAAGGGCAGAGAAGTTTTAATGCTAAGTCTAGTTTCATTGTGAGACTGCATTGCTTTGTTTAGCAGATATTTATTGGTGTTTGTGCTGTAAAATGCAAAATAAAACTTTTCTGGCAAATCATTTAGGAATGAAGTCACTAAATAATGATCAACGTTAAGTTTCAGACGTCATAATCTTTAGGAAAAATGCATGCTAAAGCAAGACCTGATATTCTGTCAACTGTCTTAAGTTTATACAAGGTCAATTTTTAGTACTGTTTGTATGTTCCCCCAATATATTTGGCCTTGTCCAGATTTCCTGCATTAAGAGGTTGAGAGGTATGTGCAAATAAATCACTATAGAATTAGGAATATCCAAACCTCTCAACTGCCCCAATTTTGGCTCAAAATGTTGCTCTCCCCCTAATAATCTCGCCGCAAAATAGCAAGTTTGGAAGAAAACATTGAGGGTTTACTTTTATAAATAACTGTAATGATCAGAGTTATACATTACTTTTATTTCAGAAATGCATATAGAGTCTCTAATTTTGTTAGCTGCTCTAAGTTAACTGTGCTCATATTAAAATGGTGTCCCTTCTTTGACAGGTTCCCAGCTGTATTGTCTGGCAATTTTATATTTTTGCATCACATTTGTGGTCAGTTTTTCATAAAATTGCAGTTTCCTGGCAAATCAGTCTTTAACAATTTGCCACTAAAGTTAGAAAATAATGGCAGACATTTGAGTTTCAGATTTCATACCTTTCAGAAAATTCGTACTAATGCAAGACCTACTACTATTCTATTAACTTTTCTAAGTTTATAAGAGCAATATTTTTAAAAAATGTCCTTATTTTTGGGCCTTTGCCTCAGTTTTATTTGAGTTTGTTGCTCTAAGAGGTTGAGAGGTGTGTGTGTGTTGGGTAGGTAGCATACCTCTCAACTGTCCAAATTTTGCAGAATGTCCAGATTTTTGCCCCATATTTTTTGTCTGTTCCTCATAAATTTTGTGATTTTCTAGAAAATCATTGAAGGCTGAAGTTGTAAATAATGACAGACATTTGAGTTTCAGACTTCATGTCCTTTAGAAAAATTCATACTAGCACAAATCCTGTTATTCTAGCAACTTTCTCATACTAGCACAAATCCTGTTCTAGCAACTTTCTAAGTTCACAAGAGCATTATTTAATATCTGTCCCTGTTTATTTTAGGCTTTGTCCAGATTTCTTGCACCAAGAGGTAGGTAGGGGTGTGTGTGTGTGAATGAAACATCCTAGTTAGGGGTAGCAGGTGTTTAGTAATTTATTCAAGCTCAAAACCTGTACCTTAGTTGCAGAAAACAAAAGCATAAATTCTCTACCCCAACTACCATGCTGCATTTTTCAAAGAACTGACATTTCAGGTTAATTTTCAATTCAAGGAACCGAGTTTGAGTGAATTTATATTCTATTACTGAAGAGGCATTACAGTGAATGCCTCTTCATCGACACTAAAAGAGCGAACCGTGAATTACGAGAATGGCCATAGCTTGGCTGGGGAGGGGGGTAGCAGTTTGAGAGCTGCGAGTACAAATTTGAAAATCCTAGCTACACCTCTGGGTGGAGGTGTCTCTATTTACATAAAAAATATACTTCAAGGCTGGTCAAACAGGACAATGAGCTTGAGCTGATATGTTTTCAAATCACCATAGGTAATAATCCAATACCACTTCCTTGCAAGTTGTAGGTCCCCCTCTATGACCCAAGAAGCCCATACCATGTATTTAAACTTATTAGAAACATTAACCATCCAACCCAGTACTGTATTCATGGGTGATTTTAATTACCCCACTTCCAAACTTCTTGGAAAAGACAGTCAATACACTAGCCAGGGGTGTGACACTACTGGATCTGGTTCTCACTAATTTGGGAGACTACTGCACACCCCCTACTGTAATGCCTTCCCTGGTAAGGTCAGACCACAAAATGGTCTCTTTTGAAGTAAAAATAAAACCTGGATCCACAGCTAAACCTGAATGTTCAGGAATCATTCTGTGGTAACCTCCTACAATTAAGTGAGAACTTGGCAAAATTTTAAGCCCCCATAAACCCTGAGAACACTTTTGCCGATGTGGAACTGTTCACAGAAATCCCGTGAAAGTGTTAATAGCTACATAGAGGCAGATGTACCCACCAGGAAGTAGTACTGAACAAACTCAAAAAAGCAAGCCACCCTGGTAGAATCTCAAAATCAGTCAGCTGTATAACAGGTAGAAGAAAATCATGGCAAAAATTAGGTGCAACACCCAGCAAAATAAAAGCACTTTTTTCAAACTAAACAAACTACTCGGAGGACAAATAGTCTTCCAAAGCCAAATTTGAGGTAAGTATGGCCTCCCAGGCTAAGGACAACCAGATAGCATTCTTTAGCTATGTCCGCAACCTCAAAGGCAATACCCAATTTTGTGCAGAGCTCATTGTAAATGAAGCTAACTATACTGAGCCAGAAGATATAGCAAACCTCCTGGCTGATGAATTCAGCTCCAACTTTACCCCTTTCTCCCCCTCAACCTTCCCTCAGGAAATGTCTTTGAATATAACTCCCCCCTACTATCACTAGGGAACAGGTCTTTAATCCTCTCTCTAAGACCAAGGACACTGCATCAATGCCCCCCAGACAACATCCCAGGATGCCTTCTGAATAGCATGAAACATGACCTAAGAGGGCCTCTGGAAATATTATTTAACTGTAGCCTCCAAATAAGCTCCGTGCTTCATGTATGGAGAAAGGCAACAATCATCCCTTTGCACAAAGGTGGGCCAGCTACAGACCCTGGAAACTACAGACCCATAAGTCTCACTAGTCTTGTAAATAAAGCCATGGAAAAAATTATCATGGAGATGATCAATAGAGATATGGTAAACCTCCAGGCACTGGACCCAACCCAGTTTGGTTTAATCAGGGACAGATCATGCCTACTTAACCTGGTGGACTTCTTCAAGAAGGTCACTAAAGCAATGGATGAGGGCATAATCATTCACACAGCCTACATTGACTTGGCCAAGGCATTTTCCACAATACCCCACTTGGGTATTGTTGACAAACTCAGGAGGTTAGGTACAAACCTGTATGTCACCTGGTTGATAGTCATCTGGCTCACAGATAGTGTCCAGGAAGTTAGAATTGCAGAGTCCACCTCTACATAAAGGCCAGTCACAAGTGGAGTCCCTCAGGGATCAGTCCTTGGACCACTCCTTTTTGGCATTTACTTTTCAGAAGTCAAGGCCAATGCCAGTGGTCTCTGGCTGACTAAATTTGCAGATGATTGCAAATTAGGAGCTGTCATTGAATCTCACACTGACACACATGTTTTCCAGGAGGGGCTGACAGAAACAACTGGTGTCAGAGCCATGGACTAAAACTAAATGCCAAGAAATGCATAATAGTATTCTTTGGGAAGTCATTCATTCCTGGTAATTATCATATTGACAACACAGCCTTTAGAGTTGACCCAGTAGTCAGGGACTTAGGGACACACACAGATAGTAATCTAGCCTTTGATCATCATGTGTCTATAGTGATGAGGAAATAATTCTATGTTGAGCAACTTATAAAGAAAGGTATGGCATCTAAGTCTAAGGAAGTCATTGTTCCACTGTATTTGGCATTCATCAGACCATTGAGTACAATGCCCCCTTTGGTATGTACCTAACCAGGTATATCCAACAATTTGAATATCCACAGAAGTTCCTCACTAAAAGAATACAAGAGCGTAAGTAATATGTCCTACACAGCCTGCCTCAAGGCCCTGTCCTACAGGCTTTTGAGGGGAGACCTATGCCTGGCATGCAGGGCAGTGTCAGACTCCATTCTGATGGACGTCCTGCATATCCACAAAAGACAGCACCACAATTACCCATTCTAAGGACTTAAACCTTGCCTGTGGTATAAATAGGATCTGCTGAAGAGGTAGGTATGTATTCCAGAGACTTCCCCATCTATGGAACAGGCTCCCCATCCAAATGAAGCAGAGTTCCTCCGCAACCCAACTCAAGCGCAACTTGTACAGTTGGATGGGAAACAGGAAATTCATCCTTGGTTTGGCCTAATGTCTCTAATGGACAGAGGCAACCTGTAAATGATTCATCTCACAGGCCCATGCTTACACTTACCAAGAGTATCAAAACTTGTCAGAGATTTGGAATGCATAGCTAGGCTTAAAAAGGCCTAGTAAACACCTATGAACCTATTAGATTGTGCCACTAAAAGACATAACTATGTTTTCTTTTCTGTCATAAGTTTCACATTTTACAATACCATGTACTATTACACACCAAATCAAATTGTTGCCTTTCCCATCACAGTCTTAACTGTACCAGTGCTTTCTAAAACCTACCACCTTGTCTTCTCATAATTGTCTCTTGCAGCCTCTGCTTCATACAAATGCATTTTTAAGACTCCACATTTTAGAAATAAGCCAGGGTGTGGAGGTATATACAAGAAATTAGCATCTTTCTTCTTACTGTGTATCAATCTACTACACCTTGTCCAAATTGATCCTCTTATAATTATGGCTGTCACAGTCTGTCTGTTCTTAGCAGGAATGCATTTAGTTATCTATGTCTTCCCTAAGTTTGTGTGTGTGTGTGTGTGTGTGTGTGTGTGTGTGTGTGTGTGTGTGTGTGTGTGTGTGTGTGTGTGTGTGTCAAGGAACTTCAATCCTCACCACTGGCAACAGTGGGGGATGTTCATTGAGGGGATGACCGGTACACACACAGTATTTCCAGATGCAGCTCTCTGCATCAAGTGCAATTTACCTTACGAGCACGTAGAGACAACAGTCAGTCTGGGGCTGGTTTCTCCCCCTTCCTCCAGATCCCCACTATGACTCCCCACCGGCTCAGCTATAGAGTTGAGATCTCAGCTGAGTGACCAAGCCAAGACCTCCAGCACACACTGTCCAACCAGTGCTTCATTTCCCTGCCCAATTAGCTGATGCATGCAATTTTTGAGGTTTGATTTACACACACACAAAACTGGAAAAGGCTGGCACAGGTTTACTACCTATGCCCCCTTCTGCCCAGACTGTAAGGTAGTTATTACTGCCACCAGTCACTCCTTATCAGCTACTTTAAGGCCATTACCAAAGGGTGTCCACTCTTACTATTTAATATTAATACAAAGTAGTTTGACCAAGATCAAGGCTATTAGGAGTGGTCCACACATTGTCACCAAATAAATACGCAAGTACTCTCAAAACTTAAATCTCCCTACACAGATCAGCCACAATGAAAGGTTTAAATATATTTAGTAATAATGATAATAAAAGAATAAGACAATACTAAATATATATTCACAGTGATATCAAAGTTCAAAACCACAGGAAATATTTAAAACAGTATTGCAGGACAGTCTCAAATAAAGAAAATTATTTAAACTAAGCTTTGCTATATTCCTGACTATATCTAAGAGAATTATACTATAATCTAAGAACTTAATAGAGCAAGACAGGTGTGGTGAATTGGTCTTCTAGTTGCTGTCATTTCCAAGACATAATGCAGAGTACTGTGTGTCTCTAGGAGACTTCTCAAAATAATATCTAGAATATTACTGCTGGGATAGCTTGCAGAGTGACATGACTTCTTGTCATCTGACTCCTAGTTCCCAGATAAAACAACCATTGATAGGGTTGCCAACTGTCCGGAATTAAGGGACACTGTCACTGACATTGAACACAAGATCATGTTTGATTGTGTACAGTAAGATTGTATGACAATCCCCATGAGGGAAGGTTAAACGCACACTTCTATTCTGCATGCAGTTTGTTTCTAGGTACATGTCCAGAATTCTTGATATGAAAAGTTGGCAGCCCTAACCATTGATGTCAGCTGGTAGCATTTAGCATCTACCTGTAAAAATATACAGGCAAGGGCTTCTCCTCAGATCTCTGGCAGATGCTGGAAGTCCTAAAACAATTGTATTCCTTTATGCTTTCAAGACTAGTATTTAGTTCACCCTAAAGACAATTTAGAACGTTTCCTAGTAGAGACATCGTGTCTCTTGCTGCACTGAAAGCTGAAAAATGCCATTTTTTATGGCTTAGCCATAAAATAATTTAATTTCAGTTATTTTTCTGAAGTTTGCTGGACTGAAGTTAACCTACTGTATTCCAGTTTCCACTGTTAAAATATATACATTTAAACAGTTGCAGCAGAGCATGTACATTTCTGTTCACTTCCAGTAGGGCACAATGTGGTTACATTTCACACATGGTACTCTACGAATACCTTTTCAACACACTTTTGTACAAGCAGTTTGATATACACATGACATACAGTTCTAATACATTTGTAACAGAAGCATCTTGTATAAATAATTTTGATATTCACCAATGACGTATAATTTACAAAATTCCAGCTAGCTGTGCTGGCAGTATCACCTTTTGCCACTGTTCTTGCCCCTTTGAAGACTCAAGCTAGGTTTTCAAGTGACCCTTGAGAAACATTGCATGAGTCGAATGAGCCTATCTAGGAATTCATTACCCCATTCCCTGTCTTGAGATTCCAGCTGACTTTGCATTGCAAGCCCTGTTAGTGATGCACTGTCATATCATATGCCTGGAACCTTAGGCTCCACCATAGTAACTTGGGAATTTGCTTGCTGGCTCCCAGTAGCCATAGACCCTGTTATACTCTTCCTGCCTTCTACTGCAAATACAGGGCTTCCCTAGCGTGGTAAGGTTTCATCATGTTAACATGGTACAGTTTGTGCCCCTGCCTAGCAGTTCTACCATGTAGTTAACATAATTGACATTCCTTACCACTTTGAAGGGTACCTCCCAAGCTGCCTGCATCTTATTGTGTCTGACAGGAAGCATTCCTTTTATATCAGACCTTTTTCTGCTGTTGGGCCTTTGCCAGGATCTTCTGAGCCAAGCCCATAAGTTCCCTGAGCTTTGCCCTGAGGTTTAGGACATATGCCACAACAGACTCCTTGTGGGATTCACACTCACCCTCCCACTCATTGTGAATCAAATCTAGAGGTCCCCTCACCCTATGCCTATACAGCAACTCAAAGGGTGAAAAACCTGTGGATTATTGGGGCACCTCTTTGTAAGCAAACAGATGGGGCAAATTTGTCCCACTCCCTCTTAAACTGGTCTGCAAATGCCTGTAGCATGGTCTTTAGTGTAAAACCTCTCCTCAAGACCATTAGTCTGAGGGTGGTAGGGGTGATCTTTAGGTGCTTCGCCCCGCAATGCTCCCACAGAAAAGCCATCAGGTCTGACTTGAAATTGGCACTTCTGTCAGTCAGTATTTCCTTTGGGAAACCTACCCTGCTGAAAATCTCTAACAAACATTTCCCAACTTTTCTGCTTCCATGAGGGACAGAGCCACTGGCTCAGGGTATCTGTTAGCATAATCTACTATCACTAGGATATACTTCCCTGTGGAACTTGGGGTACTCAGAGGCCCCCGCAATGTTCATAGCTACCCTCTGAAACAGCTCCTCAGTCACAAGCAAAGGCATCAAAAGAGCCTTCACCTTGTCTCATGCCTTACCTACTTTTTGGCACTGCTGACAAGTCCTGCAGTACCCTGTTACATCCCTGGAAATCCCAGGCCAATAAATGTTCTGCATAGCACATCTCTTGGTACACTTTATGCCCATATGACCTGCAAAGGGAATGTCATCGGCTATGGCTAGAAGTGCCAGATGGTAGGTTCTGGGCACTACAAACTGCTGTGTTACCTCACCCTTTAGCCCTCCCACAGGGATCCACTCTGTACAGTAAGCCTTTGTCTCAGTGTATACATTCCCCCTTTCCTTGAGAATCAGGCACCTCCCTGGCTACCTCCCTCAAGCCTTGTAATGCAGGGTCTGAGAGCAGAGCCTGTCTCAATTCTGTCTTTGTAACCCTTCCCAGCTGCCCTTCCACAGGAAGTCTTGTATCCTCTGAAAGCAGTGCCTCACTGTCAGCCTGGGTACTAATACTCACCTCTGCCCTTGCAGTCACTCTGTCCAAGGAAACATCAGTAACCACCAGCAGCTGTGGCTCACCTTCGTCTCACTGCTACAGGGTAGCTCCATCTCTGTAGTACCCTCCACACCAGTTCTAGCTTCAAGTCTGCGGTCTGTCTGGGTCCCCCCAGGCTACCAGACCCACATGCTTGTCTCCAAGCCTGACTTGTGTGTAACTGCATGCACACACGGTACTGCATTATCAAAATCATTTCCTATCAGGATATCTGCAAGGATATCCTCAAACACACCTAATTGCTTGTTTCCTTTTCTACCTTCCCAGTCAAGGTGAACCCTATCCAAAGGTATTTGGAATGGGTTCCCTCCTATAGCTCTGACTGGAGAAGACTGCCCAAGCAAGTAGTGCTCCTCTTTAACCATTACTGGCTTCACAATGGTTATTTCAGAGGCTCTCTTTTTGCAGTGGGTGGTTTCACATCTGCTATGATAGGATATATAACCTGTTGTGGTAGTCTGGTACCCTTGTTGTCGCCAGATAACTTAATGATGTTATTTCCACTTGCTGGCTCCACCACTTTTTGTTCCCCATTTTCCTTTCATGGACATTTATATGATGCATGGCCCCACTGGTTACATTAAAAAAAATGACCATTGATCCTGGCTATGTACCTGAACCTAACCCTTGATTCTGGCAATGTACCTGAACTTAGTGGCTTTGCCTGTTACTGGCAGACTCTGTTGGGGTGGTTCAGGCTGCCCACCATGGGTTTCCTTAGACCCCCATATGCAGCAATGGGTATCCCTTTCATGTGCAGTGATGCCCTGCTTGCTAGGTATAGGTCTCCCTTTTTCCCCCAACTCATATCCGGTATTACATTCCATGTCTGCTAACCAAATTCTCATGTCCTCAGGCAAGGTGCTAAGGGCTTGTTCCCTCACCAAAAGATCTGTTAGCCCTCCAGAAGTGGTGAGTGGACACCCACTCATCCAGCTATGAAAATAAGTGCTTAGTTCAGCAATATATTCTCACACACTCATCTGCCTTGCATCTATGCTCATAAAACTTTTTTTCCATAAGATTCAGGTGTTAACTTAAAACACACTAATAAACATTTTAACTGTATTATAATTTAAGCAGTCAGTATCAGACAATTTAGAAACATCACTTACAGATTTAATATGGAGTAAGGGGATTAGGAACCATACCCCAGACCCCTTGGTCAACATTATACTGTTTACAACCCCTTTGAAACATATGAATAAAGCTCTGAAATTATCACCCTCTGCAAATTGTGGAAGAAATTTACTGACCTTTATTGCTTCTGGGTTTGGTTATTCCCTTCCCCATTACTTCCATGGCCCTGGCGAAGAGTCAACATCTCCTTTTCATGTTGCCTCTGCCTCTCCTTTTTTTTTTTAGCTTCCAGACATCTCAGTCTCTCTGTTGATTCTAATGCCATCCCTTTCTCCGTTTCTTCAGCCTCCAAATGCTACAGTCTCTCAGCTGATTCTAATTCCAACCATTTGGCTTCCAGTACAAGTCTATCTCCAGACTGACTTTTTAAGTCTTCTGAGGCAAAGGTGAACTGTTCATTTTCTGAGAGTTGTACATCCTCAAGACCAGTCTGGCTGTCGTCCTGGTTGCTGGTCTGTGATGCACCTCTGATTAAGGCTGCAATCATTTCTGCTTTAGTCAGGTTAGCATACACCAGCCTTTGGCTTGGCACATCTCAGCCAACTGACTTCTTGTCAGCTTGTCATATTCTTCTGCTGACATCCTTGCCTGCTCTCCCTGACTGACTAAGCTAACAAAAAATAAATAAAGCTATTGTGTTATGAAACTCTGTGTCCACTGTGTGGCTGCTTAAGAGTACAATCACCTTCTTTAGTGACCGCTGTTTACAGGCTAAATGAGTTCAATATCCACACAACAAATCTCAATGTGATGTGGATATCCCACCACTGCCAGTCAAATGTGAAGACCCAGCAATGGATGAGTAATCAAGGACCCTCAATCCTCACCAATGGGAACAGTGGGGGATGTTCACTGAGGGGGGATGACCAGGTACACGCACAGCATTTTCAGATTCAGCTCTCTATTTCAAGTGCAATTTTCCTTAAGAGCACACAGACAACAGTCTCCGTCCAAGCTGGTTTATCCCTCTTCCTCCAGATCTTCAGTAAGACTCCCTACTAGAACAGCTATAGAGCTGAGATCTCAGCTGAATGACCAAGCCAAGACCTCCAGCACCCTTTCTGTCCAACCATTGTTTCATGTCCCCGTCCAAGTAGATGACACACATGCTCTTTGAGGTTTGATACACACACACACACACCTGGAAAAGGCTGGCACAGGTTTACTAGCTGTGCCGCTTCCTGCCCAGACTATAAGTAGTTATTACTTCCACCAGTCACTCCTTATCAGCTACTTTAAGGCCCTTAACAAAGGGGGTCTAATCTTACTGTGTAATATTAATATTAATACAAATGGTAGTTTGACCACGAGAAAGGCCATTAGGAGTGGCCCTCACAGTGTCATCAAATAAATATGCAAGTACTTTCAAAACTTAAATGCCTCTACAGAGATCAGCCAAATGAAAGGTTTAAATATATTTAATAAACAATTATAAAAAGCAAGATGATGCTAAATATATATTCACAGTGACATCACAGTTCAAAACCACAGGAAATATTTAAAACAACATTGCAGAACAGTCTCAAAGAAAATTATCTAAACTAAGCGTTGCTATATTCCTGACTATATCTAAGAGAATTGTACTGTAATTATTCTAGAACTTACTAGTAAAGCAAGGCAGATAGGGTGAATATATCTTTGTTTGCTGTCAGGTCCAAGACAGAATGCAGAGTGCTCTGTCTCAGATTTCTCAAAATAATATCTAAAATATTACTGCTGGGAGAGCTTGCAGAATGACATCACTTATTGTCATCTGACTCCTAGTTCCTAGGCAAAACAACCATTAATGGCAGCTGGCAGTTGGTAGCATTTAGCATCTACCTGCAAAAATATACAGACAAGGGCTTCTCCTGAGATCTTTGGCAGATGATGGAAGTCATAAAACAATTGCATTCCTTCGTGCTTTCAAGACTAGCAATTAGTTCAGCCTAAAGACAATACAGCAAATTTCCTAGTACATACATTGTCTCTTGCTGCATTGAAAACTGAAAGATACCATCTTTTATGGCCTAGCCATAAAGTAATTTACTTTATTTTTCTGAAGTTTGCTGGACTGAAGTTAACATCCTCCATTCCAGTGTCCACTGTTAAAATATATACATTTAAATAATTACAATAGTGCATGTGCATTTCTGTTCTTTTCTAGTAGGGCGCACTGTGGTTACATTTCAGACACACTACTTTACAAATACCTTTTCAACACACGTCTGTACAAGCAGTTTGATGTACACATGAAATACAGTTCTAATGCATTTGTAACACAAGCATCTTGTATAAATCATTTTTATATTCACCAATGATATATAATTATCTACAAAATTCCAGCTAGCTGTGCTGGCAGTATCACCTTTTGTCACAATTTGTTTTTCATACTAATAACAGGCAAAGGTATTTAACAATTTCTAAGCAAAATAAAACGTCATAGCTCACCCACAATCAGTTAGTTGCCACCCACATTTCACTTACCGTAGCCTTCCAATTGACCTTAATTGCAGTCTCAGGGAAGGTATTTATTTAAAAACAACCACAAATTATTCCACTTTTTAAGGGCACTGATAGGTATCATCATCCTTATCCACCTCTGCAAAATGCTCAAAAAAAGTTGTACAAACACACATACATACATACAAATATATCAAGCACTGATATTAATGTCCTCCTTTCTTGTCAATATTCCAAAACAGTTGTTCTGATAATAAGTATCCAGGCTGTTCTTAAAAATATATAAACTAGTACTTCAATGTAATTTGTTAGTGTATTCCATGCATCAGCTACTCTGTCAGAAAACCAATTAGTACACTTCTCATTCCTATAGAATCTTCTGTGTTGGTTGCCTGATGATTCTCTAGTACGTTTTGATAACCCCAAACATTCCCGGAGGTAGTTGTCTCTAAATGCCATATATACCTGGATAAGATCTCCTCTTAGATATCTGTAAGAGACATTGTACAAGTTCAGATATTTTAACCTTTCATAATAACTTAAATTTTCACATCCATGGATGCTCTTGGTATTTTTCCGCTGTACTCTTTAAAGTTTACTCAAGCTTGTTTTCTTATACTCAAGTTTGGGTCTAATGTAACTAAAACAATGACTTCATCATTTTTGATTTCCTAGACTTTATAAATTTTTTTATACAACTTGTAGTTATATAACTATTATTAACCTATTGGTTGATATGATTAGAAAAACTCATGCCTGAATCTACCCATATATCCAGGCCCTTAAATGAGTCTACAGTTTCAATCACTGTGTGCTATATTAAATACTCACCTTTCAGTTTATGCCTCCCAAATCTCATATGCATAGTTTTTGATGTATTTATTAGCATATTATTCTCCAGTGCCCAAATGCTCAACTTAGTCCAGTTGTTTTGTAGACATGCCTTATCTGTAATACATGTAATCAGTTTACCCAATTTCAAGTCATCTGCATATAGACTGTAGAACACCTCAGATGAAAAGTTGGGTCTGAAAGATGCACTCTAAACAACTAAGCACCAAGGACAGAGCCCTGTGGGACACCCTGAATGTAACCAAGGATTTCACCTGTCTGGTTAATGTATGATACTTGACATGTCCTGTTTTTAAGCCATGCAGCTATTTATCTTATCAAGAGTACATCAATACCTAGTTGTAGTAATTTAATGATCAGTGTTTTGTATATGACCCTGTGAAATGCTGAAGTTAAATCTATATAAATTACATCACAGCACAATTTTTCATTTATAGCCGTTATGTTATAGAACATCGTGTTACAGGTGGTAATAGATCTGTTTTCAGCATATGCATGCTGATAAATGGTTTCAAGTCCCAACGTATCCAGTTCTGACAATAACTTATCCAATATTACCTTCTCCATTATTTTTCCACAACATGAAAGTAGACTTAAGAATCGGTATGTCTCTGGGTTTGTCTTACTCCCCTTTGCCTTAAAGACAAGTTTAATAAGTGCATGTCTGCAGTCTTGAGGAATCTCCCCATATTTATATGACCTAGTGAATAATAAATATAATGGTATCATAAGTTCTTGCTGAAGTGTTCTCAGGTCATTGTTGCTAATTCTATCTCCTCCTTGTGCTTTTGTTTGGATCCAGTTTGCACACTTTTTTAAATATAATCTAATTTGATTCCAGTATCTGGGGTTACCTGGATGTCACTAGGACAACTTATCACCCCCCTTTGTGAAGCCAAAATGTTTTGCATAAAATTTTATAAATATGTCTATAATCTATTATGTCTGAGAATAACTTTTAGAATCTGCACACAGTTTATCAATTTGTATGTTTTTACTCCTCCTGCATCTTGTATATTTATAAAAAGTTTTCCTATTATACTCAGTATATTTATATAAATTTTCTTGAAATTTTTCTTGATCTTGTCTGTTTGTCCCACTTGTTTATTTCATTTTTCAAAGATATCGATTGACCTTTCTTCCATTTTATTATATTTTTTGTCTCTACCTTAATCCAATATCTTGTTCTTATGGAAATATATCCCCCTGATGTATGCCTAGATCCTGATGTTCATAGGTTGGTACTAGGCTTTCAGCCCTTGGGCCTATACAAGCCTAGCCATAACAATTCCCTGGCTATTTCTTCCCACACTATTTACTTCCCTGGACCCCTGTCTAGCAGGGCAACTGACGTGATCCCCGGGGTGAATTTCCTTTCTCCCATCCAATCGTCAAGGTTCCTTTTGAAGAGGGCCAAAGAGGCACTCAGCTTGACATGTATGGGCAATCTATTCCAGAGTCTGGGAAGTTTCTGGGTCAGGAACCTATCCCTCCAGCATGTTTTGTTTATTGTGATGACAAGGTTTAGATCCCTGGAGTGTGTGGCTCTGAGGGATTGGGATTTCTTTAAGTGCAGCATGTCCAACAGCTCTGGGTTTGACATGGCCTTGTATGTTAAGAAGAGATCGCCTCTGAGTAGACTATATGCGACAGAATATAGCTGATGTTTTTTAAGGCGGTCAGCGTAGGGCATCTGCTTTAGGCCTGTGATTCTTTTAGTGAGGTATTTCTGCGGCCTTTCCAGTTGCTGCAGATGTCTTGAGAGGTACATACCAAACGGGGCGTTGTATTCTATAATGGGTCTAATGAGGGATGAGTACAGTGGGACAATGACCTCCTTTTTTTCTTGATGCAAAGACTTAGTGATGAGGTGTGCCACATAGAAGGATTTCCTGACTGTTGTGGCGATGTGGTTATCGAAGGTGAGACGACTGTCCACCTGTGTCCCTAAGTGTCTTATCACACTTTTGGTGTTTAGTGTACTGCCACCTATTTGGTAATTCACCGATGCATGTTTTTTCCTCAAAGGGGATAACTATACATTTCTTGGCATTGAGCTTGAGCCCATGGCTCTGGCACCAAGCATCTGTTTCTGTAAGGCCCTTTTGTAGAGTATCCACATCATTTGGGGATTCAATAATGGCTCCCAGTTTGCAGTCATCTACGAACTTTGTTATCCAGAGTCCCTTAGTGTTGGCCTGTACTTCAGAGAAGTAGATGCCAAACAAGAGCGGTCCCAGGACTGAACCCTGAGGTACTCCACTTGTCTGGAACTGGATTTGGAGTCGGCTACTTTTACAGTATGGGTTCTACCAGTAAGCCAGTTAGCAACCCATTGGGTGACACAAGGATTAATGCCCAGCTTAGTAAGTTTATCTATGATTCCAGAGAGGGGGATGGTGTCAAAGGCCTTGGCAAGGTTTAGATAATCTGTGTGGACCACCTTACCATTGTCCATGACTCTGGAGACTGATTCGAAGAAGTCAATCAGGTTCAGGAGACAAGATCGGCCCTTCACGAACCCCCAAACTGGGTGGGGTCCAGTGTTTGAAGGTTGCCAATGTCTTTGTTTATAAGTTCCATGATAATATGCTCCATGGCCTTGCAGATTAGGCTTGTCAGACTGATGGGACGGTAGTTTCCAGGATCCAAGGTGGATCCCCCCTTGTGGAGTGGGATAACTGTAGCTCTGCGCCACTCAGTGGACACAAAACCTGAGATGAGGCTATGATTAAACATGACACTTAGATGAGGTGCCAGTTCATGTAGTACACAGCCCAGGATATCATCTGGTCCCATGGATGCTGTATTCTTAGCTTTGGAGAGTGTGTTTTTTTACCTGTGTGGCCATTATTACCGGAATTTGGCAATTTTCCGGTATTGAGGTGGGCCATTTAGGGGGTGAGGGGGGGGGTGAAGTTGGCACTGAATCGATTTGCCAGGATATTGGCAATATCCTTGGGATCAGTATATTTAATGTCATTCTGTTTTCGCTCAGAGCAGATCTTAGCATTGCCATTTAGATTCTTGACATAGTTATAGAATGCCTTGTGGTTGTCTTTGGAATCTTTGGCAATTTTATTTTCGTAACTAGCTTTGGAGGTTTTTATGAGGGATCTCAGTTTATTACTGAGGCTGGTAAGGAAGTTTTTTGCATCCTGGGATTTTCCTCTTATTTGCAACAGTTTCTTTCTTTTGTTAAACTTTTTTGATTTTTTTGCAGTCAAACAATTTCTCTTTCAAAACTTTATACATTCCATCTGCAGTTTTTCTGCCGAACACCTCACTGCAGTCAGTCTTACATATTGACTGTTTAACTTCCATATAATCTGTAATTAACCTTCTGTGCATTGGTTTAGATTTCAGTTTGGCAGAATTATCTCGCAACAAATTAACCTTTATAACCCCATGACCACTGCACATCAATGGTGGTAAAACCCAACTTGAAGTAACAGTAATTTATTTAGGAACACAAACAATGTCTAGTATGTTCCGTTCCCTGGTAGTTTTTTTTGCAATCTGAAGCAATTATTGTTCCTGAATATACGTTGCAAATTTCCTTACTAAAGTTGCTGAATCAAAATTATTCCAGTCTTTTTCTGGTAAATTTCAGTCCCCAGCTAATATTATTCACTCCTGTGTTTCATGCAAGAAATGTATGAATTCCTCGAGGTCATCTGCACTTGACTTTGGTAGTCTGTCTACTACAACAATTGTTACATGTTCCAAGGTTGTCTTTATTGTAACAGTTACACAGTCTAAAGTATTGGTGTTATTGAACATGTAATAATCACAGGTGTCATAACTATCCTTAATCCCTATCATAAGACCTCCACCTGATTTTTTTTTGTTAATGTCTGTTACAGTAAAAACATTTATACCCTGACAGAACTGGTTTCCAGTCATTGTTCTTTAACCATGTTTCACAAACAATAACAGCATCAGTCTTGTGGGAATGTAGTAAATTCTCTTATAAAAAACCTTTATTATTGCTGCTAGCATTAACAACCATCAGAGATGCATCAAATGTTGCAATCTGTGAACTGTTAAATTAAATATTCGACTTGGCAAAAATCCTCCCTAGTGTTTATATCAAGTATTGCAAAATATCTGCTGCAAAAATTCTCTTCCCTAATCTTAACAACTACATACTGTCCTCTGTGAACACAGATCATGATCAGCTAACGGCTATCTCTCCAAAATATTAAAAACATTTGTGTGATCAAATACCATATTACTTTTGCTACTACTACATAGCATGGCTTTAGACCTCAACGCAGCACGTAAACTCCACTGGTTGAAACAGTAAATCATATTGCCACCAAGTCTGAAAGTGGCGTGAATATTGCTGCTGTTTTTATAGTCTTTTGCAAAGCCCTTTGATACAGTCAATCATAATATCGTAAAGAACAGACATCAATCTGCTGCTCTCAGGAGGTATAGAACTAGTTCAAATTCTGCCTGTCCAACAGAATCCAAATAGCTGCATGTCAAAACTGCCTATTGAAGCTTTCTAGCTGCAACATCATAGTACCACGTAGCTCTATTAAAGGTCCTTTTTTTTTTTTTTTTCCATTTACCATCGTTTATCAAGGCACACACAGTTTTAATCTACTGTAATATTTCCTGTATTTTTTGTCATCATCAAACCCTCTTTTTTCTTATTTTCTGCATGGGACTGGGGTGTTTATCAACTGTGGACATTATGTACCCCCCTTTCCTTGCATTTGTCAATGTATATAATAGTAAATCTCTACTGCTGAAATTGCAGCAATCAGTAGATCCATTAACTGCCAGTTAAAACACTGCAACCTAATTTTAAATGAGGGAAAAATGGTACAAGGCAAATACAATCAAAATTAATAGTATTGATACTAAGGTCGTCCATTACTACAAATACTTTGGTCTTACTATTGACAAGCTCAACTTTTCAAAACACACCAGCACCATTATAATACCTTAACACAAAAATTGGATCGGTTTACTGTATTGGCAAAATCATTTGCCCTGATAGCAGGATAAGCATTGTCTAACAGCATATTTTTGTCCAAAATGTTTCACATAAGTAATGCCGTGGTTAATATTAATAAACGTATTCAAGATAAGCTTGGATAACTATTCTATGAACCTTCTAATTCTGCATGCCTCCCACTACTCAGCTGTCACACCCATAGTAAAAGTGAAAGATTACAAAGGATATCTTAATGAAAAACCTAAAAGTTAATCACCTATGTTTCGCATGCAAGCCATTATACAAAAATCATTATATACCCTTAACCCCATTACTTGTATTGGTGGTGGTCTTCTCTTTCAGCTGTTCCCATTAGGGGTCACCTCAGTGGATCATCTGTTTCCATTTCTTCCTGTCCTCTGCATCTTGCTCTGTCATACCAACCACTTGCATGTCCTCTCTCACCACGTCCATAAACCTTATCTTAGGCCTTCCTCTTTTACTCTTACCTGGCAGCTCAATCCTTTTCCCAATATACCCAGCATCCCTCCTCAGCACATGTCAAAACTAACACAATCTCACCTCTCTGACTTTCTCCAAACCGTGCAACCTGAGCTGACCCTCTAATATTCTGATTCCTAATCCTATGCATCCTTGCCATACCCAGTGCAAATCTTAACATCTTTAACTATCCTACTTCAAGCTCTGACTCCTGCCTTTTTGTCAGTGCTACAGTCTGCAATCCATACATTCATAGCTGATCTCACTATCCTCTTGTAGACTTGTCCTTTCACTCTTACTGGTACCTGCCTGTCGCAAATCACTCCTGACACCCTTCTCCACCCATTCCACCCTGCCTGTACTCTCTTCTTCACCTCTCTTCCACACTCCTTACTCTGTGCTGTTGATCCCAAGTACTTAAACTCATCCTTCATCCTCACCATTCCTCTATCCTCCCTCTTATTCACACATGTATTCTGTCTTAGTCCTGCTGACCTTCATTGCTCTCCTCTCTAGAGCATATCTCCACCTATCTAGGGTCTCCGCAATGTGGTCTCTACTCTCACTACAGATGAGAATGTCATCTGCAAACATCATAGTCCATGGGGCCTCCTGTCTGATCTCGTCTGTCAACCTGTCCATCGCCACTGAAAATAAGAAAGGGCTCAGAGCTGATCCTTGATGTAATCCCACCTCCACCTTAAATGCATCTGTCACTCCCACTGCAAACCTCACCACTGTCACACTACCCTTGTACATATCCAGTGCCACTCTTCCATACTTCTCTGCCACTCCTGACATACTCATACAATACCATAACTCCTGTCTAGGCACCCTATCATATGCTTTCTCCAAGTTTGCAAAGACACAATGCAGCTCCTTCTGATTGTCTCTTTATTTCTCCATCAACATACTCAGAGCAAACATCGCATCCCAGAAAATAATCTAGGCTCTGTATAGAAGATATTGTTGATATTCATGAAAATCCCAGAGATTAAGAAAAAATCCAGCCTGGCCCAAATTTTTTGACATTGAGAGTAAAAGGTGAATTTGTCTTTTGGTGATAATTTTAGTTTGTAAAGTGTATAGATCAAATAGGTTTAAATAATTTTTTTAACTCAGTAATGGTTGTAATGGCATAACTATTAAATGAGCTTTTTATATTTGTCCGGTCTGATGTGGAATCCTGAATAGTATTCCATTTACCCCCTGTGATGTAATAATTAGGAAAACAAGATAGGATCTTATAAATGGGCATCATGAATTCTTGTTGTCTAGCATAGGTGGCATACATCTTTAAAAGTAAGATAGATTTGTCATAGTAAGGACAACTAACCATTAAATAATTCCATCTGGGTCAACATCATAGTGTAAAATGTTATCTTGAAAAGTTTTTTTTTTTAATAATGATTGCAACACCTACCGTATTGCATTTTTTTTTTTTTTTTTTTTTTACCAGCAGCAGTAATTGTTTTAATCCACTTTTTCCCTAAATCATGTTTCCATTGTTCAGGTAGCATATGTGTTTAATGTATGAATAGCTAAATGGAGTAATTATTTTCTCTTTGTCTAGTTGGATCCTCTTGACATTCCATGAATCAAAATCCACATAAAGCTTTATATGTAGATAATAATCAGGAAAGGTGGGCTTAACTGTAAGTGCCTTAGATAACGCATAGGAAGGGCATTTATCTAAAACTGATAGCAGATAGCACATATCTCTTCCTGCTTTTACCCCGTGCCTAATCATGAATCTACGTATCCCAGAAGAGAACAATATAGTAGCAAGCAGAGACATGACAGGAAAGATAGAAAGTAAGTCTAAGAGGAATTAGTCTCTGGTAAATATTTCTGGTGTATCATACAATTTCAATTAAAAAAAATCATTCAAATAGATTCCGAATAGCATAATTTACCTAACACATTTGTGTGTTATCACTTAGCTCCCACCAGGTGCTTGAAGATATGGGTATAAGGTAGAGAGCTAATAGGAAGAGAGAGGATAAAGACATTATGGGAATAAAAACATACAAAAGAAGTAAAGTAATGGGAAAGACATTTAATTGTTTAGAAGTCCTGAGAGACGCACACAAACAACGTGTGCAGCTACGAAACTGAAGTTGCTCTCCAAGTCTTTTATTGGTTCTAATGAATACAGACATATTTAAAACAAATCATTTGTTGTATAACATAATTAGGTATTTCAGATACTTGGTGTACCGTTCTAATGTAGTCAACCAAAATGTATTTTAAAATATTTTATAACCGGTGTAATACTACCATCAGGCATAACATCAGGTAGAACCTTAAAATAGAATGAGTTAATGAATTTGTCATGCATATTTATTAATAAGATCAAACAGCAAAAAAAAAAAAAAAAAACAATGCCTGTCTAGGCACATAAAGTGGGCTGTCGGATCTCTTATAACAAAAATCGAAAAGATGCCAGCTCTGTCTGGGGACCAGTATCAAATAGTTGAGAGAGAGCCATCTTATGTTCTTTTTCTTACAGTGCTAAACAGTAATAGCTATAGTCAAGTATATTTAAATGGGTGTCTGTATACCAAGTCAGCTCTTCCCTTAGATCCATTCTTTTTGTATACTTACTTATATTTCAGATTATTTACTGTGGCTATAATGTCTCACAATCTAAAATAGTAATTGACTTGACTATATCAAGAGCCCCAAAAAGTGTGCTTCCCTGCTAAGATACATAGTTTAAAACTTGTTTGATCACTTACAAACGAGTCAGTGATGTTTTTGACCATATCAAAAACAAAAGAAAACAGCCACATCAAATATTTCAGCCAAAATACTTGTCAATTGGAAATTGGTTAAGTAATCCATTAATCTAACGTATGTTATGTAAAGCAATGTAATAAACAAGCCAGTGGATGGATATATATATATATATATATATATATATATATATATATATATATATCTTCTTCATTCTGCTGCTACCATTAGGGGCAGCCACAGCGGATCAACAATAAATTATTTCAAAACTTTTCCCACATTTAATGTGACCTATAACCTGCAGATTCAATTGAAAAAAAAATCTTTTAGGGGAAAGAATATAAAAAATAAAAAGCATACAATAAGCTGGTGGAATAAGTGCGTGTACACCCATAACGTAGTACTTTGTTGAAGCACCTTTGATTTATTGTTGTCTCATTTTTTTATATTACAAAAACCTGGCATTTTAACAGGGGTGTGTAAACTTTTTATATTCACTGTGTGTATGTGTGTGTATACATACACATATATATATATATATATATATATATATATATGTATATATAAAATATACATACATACAATCCACGGTGGTGGTGCTGCGGTAGCGTTGTCGCCTCACAGTAAGACGCTGTCCGGTTCGATTCTCAGCTTGAGCGTCGTCTGCGTGGAGACATGCATGAATGGGCGTACCTTCGTTGAAGGTTGTGCATCAGGGCTAGCAAGTAAAAGTCAACTGCCAATCATTAGCGGACCGGAGTTCCACTGTGGCGACCCCTAACCGGGAAAAGCCGAAAGACACAACAACAATATATATCTATATCTATATATCTATATATATATATATATATATATATATATATCTATATATATATATCTATATATATATATATATATATATATATATATATATATATACACACACACACACACACACACACACACACACACACACACACACATATACATCTGAATTGTAGATAGTATAACTTTTATATTATACCATGACCCCCCATTAATATTCCAAAACGTGCATGCTGATTGGCCAGTGTGCACGTTGTAAATCGACTTATACTAATGGAAAAATGTCCGGTCGCCCGGACTTTTTCCATTAGTAGAAGTCTTTTTTAAAACACTGTCTCGCTCTGGTAAAGGAGTTTAACATAGCGACACAGGTTTAAAAAAAGCAATGGAGATTTCTGTTGCTTTTTTTTAAAGCTGTCTCACTATGTTAAACTCCTTTAACATAGTGACAGTGTGTAAAAAGCAATGGAGATCTTGCTTTCTCCGTTGCTTTTTTTTAAAAACCTGTCTCGCTATGTTAAATGGGTTTAACATAGCGAAACAGCTTTAAAATAAGAAACAGAGATCTCCGTTGCTTATTTTAAAGCTGTCTCGCTATGTTAAACTCATTTAACATAGCGAAACAGTTTGTAAAAAGCAACAGAGATCTTGCTTTCTCCGTTGCTTTTTTCAAAACTGTTAAGCTATGTTAAATGGGTTTAACATAGCGAGACAGCTTTAAAATAAGCAACGGAGATTCTCCGTTGCTTTTTTTAAAGCTGTTTCGCTATGTTAAACCCATTTAACATAGCGAAACAGTAAAAAGCAATGGAGATCTTGCTTTCTCCATTGCTTTTGCCCACAGCTCTGATGTACTGCATAGGCATACGCATGCGCAGTACATCAGAACTGCCACGGAATACCAGACAGCTGCGGAAGGGCAGCAAGGAGGCATTATACAATGCCATTATTTAAGAAAAGTAATTATTGTTTTTCTTAAATAATGTCATTAATAATAATAACCACTTCTGGGTGTGGGTAATGCTGGATTTACCCACGGTTGGCTTTGTTTGGTCCCGAGGGACCAAACCACGCCAACCGTGGGTAAATCCAGTATTACCCACACCCAGGCGTGGGTTATTGCTATAATGCATGTCAAAGCACAAACAAACTTTTAGATCATCATGTGGCAGTTAGACATAGAATGTTATCAGATCATAAAAACATTCCAGAATATTAAACATGCAGGATTACTAGGTTATTATACTAGCTATTTCTCCATACAGCAAGTGGTATCATGTCAGTTAATAAACCTGTAAAAATTAATAAAACTTTGAAACTGAGCTGGTATAACACATCAACAAAAAAATGAGTGATGAAACATCAAGAAAAAAAAAGTTTATGTAAAGTTCTTATGTGAAAATGGTTCACTTTAGGCATCTTACAGAAGCTATTCAATTCTAGCCACACTGATCAATCTATAAATAGGACTGCATGTGGATGCTATTTTCAGTCTAGACCCACACTTCAAGTAATTGTTTGCCACAGAGAAAATAGTATAAACTTGACCTTAACTACTCATGCATATTAATAAAGTTTGCACAGCAAGCAGTATTATTGGTATTATGTTAAGTGGTTGATTTAGAGGCAGATCAGGTCATATTGCTGTATAGAGCTCCCAGCCTGTAAAACCTCCTTCCTGTCAAGCTGTTAATTGTATATAAAGTTGTTGAAGAAATTATTTACCAATTCAATTACCAAGGCAATTACCCCCCCACCTATGATCATTCACAGGTTAAAATGGGTCTTGTCGATCATCATCCCTGCACTATTGAAGTGTTAAAATACCTTTAAGCATTAGATGAGTGATCATGTTACTTTAAGAAAGTGAGGAAGCCTGGGAAAGAGGTACTGCGCTTCCAGGCCAATGTAGGTACTAGTCAACAAAAATCTTAAGTGAATAGGAAGCCCACCAAAGACTTTTTACTAGGAGCTAGCATCCCAGCAGTTCCAGACCCATCAAAAAGGCAGAGAGTCACAAAAATAGCTCAAAAAAGTATAGCACAGTACCATCTTGCATATAGAACCAAAGCCGCAACCAAATGACATGTATTGCAACAGTCCAGGGAATCTATCAGCACCTAGCAGCATCTACAGCAGGTATTACATTAAATGCATTCAGAAAAGCATTTCTTGCTTCATGAACAGTGAACGTAGTAAATTTAATACCTTTATCCTTCAAAAGCAATGTGATGGGGTATTTCATCTGGAACTTTTCTGTTTTATCAGGTATGCACAAAACGGGGAGAGTTTGTTTCTTGTTTTATTTGCAGTGGAAGGTGTTGTGCAAAAAAGATTTTATTACCATTCCAAATGAGAAATTTATTTTTCTTTGCAATAGAAAGGATGTTATACATGTCTTGATAGTTAAGAAACTTAATATATACTTGTCTCGGTTTATCCAGGTTTGAGGAAGAACATATTGTACGATGAGCTTTTTTCAGTGCTTGTGTTTTGCCTCAGGTGGGTTTTCCAGCAAGGAGCCCAAAATTTGTTGAATTGATTCCAGTAGTTTTGTTTTTTCGATGTGCTCAGGGATACCTCTTATAATATTTCACCTGGATCTTGCTTCAAGATCTGCAATCATTTGATGGATATTCTGCAGGCATTTAAGATTAGTTTGTTTCTTTCTGAAGTTTATCAAGTCTTATCTCATTTTCTAGGACTCTGGTTTCTGTTTTGTTTTTTTTTTTTTTTTCATTCTATTTGCAGTTTGATTAATAGAGTCCCCAAATGTTTGAAGCTGGTCGTAAAATTTCTGAATAGCGAGCTAAAGAGCTAGTTTTTAGTCCTTCAGGTTCATGAATTGTTCTGGTGTAGTTTTACTTGGCAGTTTATTTGAATCCTGTTGTTTCCCATTCTTGGGTCTTTTACAGCATCTTTTTTCAGGTGAAGATACTGCAGAAAATTTAGTTTTAGTAGTTTGAGTATCCATATTGTCTGATTCATATGACAACTTTTGCCTGTGTTTTCCTCTAGTTTTGAAAGGTTAGCAGTTTGGCCTCCTGGTTGTAGCCAAGTAGATATATTTATTCTAATCCAAGGTAATCTTTTTCTATTTAAGTGTCAGAATCGGCTTGTAGTTTTAGTGCAACCAAAAAGTATATTTTATCAGCAGATTCGTTGCATTTTAAGAGTTTAGATGGGCTCTATACCAAACTAGCTAATGTAATTTAGAATTCCAGTCAGTGCTAAGTAACAGCAATGTTCACAGGTAAGCAGCCATCTTAATCTCCCCAAGAATGTGTCAGCACTGAAGAAATGGATGGTTATTTACATGGATGGGGAAGCACTCCCTCAGTAGAGTGGAAAAATATTAAAACTGATGGGTGTGTGGGACCTCTGAACTTAGAGTAGTATTACTGAACTATTTGGTTAGAACTGTCATCTTTCTGTAGTAGGATGTTACATGTCTACGTGGAAGGGGATACCGGATGAGAAAACTGAAACCTCTAGCAGGTGAATGTGTTCAGGTGATGGGGTACTCCTTCTGGTGAGTGTGCAGGAAATCTAATCCTAAGAAATAGAAATGATTGTTAAGAAATTTTTCAAGAGTAGGGCTTGGGGCAAGTAGGTAGGGCGATGGTGCCAGTGAGACCCCGTGAAAAAAATAATTAGGAGGGACATTTATGTTGGCAGTGCAGGTAAAAAGAAAAAAAAGGTTTTAATGTATTGACATGGGCTTTAGGGAGAGAAGGGGGTTTTGTCAAGGGAAAACAATCAAGTCTTAAGTTTAGTCTGATAGAGATAAATACATATGAGGATCTCTCGCAGAAGTCTGAAGGATTAGAAGACAGCTGGAGGTGAATGAAGCAAAACCAAGCATGGTAAACTAGATAATTAAAATTAGCAGAGAGGAGACTCTACAAGAAAAGATTAATTTGGCAAACATAGAAGATCTTGTTTGATTTCAAGAAACCTTAGTAGGCTAAGGTAGCAGATAGCTGAGTTTGCACTGTTGGGTTCAAAGTTTACAAGAGAAGACTGGGAGCAGGTACATTTGCTGCCCACCTACTCAGTGAAACATGTAAATGTCATATATTTTGCCAGAAAGTACCTGCAGCAAGCAAGTCTCACAGGTAGGGAACATCTAAACCAGAGCTGGATTCGGAGGATGTTCCCATGAGTACAGAGTAGATGATTGTTGGAAGTATGGAACAGGGAGGAGAGGGGATTGACTGCACTTCTTTTCAGTTTATCATCAACTGCAGATGTTTAAGGTAAACATACGGAACTTGATACTCATGATATCTGAGAATAGGATTGAGTAGAAAAACTGTGCAGCACATTTTAGAGCACCAGTCAAATGATTGATTGCAAAAGATGTACCAGAATGATTTTTTAAACATTTAAGCATACTTTGTATGAGTACAAAGCAAACAAGTGAGAATGAGTTTTGTTTGTATCCACTTTTGCAGCTGCCATGCTGAATTATGTAATTTTTGTTCTGATCATGAATAATTACTACATTAACCCATTTGTGAACTGTGCTACTTACATGTCACATTTGCTTCTGAAGTGTAATTGTGGTTTGCAGATGGGCTTTTTATGACATCAGTAAATAAATTTTTGAAACTACGTGATTTAAACAAGTAACATGAAATAGCAGGAAATAAGATGAGCTGCTACAGTGTTGGCTTATAAGGTTTCTTTGTCTTCCTAATAACATAAAACGCAGCACCTTTGATGTGCAGGTGTGAATTCCTTTCTTTCCATTATCTGACAAGATGGCCATTTTGTGTTACTTAAGCTTTGTTTTTATGGCACTGCATAAATGGACAGGTTTTGTTTATGAAAAAGATTAATAAGAACATATTTTACAATTTGATAAGTACATTTCTTAAGTAATTGACATTCAGCAAATCAGAGTTTAGATATCCACAGTTTACCATAGTATTAGATTTATCTTGCCCAGGAGATGCAGTATTTTATTTCAATATACATTTGGCTTCCTTTCTGACATCTTTACAAGTCTGCAAGCATCGTATATCAAATTAACTTACGAATCATTCCAAGAATTCTTATAAAAGTTAGATTTTTGCAGAGTGCTTGGTTAAAATGAAATGCAAAACTTTTATCTTCATTTTATTTTATACAGCCCCTTAGGTTTTACTGGATTTTAGTCTTTACCATTTATTAGTTTATACTGTGTAAAGTAAGCAAAAGCTACAACGTTTTTGCTTACACAACAGTCTTTTAAAACTTGGCAATTTATTTTTTTTGTTAAAGTTTGTTAACCAGGGTAGTGGAGTGATCATACTGCACCCATTTCAGCCTCAACCTGGTGTTATTTAAACAGTTAACAGGAATGTTTTTCAACAATCAAATAATGCTGTTGTGTCTTTCGGCTTATCCCGGTTAGGGGTCGCCACAGCGGAACTCCGGTCTGCTAATGTTTGGTAGTGGATTTTTACATGCTGAGTTACCAGCCCTAACGCACAACCTTCAATGAAGGCACGCCCATTCATGCATGCCTCCACACAGAAGACGCTCTAGCTGAGAATCGAACAGGACAACGTCTTGCTGTGAGGCAACAACGCTACCACAGCACCACTACTGTGTTAATTCAACAATCAAATAATAATGAGAAGAATTTCCATCAATAGTGATGGTTACATAATGCTGTGTGTATGTGAGATGTACAGAGCTAGGCAGTCTCTGGTGGAGACCTGGAGCCTTGCAGTACATCTCAAGTTTAACAAAGAAGGGAAAGATAACATCACTGCACTGGCCACCTCCACAGCTAGAGTAATTGACCAGCTAATATAAAGATGAGCAGCTCCCTGGCACCAAGCTCACATCTCCCAATCAGATCCCTTGCTCCTAGGGCCAAATAATGAGTACTGTTGAGGTGTTGGGGGCTCACCTAGCAAATGGTCACTTCCAGGGTACTTGGAAATGAGCACTTGGGGAATTTAGGGACAGCTGAGCAAGGAAGTTTTGCAGCCTGGGGTTATGTGGGATTGAGAGGAATAAATAAATACAGTTCCCATGTAGGGGAACTGAGAAACACATGAGAATACTGCGTTTTTCCCTGTCGAGATAATTTGTGTTATAGTAGAAAGCACTCAACAAAACCAATAACTGAACTGAGTGCAAACAGCCAGAAAGAACACTCAATACTTCTTTCGTTGAATTTAATAACAAGGACAGAGTAAAAAGTCACATCCAAAACACCATGACTTGTAGCGATGTAGGAAAATTTAATATGGTGTCCATGAGGGCCACTGATAATATTTTTTCATTTTGTGTCATAGCATTGTCTAAAAAAACACTCTTCAAACATTTCCATCCCACTATTATGTGGGATGCTTGAGAATAAATCCACGATATCTATAGTAATGAACAACAACTCTTCGTTAAAAATATCAGGTGAAAGTTCTTTTAAAAAATCCCAAGAATCTTTTAAAATAATTTTGTTGTTGACCCAAATATGTTTTGTTTTAAAGTCAACGTATTTAGCTAAAGGAGCCGTTTTTGACCCTTCAGCTGTTACTATTGGTCTGAGTGGGGGTTCTAACCAGTTTTTATGGACCTTGGGGATCCCGAACATTGTTGCTATTCTAGGTTTATTAACTGTAAGGAATTTAAATAAATCAATGTCTATAATTCTTTCAAACATGAAGTCCTTTAACATAATATCTATACGTTGATATGCCAAATTGACTTAATTCCTTGAAGCTACTGTATATTTATGTTCGTCCCTAAGGATCATGTTCATCTTCCCTTCATAGGTAATGTTGTCCATGATTACTATCCCCCCACCCTTATCTGGTTTCATCACTCTTATGGACTTGTTGTTCATTAATTCTTTTAACGCTTCATTCTCATCCTCCTTTAAATTAGTTATGTATCTACTTCTATTCTTAATCTGTACCTCTCTAATCTCTCATCTTCCAACATTACTTCAAAATTCTTTATCTGTGGTAACAATGGTGGGTTGTAAGTCTATTTCCTTTTTAGTCCCACATTGTTGCTTTCATTGTTAAAGCCATTTCTAGAAGCTAGTATTTCTAAATTATTTTTTCTAACGAATAATTTTACATCTAATAGTGTCATGGCTGTGTCCCCCTTATTCCAGTGTGTGAACTTGAACCCTTTACTAAGTAAGTTAAAATGATCTTTTTTAAGTATAAAGTTACTATAATTTTAAATTGAAAAGTCCTGATAAGTGTATTTAATGTTGTCATTCCTGATATAATCAATTTCAGTATCAATGATTGTGGTGGAGGGGGTATTGACTAGTACCTCCCCCTCCCCCTTTGTGTTATAAACAACTAATGTGAAAATGAAGATGAAAAGATGAATAAATAAAAAAAGACAAAAATAATGCAGCAGTAGCTATAAGAGAAAATATGAAGTACTGATTACTAGCATCTACCATCTTGGCAGAAGAGAAACTGTGGGAAGTAGTGGTTTGCAAGAAAGAAAAATGCTGTTGTAATTGTGACAGTTAAGGAAAACATGGTACATAGGCAGTTGTGATGATATAAACGCATAAGGCCATACATGAGGAATGAGATAGGTAGTATGCTCCAATGGCATAGCCTTTGAAAAGCAAAAGCATAATTGCCAAAGGAAGGGCTCACCCAGACTCTGCCACAGTTTGCTGCGAGGGAAAGGTTAGTTTGCTTTTTATTTCTTGTATTTTGTATTACTTTATTGCTTTTTTCTATTTTGTATACTGTGATTTGTTTTCTTTACACTGTGTTTTACTTGTATTCTGCTTTTAACTGCATATTAAAACTTGAAAAGAGACCACAGCTCTGTCTCTTGCGAGTCAGACAAATTTTTCCCACCCTGCTATTGTTGTGTTCTTAAACACCTATATCTTTCTAGTTGCCCGCCCTTATGTTAATTTGACCATATATCTCATTTCCTCTCTGCTTTTACTGGCTGGTGTGAGTAAGCACAAAGTTATCATTTTGTGAAATACTCCCCTTCAGCTATTTAAATTTATTGGCCATCCTACTGTATTCCATAGTAACAGAATGCAAAAGTGCCAATCCCTTTCAATCTATCTTGTTCTTTTAAAAATAGTGGCTCTCCACTAAAACTTAACTTTTTAGACAAGTTACCCTCTTTCTATCTAACTGCTTAGTGCACAATGCAGTGTTTAAGATAAACCATTTTTTTTCATCTTACCTTTAAGCATCTATTACAAAACCAACAGTTACTGGAGATCCTACAATTCTACCTCTCAGTAGTCATCCTGAGATTAGTGCTTCTGTTTTCTCTCGGTGTGAGAAGGAGTACAGTGACATTTCCTGGAGACTGCTGATCACCAGAAAGCTTTATAACTGCTTTATATGTGACAGCTTAGAATCTGTGCTTATATTCTTATCTTGCTGAGAGTAGGAGCAAAGTGCATTGATTCCTGACCCTTTCTGGTTGGAGAGTGAGTGTCTGTGCTTAATGTATCTGATTGGTCTGGTTGCTATTTGAGGCATCTACCAGAAAAATGCTGCAAGCCTACAGATCCTTGCATCATTTGGACAAGACTGTGGATCACCAAACAGGCTGTGGCCTGCTTCTCTCCTTGGGATTGGTGATAACATTTTGCTTCTGGTGAGAAGAAGCAAAGGAGAGTTGTATCCCAACAGAGTGACGCTGTGGTGAAACTTGCATTAGTAGTAGCCATTCATGCGACTCCCCTCTTTTTTCATCATTCTTGACAAGCTAATACTTTATTTTCAGTAAATACTGCTTGATTTCTTTCTAATTTCTGCCTAAATACTTCATCCTTAAATTGTCAGGGTCTATGTATTAGTTTCCCCCTCAGATGTTTGGTGGTGCTCTGTATAGACTCAAACACCTTGAGTGACATTTTCCCCGTAAAAGCACAATTGAAATTTCTCCAATATCAAGTTTATTTATTTTACATTTGTTAACCGGGATAGTCTACTGGACACATGTCCATTTTCAGTGGAGGCCCGAAGAGGAAAGTTCCACAAGAAGAAAAACAAAACAGTATGTAGCTTATGACACATTTAGCAAAGTAAAAATTTCAGACAAAAATTAGTCAAGTACAAATAGTATATAGCATATTACAAAGTTTGCATGGAAAATAAGTCAAAACAGACATAACTCAAGTAAATAAAATGGAGATAACACTATTAGTCCAAACAGATGGATACTCCATTACTACTAGAGGTTCAAGTCTAAGAGGACATTAATATAACTGCTGGAGTGAGAAGCTGCATTAAATTGTTAGTTTAAACCAGAACAATGATATCCATTTTTACTATATTATGTGTATATAAATACAAACCTAGGACATTGACCTATTAATAGACTGTGAGGTATAAGAATTTTCAGGAATGATTAGGCGTGGTGAGCATAATGGAGGGTCTAACCTGGTGTAGTACAGGAACAGAGCCAGTTATTAATGAGATGGGTTTTTAAAGATTTTTTAAACTGTGTGAAGGTGGTGGTAGTAGGTATATGACTGGGTAGTTTGTTCCAGATTTTAGTTATATAATTCAAGAAGAGGGAGTCACCCGCTGTATTACATTTAGTAACAGTGAGCATAAATGTGTTACTAGATCACAGAGTCCTGTTATTGCTGTGGAGAAGTAGGTTTTGTAATGCAGGATTTTTTTTTGGGTTGATACAGCATCTTATGTGCCAGACAGAGCTGATTGTAGTGTAACAGTTGGGGAAGTTCAAGCCAGTTGAGCTGTTTCAGGGATGAGCAGTGGTGGTGAAATCTGGTGATTTTGTTGTAGCAGGAGTCAAGCTTACCTATGTCTGATTTTCTAAGGTTGGTAAGAATAGAGGAGGGTAGCAATAAGGTGAGTGTGGGCTATGGGTTGCCTTTGTTGGGTAAGGAATTGTTTATTTCTATAGAGGGTACCTATTTTTTTGTGGAATTTCTTGATGGTTTAGGAGATGTGAATATCAACTCAGATAATCTCTATGCCAAGGAGTTTGGTATGCTCTATGGGGGAGATGATAGTTTTGTTGCTGGATATTATATGAAAGGTGGTAGTTGATGAGGTGGACCTAGTAGGTTTAAACAGCAGAAGTTTATTTTTTGCAGGGTTTAGGATAAGTTAGATTTTGGATAGCCATGCTTCAATAGAGAGGAAAGATACTTGTATTAATATGTGAAGTTCCTGTAGAGATGAAGCTGCACAAATTAACATAGAATCATCTGCATACTGTGACAGATGCATTGGGAGTGGAGAAATAGAGCTTTTTGTTGTAGAAAGTGAAAAGTAGTGGGCCTAATATGGAACCCTGGGGAACTCCGAGTGACTGGAAGAAGTGGTGAGAGTTCTTGTTTCCACAGAACTGCTTGTTGACGGCCTGTTAGGTAGTTTTGGAACCAGGCTATGGAGGATTGGGAAAGTGCTAATTCAGATAGTTCTTTGATAAGAATGTCATGTTTAACCATATCAAAGGCCTTTGATAGGTCGAGAATTGTGGCAGAAACAAATTTACCATTGTTTTTATGAGTGTTTACTGTATTGGTGAAGGACAGAAGGGCAGTGGTAGTACTATGGAAGAGGGCGAAAGCCATGTGAAAGAAAATAGTATTCTGTCTCCATTTAAACTGTGGTTAGCATGATTATTAGCTTGAATGAAAAGCTCAAGAATGATATAAAATGTAAAGGGTCAAGTGTGCTGGCATAGCTTAGATTTTGGCATCCGTATAAAGGAGTATGTTATTGAGAAACAGTCTGTAAAAATAACTGCGCAGATGGCAGCTGGAAGGACATCAACAAAGTAGAGACCTACCATCAAGTTTCAGATAGTGCTGGAATACCATGTTTCAGGTAATGCAAGACTGAGTTTCCATGGATCATCAAAGTACAAAGAACCAAGGACAAGGGAACAAAAGAAAACTGCTATACAAAGAAAGAACTGTTATACAACAGACTGAGAGAAAAGTATCAGACTTTTTGGTACAAATATGAGTGTAATAGTAAACAAGTTTTAGGAATTTGCCATAAAGAGCTGACAAGCATCTGTGTTGCATGCTTGTAGATTTGAAAGGAAAATGTAATAGAAAGCTTATTAACTGAAGCAGTTGTCTCCGTGTATGTATTGTACTTAGTACAATACAGTAATAAGACTAGTTGATCACAATAAGTAGTTAAATATACTTTGGAATGCTTGCATATAAATGCAAGTAGCAGCAAGAAACCAACAAGAAGACATCATATAATTTTTCAATGGTGAGAGACAGTTGACGGACCAGATGGTTTCTTATTGTGACAACTACAGCTTCTTTTTTATTTTATTCAGTTAGTACGTTCCGTTCCAGTGCAAACATTTGCCTCCTTCTTATTCACAGTATCCAGTAGCATAACAGTGCATCTCTGCAAGTTCCAGAGGTCTTGTACATTCACACAGCTGAATCTGCCAGCTGTGTTTGACCACCATTTGGGAGAATAAATGAGGAACTTTCCACGCTTTCTCAATGGAAGACTTTGCCACCTTCCACACAGAAACTGGTAATTTTATTTTTGTTTCTCATTCTACAGCATGGATGCCATAAACAAAACAACTGTAAAGTGCAAGACTATTTTTCAAGTAGACATGTATGGTCAGAATTAAAAAATTGGTATAAACATAACAGTAGCACATATAGTACTTTACTAGGTAAACTTCATGTCAATGCTTTATGTACGTTTGACCAGTATGTTAAACAGCAACATCATTTGTGTGACAGTAAACGTTTATTGTGCAAGTTATATAAAACTGCTTTGTGACCAGTGTCATAAAAATAATACTAAACAGCCAAATGCATTATGCCCTGTCACCACATGTAAAATGTTACAATATCAGTCAAGTCAGTTATTTACAGAATCTTCTGTACATCTTGCTAGACAAAAGTGGCATAACACCACTGCACATTACAAAACAAATAAGAACAGAGACGAGGTTCATGGTGAACTGACAAAAAGATTTAATAAACTTCTAAGACACAGAGTGAGTTCAAAAAGTTCAGACAACATATGCAAACACTTTTTCAAAAGTGCATAAGAGCTTTAAAGTCAGCAGAACAGAATAATCTGATTAGTAAAGAGTTAAAGCAACAGCAGTTAACTGCGCTGATAAGAAGTAATTTACAATGTACTATTCTACTTTTAGAAAATGGTTAAGCGTACACAGCACAAACTTTCATTCAGTTAAAGCAAGGCACTTAGAGTGATTTTAAAACCATTTCATATAACAAAACAGTTCTGTGGTATTGAAATCAAATTAAGGTAGTTAAACGCAATAAAGACACGATGTCACAAGACTGACATGCATGTATTTTATTTTCACCTAAAGTGCAGCAAAAGTCACACAACAGCAAATGTAAATCATGTAAATATATCTGTTTTAAGCATGTGTTAGTTAAGCCAATATCTCTCTTGTTTCTTACAATATTTTGTAATCGTATAATAGCGTAAAACATAGCAAAGACTCCAGCAAAAACAGTATTCAAAAACAATATTATGCATAGTTAAGCAAGTTAATGTTTATTACAACTGCATTCTAATATCAAGTTGCAAGTATATTAACGAATGGCTGAAGAAGTTGTGTTAAGCGTCTGGAATGCGCAGAAAGAAAAAAGTAAATAATGTGAGCTCAAATCTTTCCAGGCTGGAATGGGTAGTTACAAGGAATGTTGCACAAGATAAAATGTTACTGGTACCAAAATTTATAAGTTCATGGAAACAAGACTGGTCACTAGGCCAAATGGCTTACGTTTTTCTAAAACATTAAGTATTCACATGCAACATTAAGCATAAAGAACAAAAGTTTGCATGTAAGTATACACCAAGTACAGTCAGTACATGGGCTATGGTATGCAGTTAAAATGCATTATGCAGGTCCTTTTGCAAAAAGGGAGGGTACAGATAGCTAGTAGTAACCGTAAACTTCTTTTCAAAATGGGTAAAAGCAATTCCTATTACAACTTTGACAGACAGTATAGGCAACAGCAAAAGCTTTATAACAATATTTTCTGTTTTAAAAAAAAAATGGCCAAAAATAATCAAATCAAAATGAGCAAATGTGTAAGACCAAAGTGTCACAGTCTAGATAACAGCCAAAAGGCAAGCATACATTTAATTCTCACAGCATAAAGCAAATAAACAATACTGCAATAAAATTATGTATACTACAGGGGGAAAGGCATGCTTTTAATTTTACACTCACTGTGTAAACAGTACTGCAAAAGGGAGTCAAATGAAAGTGCAAAGTAGTAATACCAAAGATATATTTTAATGTTTCAAATGTAATTAACAGGCTTCAGTTTAATGCTAAGTTTAAAAATGTGACTTGTGTACATTACAGCCATGTATATACAAATGCAAAAGCAATCTGTACAAGCAAGTTTGTTCTGTACAGTACATAGTAAATGGTTTATCTATGTAAATGGAGTAAGAAGTCAAAGCTTGACATTTGTGACGTGTTTCTTTTTCAAAAAAATAAGACTGCAATGCCTTTGCAATAAAATCCTCAAGCATTGTCAACACATTACTGTATAGTCATATTCAGATTCATCCAGTTCTAATAGTAATGGTTGTCATCATTGTGTTGACAATATTAAACTGTGTTAACTTGCTTTATCAAAACAAAACTGAAGGTTTTGTTTCCCAATGTGTTTCTAGTTAGTAGCAATATAACTTGACTAAAAAGTACATACTAATATAGACAGTTTTATTTAAAATAAAACATAGGGAATGTATAGAGTGAGAAATATGTTCAAAAATGTATAAATGCATGTGCACATCTATTTGCTAGTTAGATGCATATACACATCTGTTGCTGCAATATATGTAGAAATAATATAATTAGTTAAATACATGTATTTCTGTTTGCTAGCATACATATATTCTGGTACAGCTTGAGACAAGCTAAATGTTCAGTGTCTGGAACATGCTTCAAGGGCTATAAATAAAAATGCAGCTGCGAGACAAGGCATACACCATTCAACAAAGGCATCAGCATTTCATTTGCATCATTCTGAACATCAAAACAAAGGGAATTAATAGGAAAATGCTACACAAAACAGAACACAAGACAAGTTCAGTTGTAAAAATCATACAGCATGTACCTTTGGGAGAATAACATTTAACACAAATATAACAGCACAGTTAGCTGTACAAGGTCAGGCATAAATAAACGTAGAGAAAAGAATCAGACTTGCATAAACATTTCAATAAACAACTCTAACTCTGTTAGATGCTGTACATTACCTCAAAAATGTAACCGGTCTGACAAGAGAAAACATCATGTAAAAATGTCAGTGTGTAGACAATAACACCAAAATAAGAATAAACTCCACAGGGAAAAAAGGGTATGATTTCTACCAATACTGTTTATTTGTATAAACAACACAGTAATACAAAAAAAAGGACCATGGGTTAAATACTTACCATTTTGGGTAAGATAATACTTCATACAGATCCAATGGTAAAAATACCATCCACTTGTACTATGATAGGACAACAATACCAAAAAAAACAATATTGCACTTCAGTATTACATTTGCAAGTTTTAAAGATACCAAATGCAAATTTAAAAGAGCTTGGTATAAAAACTAGTAAAACAAGCTATATCACAGATTGTACATTTACAAGCACAATGGAAGTAAGTAATTACAAGTATCTTTAATAGACAGATTACAGTTTAGTATAAATGGGCAATATTGCCTTTACATTTTAAAATGTTTGTTAAAGTTGCACCACATTTTGTATGTGTGGTTTCAAATAATCCAGTGTTAATAGTAAAAGAAAAAAACAAAAGCTGACACTGCCCATAATTAGTAGAACATCTTCACAAGATGGTCATCATCTGGAACCAAATTGCTAAATTGGTTAATACATCCTGTGTTGGTAGTTTTGGGGGTCATGATAATGACAGCTTGAAATTGTTTTATATGCTGCAGGTTGCAAAGAGTTGCAACAACTCAAGTTATAATTGTAAATATGAGCAAAGTGATAAATACTGTAAATAGCAATGCTGATGAAACAAATGCAGTCTTTTCTTTAAAGTTTAGTCCGTTCCTCAAAGTAATGAAATAATGGGGAACTGAAAGAAAATAGTATCCTGTCTCCATTTAAACTGTGGTTAGCATGATTATTAGCTTGAATGAAAAGCTCAAGAATGATATGAAATACAAAGGGTCAAGTGTGCTGGCATAGCTTAGATTTTGGCATCCATGTAAAGGAGTATGTTATTGAGAAACAAAGTCTGTAAAAATAACTGCGCAGATGGCAGCTGGAATGACATCAATGAAGTAGAGATGTAACATCAAGTTTCAGATAGTGCTGGAACACCATGTTTCAGATAATGCAAGACTGAGTTTCCATGGATCGAAAAAATAAAAGAACCAAGGACAAGGGAACAAAAGAAAACTGTTATACAAAGAAAGAACTGTTGTACATCGGACTCTGAGAAAAAGTATCAGACTTTTTGGTATAAATATGAGTGTAACAGTAAAGAAGTTTTGGGAATTTGCCATAGAGAGCTGACGCCATCTGTGCTGCATGCTTGTAGCTCTGAAAGGAAAATGCAATAGCGTATTAACTGAAGCAGTTGTCTCTGTGTATTTATTGTACTTAGTACAATACAGTAATAAGACTAGTTGATCACAGTAAGTAGTTAAATATACTTTGGTATGCTTGCATGTAAATGCAAGTAACAGCAAGAAACCAACAAGAAGACATCATATAATTTTATTAACATGCCCATAGGTTCATATGATAATACTAGGCTATTGACCATGAGGCCCTTATAAGCCTAGTCAAGAATTTCACCCATGTTCCCTCAAATTCAGCACCTGTTTCCCCTGTCCAGCAGAGATGCAAGTGGGATCCCAGAGGTATATTTTCTATTACCCATCCAGGTTCCTCTTATAAAGGGCTAGAGAGGTACTCTGCTTGACATGGAGAAGGAGTCTATTTC
Organism: Protopterus annectens; assembly: GCF_019279795.1. Classification (NCBI taxonomy): domain Eukaryota; kingdom Metazoa; phylum Chordata; order Ceratodontiformes; family Protopteridae; genus Protopterus; species Protopterus annectens. The sequence continues at coordinate 545,817,373 of NC_056726.1, forward strand.
ACAGATAGGGGAGTCATTGGGACACAAATCTGTCCCGCCAATGAGTTCTATTAGTGTCACAGACCAGGTTAAGGCCTTGCGTGTGGGTTGCGCGGGTGGACTTTGTCTTACAGATATGCAGCAACTCCATCAAGGCTGGGTCTGAAATAGCCTTGTATGCCAGACACAGGTCAATTCTGAGCATTCTGCATGAGACTGAGTAGAGAGACAGAGCTTTTAGCCTATCTGTATATGATAGGTGTTTGAGACCCTGAATTTTCCTGGTCAGGAACTTCTGTGGTCCCTCCAGCGGCTGCATGTGCTTGGCAAGGTACATGCCGAAGGAGGCGTTGTACTCAATAGTGGGTCTGATAAGGGAGGAGTACAGGGATGTTATGACCTCCTTGTTCCTGGATGAAATGCTCTTATTTATGAGGTGAGTCACACTGAAAACCTTTTGCACAATGGAGGCAACATGCTGAGTGTTTGACAGGAGTTTGTGGATGTAAGTAGTCTAACATTTGGAAATGTACTCACTTTTCAAGGATTGGATAGCTATTGAGACATGGTTTAAAGCCACGGACAGCACAACAGCAGTGCAGGGTTATAATGCCTTCCACAGATTTAGACCAGCTACTTTACAGGCAGGGACTAAAGGTGGAGGTGTCTCTATTTACATCAAAAGTAAATATACTTCAAGGCTGGTCAAACAGAACAATGCACTTGAGCTCCATGTTTAAATCACCATAGGTAAAATCCAGTACCACTTCCTTGCAAGCTATAGGTCCCCCTCTATCGTCCAAGAAACCCATACCATGTATTTAAACTTATTAGAAACACTAACCATCCAACCCAATACTATATTCATGTAGTAGGAAATAATCCTCGGTTCCACCACAGCTGTAAAAATGTTAAGAACAAACTTTAATCTTCAGTAAAAACAACAAAAACAGGAGCACAGTAAAATTCCCTGATAAGTGCTTTCGGCTTACTAGTTTTCATCAGATCATATGTCTTGACCGTGTTCACCCTGAATTTAAAGACAGAATAAACCAGTCAATGTTCCAGACACATAGTCATAACCAATGAAAACTCATTAGTTTGCATACAACACATCTTCTGCGTCTTGCTGTGAGCCAATCATTATTATATCTCAAGGTATCACATGTATGGTATCCTAGTGGCAGAACTATCCAATAGCAGCAAAGTTAATGATTTGCATATAGCATAAATCCTGCTTCTTGTTATAGCCAATCATATTTATGCCTTCAAATATCCAAGCTACAATTTTCTTGTCCTGTAGCTATCCAATAGCATCGAAGGGACTGAATTCCTTTGGTTGCCAGAACACATTGTTATTCAGTTTATTCAATAATATGCAGTACTTCACAGAAGCAGGTAGCACATGTGATGCAGTTTTATAAGTACAATAGCATTGGTGCTCTTGCATATAAATTCCTATTATGTGCGTATTACACAGTACAGCGAATTAATACATGTATCCATGTGTTTTCAGAGTAACATACTCTATGCCGCCTGAAATATTCTTAGCCATTTATCCTTGTTCTATAGAAAATACTGCCTGGTCACAGATTCAGCATAAAATAATGCACGACAGGGAGTGTTATCACTGCTACAGCATTCCTTATTTTTATCAGTCTCTGCCTTGAATAATTAAACTGCAAATGATGTAAATATATTCACAGAAGAACTTGACGAAGCATAAAAGTAATTCATAGCTCTTGTATCCCATTGCCATAATAATAAAGTTGTACCACAAAGGGTATTGTAGATAATCACTGCTGCAGCTTTCCTTGTTTTTACCAGTCTCTGCCTCAAATAATTAAACTGCAAATGATGTAAATATATTCGCAGAACAACTTGGCAAAGCATAGAATAAATCGTGGCTCTTATATTCCATTGCCATAAGTTATCCATTAATCTTCCTTTCTAGAAGCTACACTCATTTTTCTTGCTTTCAGCATAGGTTTCAATGGAGCAACACTATTGAGACCTGGTGGATGGTTGGCTTTCAAGTTGGTTATCCAGCTGGATTCATGTAGTTCAGTTCTGTTTTTAATATCCCCTTCTCGTAAACTCATGGGAATTACTTCCACCGCCCTGAATTTAGTGGTGGGTGGGATTGCCGGCAACATGCGCTGCAAGAGCATTTGTGAGATCCAATTTCTTAATATCTCTAAAATGACTCGGGATCCAATTTTTAAAAAGCTAATCTGTTTTGCCTATGTAAAAAGCAGTACAATGTGTACAGCAAGCAAGATAAATTAGATGTATATTGCAGCTTGCATATGTATTGAAACTGTAGATATGGTTTGTGCCCAGATGTATAAATGTATTGTTACTATCCAAGTTATTACATGCTTTACATCTGTGGCACCTATAAGTACCCTTTCTATTTGACATTTCTTGTTCAGCAGTGCCATCCATCTTTGTGGCAAAGTAGTCTTTTTAGATTCTTTTTATTCTTAAAAGTGAATCGAGGTGATTCACCAACAGTATCTTTAACTTTTTCATCAGCAGTGAGTATGGGCCAAAACCTTCTGATAATGCCACATACTCTCTTGTTATCCATACTGTAAGTTAAATTGCAGGTAAGCTGATTTCTTAGAATCCTTGGTTTCGCATTCTTCTTATGTAAATCTGATCCTTGGTTGGAGAAATATGGTTGGCCTCTTCCATTCCGAATGTCATTTTGTTCATTCACCTTTACTAGATTTTTTGCAGCATAACCCCTTGCTTCTAGGTTAGATTTCAAATTCAGAAATTCTGAATCAAACTCTTGGTCATTTGTGCAGATCCTAGAGATCCTTATAGCTTGGTTTTCAAAAATATTATTAAAAACATGGTCAGGATGCATGCTTGACCGATGTAAATAATGGTTTCTCCAGGTTGATTTTCTATATATACTGGTACTCAGACTTGAGTCAGCATGAATGCTGATCTTCACATCCAAGAAATCAATAGTCTCTCTCAAAGATTTAACTTTGAATTCCAAAAATCCCATACTAGGATTGAGATATTCAGTGAATTCATCCAGATGGCTTTCATTACCCTCACATAGGCTAAAGATGTCATCCACGAAACGGACATAATACTTCAGATTACTATACCATGGGTTAGAATGACTCATAACCTTCTCTTTTTCCCATTGAGCCAATACCAAGTTTGAATAGCTGTTTGCACAGGGGGTGCCCATTGCTACCCCCATGTCTGTAGAAAGAATTCTGAAGCATAAACAAAAACATTAGCTTCCAATACAGGTTCCAACAATAGGCATATGAGATCAGCATTGAACCCTGCTTAATGCAGGAAGGAGCGAATTGCTTCTATCCCATATTCATTGGGAATGACTGTAAAAAGGCTGGTAATGTCCATGGTGACTAGCAAGATCTCATTATCCCCAGTTCTGCTTTGGGTTTTGTTAAATAAATCCATCAGAAAAGATCCAGTGTCTTTTCATACTGCTTCAGCTTTAGGCAAAACTTGTTTTCAAACAAGGGCACATCTTTGAATGGCCCAGGAATGACGTAGAAGAAAGAACAGGAAATAGAAATGTTGGTAAAAGACCTTATAATTGGATAAGAAGGAGAAGAGAATTTACTATCTCCACTACCAATGAAGAAATACTACCGTCTGCCGGCCAAAGTAATAAATCATTCTGGACAAGAGAAAAGGAATTTTGCAATTCCAGAGATAGATATAAGGGAGGCTAGTACTAGCACGTCATCGCAGGTAATGAAAGAAGTGCATTCTGAATCCACATTTGACTCTGTATCAGGGACTAAACCAAAGGAAAGTTTGATGCATTGCCCTTACAATTGGCCCTTGCCAGTATCTGTGAAACAACAGCCCTAAAGGAATGCAAAAGGAATAAGTCGAGAGGAAAAGGAAAAAATCAATGATGTGCCCTATGAAAAATCAAGTCTGGTAGTAAATATTTCTCAGACAGAACTCAGTTCAGAGGAAATTTCATTACTGAACAAAGGCCTCAGTTTTATAGCTGCACTAGCCTCTGAACTTAGTGAATTTGTAACAGACATCAGGATGTTTGCTAGGAATGTGACCTTAAAATCTATATTTGGAACTGAAACCAATGGGAGAAAGGCTTGTTATAAAAAGCCAAGTGACTTTAATCCGATCAGTCATCCTACAGTTGAGTTATTTTCTCAGCTATGTGAAGACGAAGTAGCAAAATCCAGAGAAGAGAAAAAAGGAACAGGAGGATACTTCAATTTAACCTCAAAAATAAAAGAAGCTCAGAATAGTTTAAGGAAGAGGACTGATATTGTTATCAAACCAGTGGACAAAGGAGGAAGTATGGTAGTGATGGATGCTACCTGGTATAGGAATAGAATGCATGAGATGCTACAAGATGGGCAAACCTACCAAAAATTAAACCGAAGGGAAGTAGAGACAATGATTAATAGGTTTCATAATAATCTGTATGAACTTCTGATGGAAAGGCATCTTACTCAAGAACTTGCAGACGTCTTCAAAACTGAATATTCCACCATATCCATGTATCAGTGGTCTCCCGAAACTGCACAGAGATGACTGTAATCCATCTTTGCGTCCTATTGTTGCTGGTTGAGGGTGGATCCCTGAATCTTTGTCTGTATATATAGAAAATGAATTGAAATAAGTTTTGCCTAAAGCTGAAGCAGTATTAAAAGACACTGGATCTTTTCTGATGGATTTATTTAACAAAACCCAAGGTAGAACTGGAGGTAATGAGATCTTGCTAGTCACCATGGACATTACCAGCTTTTTTACGGTCATTCCCAATGAATATGGGATAGAGGCAATTCGCTCCTTCCTGCTTCAAGCAGGGTTCAATGCTGATCTCATATGTCTATTGTTGGTACTTGTATTGGAAGCTAATGTTTTTGTTTATGGTTCGGAATTCTTTCTGCAGACATGGGGGTAGAAATGGGCACCCCCTGTGCAAACAGCTATTCGAACTTGGTTTTGTGGATGACATCTTTATCCTATGGGAGGGTAATGAAAGCCAACTGGATGAATTCACTGAATATCTCCATCGTAGTACGGGAATTTTGGAATTCACAGTTAAATCTCCAAGAGAGACCATTGGTTTCTTGGATGTGAAGATCAGCATTCATGCCGACTCGAGTCTGAGTACCAGTATATATAGAAAATCAACCTGGAGAAACCATTATTTACATTGGTCAAGCATGCATCCTGGCCATGTCTTTAATAATATTTTTGAAAACCAAGCTATAAGGATCACTAGGCTCTGTTCAAATGACCAAGAGTTTGATTCAGAATTTCTGAATTTGCAATCTAACTTAGAAGCAAAGGGTTATGCTGCAAAAAACCTAGTAAAGGTGAATGAACAAGATGACATTCGGAATGGAAAAGGCCAACCATATTTCTCCAACCAAGGACCAGATTTACATAAAAAGAACGCAAAACCAAGGATTTGAAGAAATCGGCTTACCTGCAATTTAACTTACAGTATGGATAACAAGAGAGTATGTGGCATTATCAGAAGGTTTTGGCCCATACTCACTGCTGATGAAAAACTTGGATATTGTTGGTGAGTCACCTCAATTCACCTTCAAGAATAAAAAGAATCTAAAAAGACTACTTTGTAGCAAAGATGGCACTGCTGAACAAGAAATGTCAAATAGAAAGGGTACTTATAGGTACCACAGATGTAAAGCATGTAATCTCTTGGATAGTGACAATACGTTTATACATCCGGGTGCGAACCATATCTACAGTTTCAATACATATGCAAGCTACAATACACAGCATCTAATTTATCTTGCTTGCTGTACACATTGTACTGCTTTCTACATAGGAAAAACAGATCAGCTTTTTAAAAATCAGATCCTGCGTCATCTTAGAGATATTAAGAAATTGGACCTCACAAATGCTCTTGCAGTGCATGTTGCCAGCAATCCCACCCAATGCTTTAAATTCAGAGTGGTGGAAGTAATTCCCATGAGTTTACAAGAAGGGGATGTTAAAAACAGAACTGAACTACGTGAATCCAGTTGGATAACCAACTTGAGAGCTAACCCATCCACCAGGTCTCAATAGTGTTGCCCCATTGAAACCTATGCTGAAAACAAGAAAAATGAGTGTAGCTTCTAGAAAGGAAGATTAATGGATAAATGGATAATTTATGGCAATGGGATATAAGAGCCGCAATTTATTCTATGCTTTGCCAAGTTCTGCAAATATATTTACATCATTTGCAGTTTAATTATCTGAGGCAGACACTTGTAAAAACAAGGAAAGCTGCAGCAGTGATTATCTACAATACTCTTTGTGGTGCAACCTTATTATTATGGCAATGGGATACAAGAGCTATGAATTATTTTTATGCTTCGTCAAGTTGTTCTGCGAATATATTTACATCATTTGCAGTTTAATTTTTCAAGGCAGAGATGGATAAAAATAAGGAATGCTGTAGCAGTGTTAACACTCCCTGTGGTGCATTATCATATGCTGAATCTGTGACCAGGCAGTATTTTCTATAGAACAAGGATAAATGGCTAAGAATACTTCAGGCGGCATAGAGTATGTTACTCTGAAAACCACATGGATACATGTATTAATTCGCTATACTGTGAAATACGCACACAACAGGAATTTATATGCAAGAGCACCAATGCTATTATACTTATAAAACTGTATCACATGTGCTACCTGCTTCTGCGAAGTACTGCATATTGTTGAATGAACTGAATAACAATATGTTCTGGCAACCAAAGGAATTCATTCCCTTCGATGCTATTGGATAGCTACAGGACAAGAAAATTGTAGATTGGATATTTGAAGGCATAAATATGATTGGCTATAACAAGAAGCAGGATTTATGCTATATGTAAATCATTAACTTTGTTGCTATTGGTTAGTTCTGCCACTAGGATACCAGACATTTGATACCTTGAGATATAATTATGATTGGCTTCACAGCAAGACACAGGAGGTATGCTGTATGCAAACTAATGAGTTTTCATTGGCTATGTCTGTGTGTCTGGAACATTTATTGGTTTATTCTGTCTTTAAATTCATGGTGAGCACGTTCAAGACATATGATCTGATGAAGGCTAGTAAGCCAAAAGCGCTCATCAGGGAATTTTAACGTGCTCCTGTTTTTGTTGTCTTTACTGAAGATTAAAGTTTGTTTTTAACATTTTTACAGCTGTGGTGGAACCAAGGATTTTTTCCTACTACATTTTTTCCTACTACATTTCTACATTTATGCTCGGAACCTTCAGCAATACAGCTACGTTTTCTTCATCACAATACTATATTCATGGGTGACTTTAATTACCCCACTATTAACTGAGAATCCTATATTGACACCAGAAGTACCGGCACAGCGATTCCTGGCTTTTGTAAACACAAGCTCCCTGGACCAGATAGTCAGTGCACCAACCAGGGATGCAGCCATACTGGATGTGGTCCTCACTAATATGGGAGAGTGCTGGACACCCCCCTACTGTAATGCCTTCCCTGGTAAGGTCAGACCAAAAAATGGTCTCCTTTGAAGTAAAAATAAAAACTGGACCTCCAGCTAAACCGGGAATATTCAGGAACTATTCTAAGGCTAACCTCCTGCTATTAAGTGAGAATCTGGCAAAATTCCAAACACCTATAAACCCTGAAAACGCTTCTGCCTATACAGAACTGTTCATAGAAACCCTGTACACACATGTTAATAACTTCATAGAGGCAGCTGTACCCACAAGGAAGAACAGAACTAACTCAAACAAAAAAAAAAGTCACCCTGGTGGAATCACAAAATCAATTGGATGTATAACAGGAGGAACAAAATCTTGGCAAAAATTAAGAGGTGCAGCACCAAGAAATATAACTCTCATTAAACTAAACAAACCACTCAGAGGACAAATAAAGTCTACCAAAGCCAAATTTGAGGTAAATTTGGCTTCTCAGGCCAAGGACAACCACAAAGCATTCAATTGTGTGCAGAGCTCATTGTAAATGGAGCCACCTATACTGAGCCAGAAGATATAGAAACCCTCCTGGGTGATAAATTCAGCTCCAACTTTACTCCTCTCTCCCCCTCAATCTTCCCTCAGGAAATATCATCAAATATAACTCCCCCTACTATCACTAGGGAACAGGCCCTTAATGCTCTCTCTAAGACCAAGAACACTGCATCAATGGGCCCAGACAATATCCCAGGTTGCCTTGTAAATAGCATAAAACGTGACCTATCAGGGCCTCAGGGATTGCTGTTTAACTGTAGCCTCCAAACAGGCTTCACGCCTCATGAATGGAGAAAGGCAACAGCCATCCTTCTGCACAAAGGTGGGCCATCTCCAGACCCTCGAAAATACAAACCAATAAGTCACATTAGTCTTATATGTAAAGCCATGGAAAGAATTATCATGGAGATGATCACTAGAAATATAGTAAACCTCCAGACACTGAACCCAACCCAGTTTGGTTTTGTCAAGAGCAGATCATGGCTACTTAACCTGGTGGACTTCGTTGAGAAGGTAACCAAAGCAGTGGATGGGGGCAAAATCATTCACACTGCCTACCTTGACCTGGCCAAGACATTTGACACAATTCCCCATTTGGGCATTGTTGGCAAACTCAAGAGATTAGGTACAAACCCATATGTCACCCAGTGGATAGCCAACTGGCTCATAGGACCCAGGAAGTTAGAATTGGGGAGTTCACCTCTACAAAGAGGCCGGTCACAAGTGATATCTCTCGGGGATCAGTCTTTGGACCGCTCCTTTTTGGCATTTACTTCTCAGATATTAAGGCCAATGCCAGTGGTCTCTGGCTGACTAAATTTGCAGATGATTGCAAAATTAGGAGCTGTCATTGAATCTCACACTGACACAAATGTTCAGTAGCAGGGGCTGACACAAACAATTGGTGTCAGAGTCATGGACTAAAACTAAATGCCAAGAAATAATAGTATCCTTTGGAAGTTATCCATCCCTGGTAACTATTATATTGACAACACACCCCTTAGAGTTGACCCAGTAGTCAGGGTCTTAGGGACACTCACACATAATTTAGCATTTGATCATCACATGTCTACAGTGGGAAGGAACTCCAAAGTGAAATGAACAGAACAACAAACCAAGAAAGTAGGCAGGAGAGCTTCGTTCATGTCTGCACTCATAAAATGTCAAACACAAATAACAACCAGAATAAGCACGAAAACAAACTTTATTAACACAGTGTTTTTGTATTTAACATGGAGCATTTGTTAGCACATTTTAAATACCAAAGCACTGTGTAAAAATCTTATGTCTGAAGAAGTCTCGCTACAAGTGAGATGAAAAACGCTTTACGTTAAAGTACGTTTTTGTGCTTATTCTGGCCATTGTTATTTGTGTTTGACATTTTATGTGTGCAGACTTGAACGAAGCTCTCCTGCCTACTTGGTTTACAGTGATGAGGAAATCATTCTATGTTGCCCAACTTGTAAACAAAGGTATGGCATCTAAGTCCAAGGAAGTAATTGTTCCACTGTATTCGGCATTCATCAGACCTGTCATTGAGTACAACGCCCCCTTTGGTATGTACCTAACCAGGCATATCCAACAATTGGAACATCCACAGAGGTTTCTCACTAAAAGAATACAGGGCGTAAGTAATATGGCCTGTGCAGACCACCTCAAGGCCCTAGCCCCTGTATTCTGTCTCCTACAGGCTTTTGAGGGGAGATCTGTTCCTGGCTTATAGGACATTGTCATACCCCACTCTGATGGGCCTCCTGCATATCCACAAAATAAACAGTACCAGAATTACCTGTTCTAAATACTTAAACCTTGCCTGTGATATAAACAGGACCTGCTGGAGAGATAGGTATGTATCCCAGCGATTACCCCCGCCTGTGGAATCAGGCTCCCCATCCACGTGAAGCAGAGTTCCTCCCTAATCCAAGTGCATCTTGGACAATTGGATGGGAAACTGGAAATTCATCCCTGGTTTGGCACTTATGTCTCTGATGCAAACAGGTAATCTGTAAATGGTTCATCTCCCAAGTAAATTACGACTTTTAAACTTTGAAGATGACCAGCAGTTCTCGTAGAACTGGCAAGATGTGGTGGTGATGAGATATCACAAAAAGAAGCTTTGACAGTAGAGTTTTGGTATTTACAGTTATGGATTGTGTCGTTTACAGGGAGCTCCTCTTCCACAGTTACCAGCCTTGGCAGAAACTTAACACATTTCCCCATCTCACAGACTCACTAAAATCCTATTAAATAACAGAAACCAACAAAGCAATATTTTAATAAAAAAATTTGTGGTACCATTTTCCTTGAACTTTCAAAGGCCTTGGGTGGTGGAGACCATCAGTTATTGGCAGAAGGGCTATTCACTGTGTTTGGCAATTTCTGTGATCTCCCTTCGTTATATGGCATATATTATAAAATGTTCCAAATTGTCAAATGTGCCAGTGATATCTCAAAACCTAAAAAAAAGTCCTAAACAGAATCCCACATGACATGGGAATAGTCTTAGAAAGTCATTTTTAACATATTTGCAAACAATCTCACTCCTGTCTTGCACCATGTCTCCGATGCAAGGGCACATTGGTACTTTAACACAATACTGCTATGCTCAGAAGCCAATTTGTTTCTGTAATCCAACCAACTTTACCACACAGCCTCATTGACTAGAGAAGTAGTAGCTAGAGGAGTCATGTTGCTTCCTATTGCATACATCTTCAAAAGTGCCAGTGGATGGAGTTTTCTAATCTCTTAAAATTTAGTCAGCAAAAAATGGTATTGCAGTCCTGTATCAAGCAGAAGAATGCCCTTCCTTATCTCCCTACATAGATGGCCCTTTCTCCAGACCATTGTATTTTAAAGACAAGCATTTAGTCTAGACGGAAAAAAAAAATGCCATGGGGATGCTCTCTACTCATATGCTGATAAACTATGGAATCCCTCCTAATCATCTTAAGACAAATTTGCAGTTTCCACCAATTCAAGAAAACCTTAATGCTGATCTGTTGTGCAATAAACTCTGCAACTGTCCCAGTGGTTGACCTATTCACATCAAAAGCCGTAAATGTAATGCACTATAAATATTTCTTTTAATGCATTCCTGCACACACAATTTATTACTGTGATCATAGCTGTCAACCTTACATCTCCAAAATGTGGAACATAGGTTCATAGGTTGGTACTAGGATATCTGCCCTAGGGGCCTATACAAGCCTGGCCATAACAATTCCCTAGATATTTCTTCTCACAATATTTACTTTCCTTGACATGTCTAGCAGGGTGACTGACATGATCCCCGGGGTGAATTTCCTATCTCCCATACAATCGTCAAGGTTACTTTTGAAGAGGGCCAAGGAGGCACTCTGCTTGACATGTATGGGCAGTCTATTCCAGAGTATGGGGAGCTTTTGGGGCAGGAACCTATCCCTCCAGCATGTTTTGTTCATTGTGATGAACAGGGTTTAGATCCATGGAGTGTGTGACTCTGAGGGATTGGGATTTCTTTAAGGGGAGCATGTCCAACAGCGAAGGGTTTGACATGGCCTTGTATGTTAAGCAGAGATCACCTCTGAGTAGACAATATACCACAGAGTATAGTTTTTTAGACGGTCAGCATATGGCATCTGCTTTAGGTTGTTATTCTTTTAGTGAGGTATTTCTGCGGCCTTTCCAGCTTTTGCAGATGTCTTGTGAGGTACATACCAAGCGGGGCATTATACTCTATAATGGGTCTAATGAGGGATGAGTACAGTGGGACAATGACCTCCTTTTTCCTGGATGAAAATCCCTTAGTGATGAGGTGTGCCACATAGAGGGATTTTCTGACTGTTGTGGCGATGTGGTTATCGAAGGTGAGACCACTGTTCACCTGTGTCCCTAAGTCTCTCATCATACTTTCAGTGTTTAGTGTACTGCCACCTATGTAGTAATTCATGGGTACATGTTTTTTCCAAAGGGGATAACTATGCATTTCTTGGCATTAAGCTTGAGCCCATGGCTCTGGCACCAAGCATCTGTTTCTTTAAGGCCCTTTTGTAGAATATCCACATCATTTGGGGATTCAATAATGGCTCCCAGTTTGCAGTCATCTGCGAACTTTGTTAGCTAGAGTCCCTTAGTGTTGGCCTGTACTTCAAAGAAGTAGATGCTTGTACTTCAGAGAAGTAGATGCCAAGCAAGAGCGGACCCAGGACTGAACCCTGAGGTACTCCACTTGTCTGGAGCTGGATTTGGAGTCTGCTACTTTTACATTCTGGGTTCTGTCAGTAAGCCAGTTGGAAAACCATCGAGTGACATAAGGATTTATACCCAGCTTAGTAAGTTTATCTATGATTCCAGAGTGGGGAATGGTGTCAAAGGCCTTGGCAAGGTAAACATAGGCTGTGTGGACCGCCTTACCCTCATCCGCAGCTCTGGAGACTGATTTGAAGAAGACACTCTGGTTCAGGAGACAAGATCAGCCCTTCACAAACCCAAACTGGGTGGGGTCCAGTGTTTGAAGGTTGCCAGTGTCTTTATAAGTTCCATGCCCTTGCAGATCAGGCTCATCAGACTGATGGGACAGTAGTTCCCAGGATCCAATGTGGATACCCCCTTGTGGAGTGGGATAACTGTAGCTGTGCATCACTCAGTGGGCATGAAGCCTGTGGTAAGGCTATGATTAAACATGACACTTAGGTGAGGTGCCAGTTCATTTTGTAGTTCATGTAGTACACAGCCCGGGATGTCATCTGTTCCCATGGATGCTGTATTCTTAGCTTTGGAGAGTGCCGTTTCTACCTGTGTGGAGTTTGGCAATCTTTTGGTATTGAGATGGGCCCTTTAGGGGTGAGAGGGGGGTGAAGTTGGCACTAAATTGATCTGCCAGGATATTGGCAATATCCTTGGATCAGTATATTTAATGCCATTCTGATGTAGCTCAGAACAGATCTGAGCATTGCCATTTAGATTCTTGACATAACTATAGAATGCCTTGTGATTGTCTTTGGAATTTTTGGGAATTTTTTTTTCGTAACTAGCTTTTGAGGATTTTGTGGGGGATCTCAGCTTCTTACTGAGGCTGGTAAGGGAGTTTTTTTTGCATCCCGGGATTTTCCTCTTCTGCAACAGTTTCTTCCTTCTGTTGTATAGTTTGTTTATAGTAGGAGACCACCAGATTGGCTTCCATTTTTTGGAGGAGTTCTCTTTCGGATGGCACAATTCGTGCACGAGTGGATGTGCTCGTACAGTGCCTTAGTGTAGGATTCAGCAGTCGTTCAGATTCCATCTGCATGGGTGTCATGAAGTTTGTCACTTCTGACTTGAGTAGCATGAAGTTGGCTTTGGAGAAGTTTTTTACGGAGGTTTCCTTACTGGGGGTGGGATGTGGATGTCAAGTGTGATTTGGTTATGGTCAGACCTGATCAATGAGGGGGTGACCACGGGTGTGGAGCATCTATCTCCCATGTTGGTAATGACCAGGTCTAGGATATTGGAGCCCCTGGTGGAACAATGGATTAGTTGATCTAGGGTGTTGGAATTTATGAACTCCAAGAACCTTTGGGAAAAGGTGTTGTTACCCGAGTAGTTTTCCCAGTTAATGGCAGGTTAGTTGAAATTACCCAGTATTAGGGTGTTTGGTTGTATCTTAATATCTTTCCAGTATGTTTAGAAAGGTGTAGTGAGAATCTTGGGGCATGGTGGGGTATCTGTAGCAAGCTACAGTTTGGATTGCAGTCTTACCTAGTGTTAATTGCACCTGGAGAATTTCAGATGCACTGTGTTGGGCAACTAGCCTGGAGGTGTGAATATCCTTGGTGAATATGGACACTCCTCCACCTTTAGTGTTTCGGTCTTGGTTTGGTGGCCGAAAAGTGTGGTAAGAGTTGTAGCCTGGTATTGCAGGGGTGCTGTCTGGAGCCATGAACCAGGTCTCGGTTACTGCATAGATATCGATGTTCTCCATTTTTAGCAGTGCCTCAGAGTGCATTTTGAGGTTTAGACTTCTAGCATTGAGTAGCATTACCTTCAGATTTTTGCATGCTTGTATCTGTTACGGTGGTGGTTTTGTCCTTTGAACTTTTCCTAAAAAAGGCACTATAGGGGTGTCAAGAGCTTTAGCCAGTAACCTGAATCCCAGGGGTGACCGGTGCAGACCATCTCTGGCAAAGCATCGTGGTTTGTCAATCATGTCTTCCCAGGCAGACAGATACAGGGTACCCTTTGAATGACACCAGAAGCTTAGCCAATTGTTGAAGTTGATCGTTTTGTCCTTGTACTGCGGTATCATTCGGGGTGAAGGCAGGATGCAACTCAGGGCTAGGGTCATAGCTGCCTGGGCCACATGATCCAAGAGCTCTTCCGTGTCTCTTTTCATGTAGTCCAGGGAAGTACATCTCAAGTCATTCACTCCAACATGGACAATGACAGAGTCGTATTTGTACTTGTTGTGGAGTGACTTGAGTGCATGTGTTGTGGTAGATCCTGGCACCTGACAGGCAGCTGACTGTAATTTTCTCCTTGTTCAGCCTGGTGAGTGGGACATCAGTGTACCTGACTATAGAGTCACCTGTGACTACTGTTATGCAACATTTAAATGTGGAGCTTTCCTCCCTGGGCCTCCCCTGAAAAGGAGTCTTGCATAGACCAGTCAGACGATCCTTTTGAACAAATGCAGATTAATAAATTAAATGGCCTCTGCTTTAAATGACTTGATTTTCCATATGTAGAACTCTGGGTCACAGCATCCCATGCAAACTCAACTCATTCCCCGGTGAGTGGACAGGAAATAGTACTTGTCAATTTTGGTATGAAAAGTGGCAGTAGGTCTCACATTTGCTGTACAGTGTGAATATATCACCCCAAGTTTAACATGCTTTTAGGTCAAATATATTATCTAAGTATTTTTGTCGCACACCAGAAAGGATACAGACTGCAAATCCCTACCCCTGCTTATCCTGCTCTGTGCATCCATCTTGTACAAAGAAATGCATGCACTGTTTTAAATTACATTTAACCAGAAAGTCCATCTGGGAAGTTCCACTTCCAGCAGAGTTTCAGGGACAGAAATCACCAGACCAGTAAGGAAAAGTACTGCAGCTGTATTGAAAAAAAGAAAACAGAACAGTATCCTTTAGGGAATACGTCTACAACATGCAAATAGTAATAAGGAAGGCGGAGAATTTAGGTGAATATGCCATAAAACAGCAGGTGTTAAAAATGTAGAGTAAGTTGTATTTTATAAGTAGTGCTGTTTTAAATGAAGATTTGAAAAATGTATTGTTTGCAGTAGTGTATGCATTTAGTTTTTTTTTTATTCCATAGATTTTCAGCTGTAATGAGAAACCTGGAATCTTCATACTTGTGGCAAGATTTATGAGTAAATATTATGTAACCAACTGAGGCTTTCAGATTTTGTGGTGTGGTCTCCAAGGCTTTCACCTTTGTAACTTTGAATTTCTCAAGACTGAGTTGTTTTTTTGATAAGTCTAAATCAAGCAAAATGCCCCCCCCCCCCAAAATAAATAAATAAAAGAACAGAGGTGTCAAGCCACAATATCCCATGAATTTATGTATACCAACACAACAGTGCAGAAGAGATGGGACTTCCAAAATGGATGCACAGTTATCAACAACATTCCATAAGCTCTGTCAGAGTGAAAAAAGAAACTGAGGTAAGATTTAGTAATTCTGCCAGTTTTAGTAAAATTAATTTGCTGGTTAGTAAGTACACTGCCTTGGTACCAGCAAAGGAGAAACCTGGAGAGCCTGAAAAAAGCACAGGAGTTAACCAGAGGAATCAGGAGTAACTTGGACTTGAACTTTAGTCTGGTCTGACATCTGTATATAAGAGCTTGATCCGTTTCTCTCCGCAAGCATATTTTATGACTCTGAGTAAGTCACTTAATCATATTTTCCTACTTAGAGTATGGACTTCCAGTGATTGCTATAGCTTCCTGCAAAAATATTATTGTCTCCCAGTGAATTTCTAATAAAATCTGTAATTTAAGTGTGAAATTTCTAAGGGGTGAGCATTACTGTCACACATTCAAGATAGGTGAGTGGCTTCCAGTGAAACAAACACCAGAAAGGATACAGACTGCAAATCCCTACCCCTGCTTATCCTGCTCTGTGCATCCTGATAACTTCAGAACACATTCACAGTCCGTTCCGGTTCCACAGATCCAAAGAATAAAAATGCAGTATACTAACTGCAGCATTCCCTCCTTGGTACCAAAATGGTGGTCCGCACTCTAATTTCTTGAAAGACCTCACTAACTACATTAACTTCAGACCCCAGTTTAAATTGTACCTGATCAAATAAGGCCTTTGGAAACATTGGGCATATCAGTTAACACACCTAGCATGATGACATTTGTAATTATCTGAGCCTTAACTACACTGCTACTTTCCTTTCTGATGATGTTAAACCTTATGCATACTATAAATAGACACATTCCCCTTTTTTCCACAGCCCTATTGCAATTGTAAATAGTATTTTATATCTTTGTATGACCAGTGCATATTTTATTCAAACTGCATTTGCAGATATTTGCTTTGTTTTCATGCAAATTGTAGTAAGATTATTGTTGCCACTGTTTGCTTTGTATTGTTATTGTAACTCTTGGCTTTTTATCTGTGCTGCGTGGCCTTACAGTTGGTTATTTGTGATCAGCGCCATACCCTGGTAAAACAGTCATATCTGAAGTGAGGCAGCTATGCCTAGTGCATTTTTTCCTGATAAAATAAGAGCAGGATTGAAATTGGGGGTGGAGGGGTAGAATTGGCAGTGTTCCTGGTATGCATCTCCAGGAACATCCAAGTGAGGCAAACTTCATCTTCTGGAATATGTTGTCTTAATGAATTAGCTGGCAATTTAGCAGCTCAGAATATCTTCATTTTTTTAAACAAATCTAGGATAATGAAGTTGCATCTGATGTATTTCTCTGAAGCAGATTTGTTCTTTTGTTGCACTAGGGTATATTAGGATAGGCACAGTACATTTACTATAGGTTTTGCAAGCAGTCAGCCACGGCAGGATTCAACTCGCAAGCCACTGATTAACTCCTGACTGTACCAGACCCCCCATAGAGCTAAATAATAACTTGCTGGAAGGCTTCAAAGCCCTGACAGCATGTACAGTAGTTAACAGTGGATCATTTAGCCATTAAAATGGCATGCATAGCAGCAGATTGAGGCTGTCTGGCAGAATAGTTTATGGAAGAATAACACAGTTTAAGTATGTAGAAGCTTTCTCACTTCCTGTGACAAATAAAGTGGCAGAATTTTATCCTTTAAAAAACTAATTATCATTTCTGGAGGACTGAACATACATGCTTTAATTATACCAGTGTCAGTGACGATCTTAGTTGCATAGATATCAATGCCTTGGGGGGGTGGGAGGGAGGAATTGGGAGGTACTTCTCCCACACAAAGTGTGGTTTTGATGCTTGGCACTATCATTTGTAATTATATGCAAATTTTTCATCCTGGGAAATGCCTTGTTTCATTTATGGGGCTTCCCAGTTAGACACGGATCATTTAGTCTTGCCTTACTGAGAATATCCACTTACTGAACTGTCACTCTGCTGAGGATAACCAGATTAGGATACTGTCATTTTCATCCTAAAATCGATATACTAATTTCCTTTTGACTGCAAATAGTACAAATGTTAACCTAAAAAGATAACATAGTCACTGTTTTATATGTTTCTTAAACTGCTCTAGAAAGTGGGTGAGGAAATAACATTACAAAGCGTGATTAAAACAGTCCTGTTAAACTGAGAATTTAAAGTGGCAATTGTATACTTTTTGAGCTGCGTGATTTCAAGCTGAACCTTCATGCTTTCGTAGCTTTTACCCCTTTGTAAGCTGATGTACTTGTTTGCCGTATTTCCTTTCTTTTTAGGAATTAAATGCTTTGGAATGTTGCAGCTACAGCTATGTTATTCATTACATCTCCAGTCTGTTTTACTGCTTTAGAATATGGGGCTTCAGATAACTTTTGACCATAATCCCCCTCTCCCAGCCAGCACTGAACTATAACTGTCTTTATGGGTAAATGCTACATAGAATTTAATGCATGTTGCGTATTGGTAAAGTATGCACTGCGTGAAAGATAGCACTGAACAACTTCCCATTGAAGTCCCCTCTATGTAGAAAAACAGGTTCCTTCTGTTGTTTTCCATAGCTTACCCTCCTCATGTTACCTGACTTTTGCCATCCTGCTTTCAAATACGTTGTCATTTCTTTGCTCTTTGTTTACTTATGCATGCTGTCATGACTCATTACTTATGTTCTTGGTTTCTTCTGCTAGTCTCAGCACAGTATATTTTATTTGCATTGATTCTTACATTGTCGCATTCTTATCCTCTTTGCCTCATCCTTTTGTCTAGCTACCATGTCTTCATTTCAAGCTAGCATGCTACTACCGTCTAACAACTCCCTATCCCGATGTAAACAAAATCTTTGATACTGCTCAAAACTCTAGATTTCCAAAATATCAAGTGTCGATTTTGTCTAGGACTCGAATAAATGAGTCTTCATGGGTTCTGTTCTAGCAGCTTTATTTCATACAAACACATGACTACTGTTGACTATTGACTCTAACTTATTCATTTTTTTATTTTATTTTACATTTGTTGACTGGGCTGGTCTAATTGGATACATGTCCATTTTCAGTAGAGGCCTGGGAGAAAAGCTCCAACATCATAGCATACAATATATGCAATAGACAGATGTTACATTACATTATTTTAGAATAGACAATACAACAATTGTGTAAGAGTTACCCGGAAAAAAAAAAACATTGGATAGCATATAATAAAATGATAAAGAATACCAAGAATTGTTATTTTAAATTAGAGGCATTGTTACAGGCATACAATCTTATACTTGCATGCAGTACATAGTCAGTAGAGGCCTTGGGAGAAAAGCTCCAATACAGGCAATAGTATCTTAGAATACATTATATATAATCGAAGGAAGTTACATTACATTATTTTATATTGGACAATAGGAGGTGAGTTCTTTTAGAGAAGTAAGTCATGAAACAGTGCAGAGGAAGTATCTCTAATGCTAGGAAGTGGTTAGTGTTCTAGTTGCAATTGATAGGCATAATAAAACAGAGCAGAGAGGTAAAAGGAGTGGGAGATCGGGAAATAGACTTTAGTCAGGGTTAGAGCAGGGACATATAGCCAGTGT
This sequence comes from Protopterus annectens, assembly GCF_019279795.1. NCBI lineage: Eukaryota > Metazoa > Chordata > Ceratodontiformes > Protopteridae > Protopterus > Protopterus annectens. Next base: position 545,836,536 of record NC_056726.1, read on the forward strand.
GTTCTGAGATATTCTTTAAGATGTTTTTTAAAGAGTAGTGTGGAAGAAAGTGATGATAATTCTTTAGGAAGCTGGTTCCAGATTGTTCCCACTGTGTTGGAGAATAGTGAGTCCCCAGCCTTGTTGTTAGATTTAGTAGTAGAGACTAGAAGTTTATTAGCAGAGCGTAGTGTTGCCAGATTATTATACGGGGTAACCATACTAGTGAGGATAGGAGACTTGTTAGGGTGGTAGAGAATCGTTTGGGTAATAGTTGTTGATAAAGTAGTTGATTCTGTAGTTCTAACCATCCTAGCTTCTTAAGGTTGTGACAGTGATGGGTTCTAAAAGGGGAGCCAGTGGAAAATCTGGCAGTGTTATTATAGCTAGTTGCAAGTTTGCTAAGGTTGTTTTTAGACAGGATAGTATAAATGACAGAGGCATAAAACAGGGTAGAGATAAGGTGGGTTTGGGCAATGGTAGTTCTGGCTAGTGGTGTGAGGAAGGGTTTGATTCTATAAAGGGATCCTAGTTTTCTGTTGACTGATTTTATAGTAGTATTAATATGATTATCATAGCTAAGGCTGTGGTCTATTGTAATACTTAAGAGTCGGTTTGTAGTGTCTGGGGATATGGTAGTTCCATTGTTAGAAGTTACTGTGAAGTGACATTGTGGAGACCTTTGATTAGGAGTAAAGAGCAATAATTTAGTTTTTTGGGGGCTAAGGAGGAGGCAATGACTCATGAACCAATTTTCAACAGTATGAAATACAGTTTGGGAGAGGGTCTGGAGTGAGGAAACAGAGTTGGCAGAGCATATTAAAGTCGAATCATCTGCATATTGTATGGAGGTGGCTTGTGGAAGTTTAGAGTTAAGATCATTAATAAAGATTGAAAAGAGAAGAGGGCCTAATATGGAGCTTTGGGGCACTCCAATGTTGACAGGGAGGGGTGTGGATAAATTATTATCCCAGAGAACAGCTTGATGTCTGTTATCTAAGTATGATTTAAACCAAAGTATTGCATGTGGGTCAAGAGATAGGGATTTTAGTATATCAATAAGTAGGTGATGGTTAGCCATGTCGAAGGCTTTTGACAGGTCAATAAATAGTGCAGATGAAAGAGAGTTATTATTATGATGTTTTTTAATACAGTCAGAAAAGGATAGTAAGGCAGTGGTTGTATTATGGTGAGGCCTAAAGCCATGCTGACAGCAAGTAAGTTATTAGATAGAAGGTGGGTGAGTAGCTGTCTGTGGATACTTTTTTCCATTATTTTTGCTATTGGAGAGAGTAAGGCTATTGGTCGGAAGTTAGAAATCTCTGTAGAGGAACCACCCTTGTGCAGAGGGATGATGTGTGAAACTTTCCAGATGGTGGTGATTGTTCCTTCAGTAATTGTTCTATTTGTAAGGATGGATATAGGATAGGCAATGGCTTTAGATGCAATTTGTAGGTATTCACCTGGTAGACGGTCAGCAGAAGGGGTACAAGGTTTGAGTTTTTGCAGGAGGGAGCAGATGAGGGATGTTGGTACTGGTTCTAAATGAAATGAAGGAGCTGGGCTATTTATACTTATTGATAGGCAAGTGCTAACAGGGGGCAGTGTATTTGCTAGAGTTTGAATAGCTTCAGTGAAGTAGTTGTTGAAGGCGTCATCAATGTGCTTAGGGTTATACCTGATTGGGTGGGAGTTTTGGAGTGCACTGGATGAAGCAGTTTAATGTCTGACCAGAACCTTTGTGGTTTATGCTGGTGGGTTTGTTGCAGGTGAAGGTAGTAGTTTTTTTTGTCTAGCAGAATTTCTTTTTTAATGGTATTTCGTAGCTGCTTAAAGTAAAGACGGTCTGCTGGGTTTTTTGAAGCTCTCCATTTGGCCCATATTTTATTATGTAAGAGAATCTTTTGCCTAGTTTCTTTAGTGAGCATGTGAATGGACAAATCACACCTTGCCGCACCATTTTATCCAACTGAACTTTAACTTTATCTTGAATCCCTGTTGGAACTCTTCTTGCTGGTCTGATTACTGGAGTGACCACTGGGTCTAACTTCATGAAATACACAACCAGAAGTTTGCCTAACTTGTCATCAAAAACCTCAGCAAACTCTGAGAAAATGGCTTCTGAAAAATTGGAACTTGGAAATGCACTTATGTGATGAACTTCTTTAGCAAAGGAAAGCAACTTTATTCTTAAACTATTTTTGAGAACCAATAAAGATTGCACTGGTCTTCGGACTACATAGAATAATGAGTTGTAACAGTTCTCTGCCAAATAGCATGAAAATATCACTGAACCTTCAGTTTGAATTTCTTCACCTCCATAAGCAGCAAGTCTCACACTACTATTTACATTGAGTTGTTAGCTCCCACTCTAGTCATTGTGTCTGCTGATATAACATTACTTTTGAACTAGTGTCTGTTTTGAGCTCTGTGGATTTTCCATTAATCTGGACAGTACAAAATACTTCACTTCTTAAAACAAGTTCACTGCATCATCTCTTTCACCAAGCACTGATACACCATCAGGGGTGGGATGGCTGCCAGACGCGGGATGTCCTGATGATCGTCCCGTCCTCTGCGCCGGTTTATCTCCCTCCCAGCCTTTTTTTTGTTTTTTTTTTTTTTTTTTTTTTTGATTGACCGGGCCACAAAAAATTGCCAAACAATCAAAAAAACAAAGACTTGTGTCGCAGAAGTGAAGGAAGTGTTTAGTTTTTGATGATTGGCCCATATGCCGCGGTATAATAAATCCAAACACCAAAACACGGGAGCCGTGTGTTAAATGAAACTGCACAATGCATTAAACACGAAGCTCAGTGTTTATTGCAGGCAGAGTGAGTTAGTTGTTTTTTAATGGAACTGTGTTCCGTGACAAAGACTACAAAAAATTGCTTCCAGAAAAAGGTGTGTTGATTGGAACAGCTTTTCCTGAAAGGGCACTGTTAGCATAACACACAATCAGGTATTTCAGGATATGCAGCAGAAGAAATACTGTTTGACATAACTTGCCAAAATATAGTGGAAATAGTCTTTTTACTCCAATTGTAATTAATCCCTGCTGGTGTCCAGCCCAATTAGTAGGTTTTGCAGAAGGCCAACACCATCCACATAAAAGCTGACTGCTTTAGCTCTACTTGATCAACTTGCTTCTTTGTGCGACCTTTCTTTATAACTGTGTGAGGCTTACTTGATTTGCAAAACTTCTGGAAATTATTCCAATTTTTACACTTGACATTGCTGAACATAAGCTAAGCACTTCCTGCTTTTAGAATCATGATTCGCACCACAATTGCAACAGTTAACAATAAAGCTGGATTTGGGTTTTGCTGATTCATGCTTATACTGCACTGAGCTGGTGTTGGAGCTTGCACCTTTCTTAGAACTTTCTGGAAAGCTGCGTGCCTTCTTTGGAAACCCTGTAGCTGCCAAGTCCTTAGTCCTGCTCTTATTTGCCACTTGTTGCATACTATCTACATGTGCTCTGGAACCAACTGAAGCCATGCTCTTGTCACTCGCAAGCATACTTGTGTGTTTTTCTGTCGCCTCATGGATTTGACAAATCTCCATTTATTTATTTATTTATTTATTTATTTACATTTGTTGATCGGAAGTGTCCGACTGGACGTAGGCCCATTTTCAGTGGAGGCCCGGGGAGAAAAGCTCCACAGTTAAAATAAACAGACAGTAGTTACATTGGATTACATAGCGATTAACAATTTAACATAGCAATTACTTACAACTTATTTACAGATGAAGAATATAGTACATCAGTAGGCAACTAGAATCTTTATCTGTGAAGTACATAACAGACATTAACAAATGTTACAATAAGTTCCTGCTGTATAATAAGTACTAGGCTTATGAGCATCTGAGCTTGCTATAATCAAGGTATTTAGTGGAGTGGAAAGAAAGGTACTGGTTGGATGGGGTGGGTGATATTAGAGTGGGAGTTGCAAGGGCATAGCCAGCATGTTTTTAGGTGCGCTTTTAGTAAAGTTTTGAAGTGGGCGCATGATGGTATGGAGATAATTGTGGATGGGAGGGAGTTCCATAATTTGGCTATGGTGCAAGAGAATAGTGCTTCACCAGCAGAGTTATTGGCGCTAGTGATCTGAAAGTGATTTTTGTTGCTGAATCTTAGTGGTCTGGTTGTGCGATAGGGTTGGAGTAGATTCTGGAGGGATGGGACATTTAGTGGATGGTTTACTAGTTTGTGGGTGAGTGAGAGTTGATACCATTGAAAGAGGTGAGGGAGTTCAAGCCAGCCAAGTTCAGCAAGTGAGAGATAGTGGTGACCACGGTAGGATGCCCCTGTGGTGAATTTGGCGATTTTGTTGTAGCAGGTCTCTAGCTTGTTTAGATCGCATTGCCTTAGGTTGGTATATATTGGAGAGGCATAAAGTAGGGTGGAGATAAGGTGGGAATTTGCTACTGAAATCTTTGCTGCTTTGGTGAGAAGTTGCTTATTTCTGTATAACGCTCCTAGTTTTTTGCGGACTTTTTTTATGGTCATGGATATGTGAATGTCAAATTTTAGTTTGTCTATTTCCACTCCTAGCAATTTGGTGTGTTCAGTTGGGTATATAGTGGTGTTGTCTTTTGCTGTGATGTTAAAGTGAGAGTTGTTTTGAGTATGTTTGGTGGGTTGGAAGATGAGTAGTTTAGTTTTGTTAGGGTTGAGTATTAACTGGGCATTGGCTAACCAAGTTTCAAGAGTCACCAACTGGTTTGAGTTACCTGTCTGACTGCCAACAAACCGTTGTATGGCAGAATGACCTATCTCCCCAACTACCTGTCTCCATAGGGGTTCCCCAAGGATCCATCCTTGGACCCCTACTCTTCTCTTTTTTCACCAATAATCTAGCCTCTGCCACCAAACATGGCACACTCATACAATACGCAGATGACTCAACCATCATCTGCTCAGCCCAGTCCCTACCCAAACTGCAAAACGTCACACAGGAAGCCTTTTCCTCTATTGAAACTTGGTTATCTGATGCCCAATTAATACTCAACCCAAACTAAACTACTCATCTTCAAACCCACCAAACATACTCAAAACAATTCTCACTTTAACATCACAGCAAAAGACAACACCACTATATACCCAACTGAACACACCAAATTGCTAGGAGTGGAAATGGACAATAAACTAAAATTTGACATTCACATATCCATGACCATAAAAAAGTCCACAAAAAACTAGGAGCGTTATACATAAATAAGCAACTTCTCACCAAAGATTTCAGTAGCAAATTCCCACCTTATCTCCACCCTACTTTATGCCTCTCCAATACATACCAGCTAAGGCAATACGATCTAAACAAGCTTAGAGACCTGCTACAACAAAATTGCCAAATTCGCCACAGGGGCATCCTACCGTAGTCACCACTGTCTCTCACTTGCTGAACTGGGCTGGCTTGAACTCCCTCACCTCCTTCAATGTTATCAACTATCACTCGCCCACAAACTAGTAAACCATCCACTAAATGTCCCATCCCTCCAGAATCTACTCCAACCCTATCACACCACCAGACCACTAAGATCCAGCAACAAAAATCACTTGCAGATCACTAAAGCCAATAACTCTGCTGGTGAAGCACTATTCTCTTGCGCCATAGCCAAATTATGGAACTCCCTCCCACCCACAATTACCTCCGTACCATCATGCACCCACTTCAAAACTTTATTAAAAGCGCACCTAAAAACATGCTGGCTATGCCCTTGCAACTCCCACTCTAATATCACCCACCCCATCCAACCACTACCTTTCTTTCCACCCCACTAACTACCTTGATTATAGCAAGCTCAGTTGCTCATAAGCCTAGTACTTTTTATACAGCAAGAACTTCTTATTGTAACATTTGTTAATGTCTGTTATGTACTTCGCAGATAAAGATTCTAGTTGTCTACTGATGTATAATGTTCTTCATCTGTAAATATATTTGTAATTAATTGCTATGTTAAATTGTTAATCGCTATGTAATCCAATGTCACTGTCTGTTTATTTTAACTGTGGAGCTTTTCTCCCCGGGCGTCCGCTGAAAATGGACCTACGTCCAGTCGGACACTCCAGGTCAACAAATGTAAATAAATAAACTCTAGTTATGCCCTTGATAAATACAAAGTTGTAGTTATGCCCAAATAGAGCACTTTACCAAAACACTTACAGTTGCCTTGCTTTATTTTGCTCAATATGCCCTTTATTTTCATTTATTATAATGGTTTTGCTCATTTAAGCCCTTTTATGCCCAATATACTTTCCTTGTGCTTGTTTTACTCTAAACATGCCCGACTTTGCCTTTAACACACTATAAACATGCTCATTTTTTACTTTAAACATACTTGTTTTGCTTTACAGTTAACCATTCTATCGAATACTTCTATTTTTTACTTTAAACATACTCGTTTTGCTTTACAGTTAACCATTCTATCGAATACTTCTATCTCAAACATTTTCTTCAGTTAACAAACTTTTCGTATTTTCCGCTTGCCTGATAATGCGGTTTCTGCCCTTATAATGCCTCTTTGTCTTTCATATCGAGTAAATAGCTTGTGTTATTTGACATTACCTTTGTTTCTTTCTGGCTATGTTTGTGCACTTTTCTCTCGGTTTTACCTTCACTGTTGTCTATGCACCTTATGGATCAGAATGTTCTTCTCTCTTCGATCCCGGTTCTGACACCATGTTGCTTTCCCATCTAGGATACAAATAAAGAAGTCTTCGTGGGTTCTGTTCAAGACTCTTTATTTCATACAAACACATGACTACTGCTGACTATTGACTCTAACTTAAATAACTTGTGTACAACTGACTAAGATGTTGCTTGTTCACTCCCTAGCTGCTCCTTCAAAATAGCAGTAGATATTTACACGTGTGGAATATATATATATATATATATATATATATATATATATGTGTGTGTGTGTATATGTACAGCCTCGCATGCTTCTTAGACACAGCACACATTTTATACTATGATCTATACCAAATATTCAGTAAAGAGATTTTTCTTCAAATAATCACCCCTGATATTACACAGATATCTAGTTTGTAAATATCTTTATCAAACACCACTTTTAACTTGCAATAGCAGCTCATGTATCTTACTAGAAAAGAAAACAAGCAGCTAGTTTCCATTGTGTAGGATACATATTTGTTTTAACAATGTTCATTCACCCCACCATTACACAATTTGCAAAATTCCTGTCTTCCCTTAAACCTCACTGTTCATCCGAAGGGAGAAGTAGCATTTCCCAACTTTAATTTGGGGGGGGGATGCCAGCTCAGGAGACTGCACCAGGCACAAGAATAGTTAACTACACCTCTCTCTTCAGCATTATTCTCCATGTGTTGTCCACACACATTCCATTTATTTCTCTAAAGATTTGCTTCCAGTTTTTGTACTTTTCTTTACACTTAAAATGTTTCAGTTTGATTAGTTTAGGTTTTGATTTCTACTCTTGTATTTATCCTGCAATATCTCATGCAACCTACTAATTATCCTTTTTAATTAACAGCTTCTTCTGTTCTAAACTCAACTGAAAGTCCTTCCAGAAGTGGTCTTTCTCTTAGCACTCCTTTATCCCTTTTCTCTCACTGCCTATACTCTGTTATCAATCATGGATAAGAAAAACAATTAAGAAATGCTGTGTTGGTTCACTAACAGAAAAAACAACAATGAAACACAGATGTGATGTAATGCAGTTTATTAGACTAATATAGATTTGTTAAATACTCGTACAGGGCTGCATAACTGGTTAGCATGGATGAATCTCATTCATTATCAGAATGAACAAGACATTGAGTAACCAATTAATAATGACCATGCTACTTGGTAGGAAAGGCAGCTGATAACGTGGAATCCAAACTCTTCTATGGCCTCATCTGACTATGGTCTGCTGTCTAAAGTTATTTTTTTACTAATACTTTGGTTTCTTGTTAATTTCTTCTAGTAAATCCTAGCACCACCACCCCTTGCTTGTTTTCTGTTCCCCTACTTACAGACATCCCTGCTAGTAAAATCTTTGCTCCATCTTCACTCTGGCTTAGTTCTTCGAATATATTCTGGCTACTTTATGAATATAATAAAATTATAATACATTTTCCTTTGATTTATAGCCTTCTTGTAATATATGCACAAACTTACTTGCATCCTTTGTGAATGTAGCAAAATAAGTTCATGATAATTTTGACTATACTGTGTTTCCCATGGTTAAGTGAAACCTGAGGTGGTGGTGGTGATAGATGTTATGGAGTTCCTGGCTTGGACTGAGCATCTATGTCTATTTAAGAATTAAACCCTGCACTTTGTGTCTGTAAGGTAAACGCCTTACCCATTATCCCAATCTTTCTTCAAAATGTATGGAATATCCTGTATTAGAAACCAGGACCATGTGTATGGTAGTCCTGCACTTACACCTGTTGCCAGAAGAAAGTTTGTTGGGAGTATTCTTCATTTCCTGGTTTCATTTCATAAAAAAGGGTATGGTCAGCATAAAGAGGTTAGAAAATTACCACTGCCAGTTCCTTGGAGAAATATACTGCTGCATCTACTAGGAAAATGAGCTTTTAAGGGAAATGCACTTTGGAACTCGCTACTACATGAAATCAGAAAAACATTGGGGTCCACCTGCAAATGTAATTGTAATTATGGTCTTTAACAATGGATCCAGGTATCTATCTTTACCAAAGCAGATCAAATTATGCAGCTCTTACCAATGAAATGCACATTACTAACCTGGCAATATAAATATGTACTGTTTTATGTAATGCAGTTAATGATATTTATACTGTTTATATCCCATTAACCACCATGTTATTTTATCCATGTTTAATACTCTGCCATATTCTTGACTGGCACTCTTTAAAACTAGTGTGCAAAGTACTTAAATGTTATCATCTTGATAATACATACAAGGAATGAGTTTGCTGTGTCTCAGAGTCATCTTACTCTGAGATGCAGCAATGTCAGAGTTAGTCTGTATAAGTAGATAAGGGTGAACTCTAGTGACCTGTGTTGGGAAAGGTTAAGCTCTCGTAAAATGTTTAAAGTGTTAGAGCCTGTTTCAAGGTTCAGTTTCTGTTTGTTTGCGGTTTTTTTAGTGTCAGTCACTATTGTGTTGTATATTGGGCATTAACGAGCAATAGTTAGGCTTATAAACCTGTTAAGTCCTATAATATTGCTACTTTTCTGTAATATTTATAAAACAATTATATTTCCTGTTCTCCGATATCTGTGATTTGATTGTGGTTACTTTTTGACTTGGATCATAATTGAAAAGGATCTTTAGACATGTTCAGTTGGTTGTTCCCCTTTTCCGTTGTGAAAGCACATTTAAATAATAATGCTGTGCAGAAATGCTATCAAAGAAGTACAAGAGCTTTAATTTCTGTGGGGGCAAAACTCTCAACCTGGAAATATCAAAAATCTGGACAAAGGACCATGAAAAATAGGTACAACTGGCCAAAAATCGTGACACTGATTAGCATAAAATGTGCATACATAATCATGTAACCCCACCCACTCCAATTGGATTGTGGGATACCAACATGAAGATTGAAGTCACTAAATCTCCTACCCAATAACCATACTTATAAATAGATCCATTACAGAGGCATATGTCCCCACTATTTAGAAAATCTCACACTTCTTGCCTGTACATAAAGGTGGCAGCTCCTGTGAACTTACTAATTATTGCCCCATTGCCATCCTCTCCCCTGTCTAAAATCCTAGAAAGAGTAGTACACTCCCAACTCATAGAATATCTACTGTCTTACAACCTTCTATCCCATACCCAACATGGTTTTCCGCCCTGCACATAAGACCACAACAGCCTTACTATCCTTCACAAATGTACTTAATCAGCACATAAACTACTCCCAATTTGTATCAGCCATATTCCTGGACCTGTCAAAGGCCTTTGACATGGTCAATCACACCAAACTATAATGTCCTCTACTCCCACAACCTCAGTGACACAACTGTATCCTGGTTCCAAAGCTACTTAACAGATGGTCAACAAACAGTTAATTGACAAGAGTCCCTCTCACCCCTCCTACCAGTTATCTTAGGGGTGCCACAAGGCTCCATCTGTTGACCCCCTTCTTTTTTCACTGTTTACCAATCCTCTCCACTCTGCCACTCCCCATGCCCATATCATTCAGTACACTGACAACTTCACTCTGATCTGCTCTGCTTCTACCCTTGATGACCTTCAATCCATCACCTGACACTCCCTCCTGTCTGTTGAAACATGGTTAACACACTCCTAACTTGTATTAAATCCCAACAAAACTAAACTTATGCTTTTCTACACCACTAGAAACACTACTTCCACAACCTTTCATTTCTTCTCTAAGAACAAAAACCATAGCCACTCCTACCCCCTATACCAAACTGCTAGGTGTTATAATCAGTTAACCTGAAATTTGACCTCCACATAGACCAATCCATTATAAAAGTTCACAGGAAACTTGGCATCCAATATAGGAATAAACAATTTCTAACTAGCAATACAAAAATCACAATTGCTAGAACACACATACTATCAACAATCATATGCATCCCCAAATCTAAGAAACCTCCGTAAAACCAACCGTGCTAAGCTTCATACCTGCCATACCTCTCAACCTGGAAACATCAAAAATCTGGACAAGGCCCATGAAAAATAAGTACAAATCTGTATGCTGATTAACATCTAATTTGCGTACATAATTATGTAACCACACCCACTCCAATGGAATTGTGGGATACCAACTTTCGAACGTAAATTGAAGAACAGACAACCAAAACATGGCACCAGACCAGAGTCCCCCTGCAGCCATTCCAGTGTCCTGTTTACCTGGCTATTTTGCCACATTTACCATAAACACTAATGTATGCATACTGCTTTACTTCTACAATGATTTGAATTTTATTTTTACATTTTACAGCACAACAATGCAGAAACACTAAAAGACATCATCTGGTAAACAAAATACTGTCTCACAATGAAAATAGGCTTGACATTAAACTTTGCCCTTGAAACTCACATTCATTGAAACAGCATTGAAATCCACACCACATCCAAAGAAAATGCATCGGGCCAGTGGTGGATAAAGATTACCTTTGAGCTGTTTTCAAATCATTGGCCCCTTGCACACAAAACAAGATAACATACATGTGTTCTTTTCTTTATACACCTTCCTGACTTTATTAAATTATATTCTTTGTATAATACAACACACATGTTAGAGCACATTTTAAATTTATTGTTTGAATATTTTACCAGTAATCTGTACTGTAGGCAATGAAACAAAACACATGAACCAATAATGACAAAACTGCCCAATTCAGAACTTTTCCATCATAAAAGTTTGCTTCCACACCCACACTATAAATAGAATGACAGTAGTGTAAGCCATAGGCATCTTGCACAGCGTTTCGCACTTATTTTCAATTTCATTCTTTTGGGGGGGGGGGACAAAAGGTCAAAAACCAGGGACACATTTTAAACATTGCTTGTATAATTTTGTAAAGTTGTTAGAATAAAATGTTGTGCTACCATCATGCATTTCACTGGCAGGTTTTGAACCCAGGACTCTATGCACTACATTCAGAACAACATACCAGTACACAATATATATTTTGAATACAGTAAGGTAATACTACAGACAAGGCAAAGCAAATAGGGAAAATATAGTACAATAATGCAAAAGTGGCAAAAAGGGAAATTGCAGTACAAAAAGGTAATACAGAAGTGGGAAAAATGAGGGATGATGAAAAGTAAAGAAACGAGAGAAGGGGAATAGTAAGACAAAAACAGTGGAAATGAATTAGAAGGGCTAAAATGAAAAAAAAGTATAATTAGGACTATTTAATTAGAACTCACATGAAATGCAATAAACAAAAGGAAATGTAGGGAAGAGGGAGAAAGAAAAATGATAGAGTTTAATGCTGGAGAGGTTATACATGGGGAGAAGGGTGGGAAGTTGAAAGCATGAAGAAGTACTAGATGCAAAGGGTTAGGAATTTGGAAGTAGGAAGAGGTGATAGAAGGGAGGAGAGGTAATTAGAGGACTGGAAGTTGAAAGCAAAAGAGTTATTAGAGGGGGGAAGCATAAGAAGGAGATAGGAGTAATGCACTCTGGATTGGAGCAGGAGCAGATTCAGGATTTTCTTAAATATTATTTTAATGAGTGTCTGATAGCTGAAGGTAGTAGGTTCTAAACTTTTGCTACTGAGTGGGAATAAAGGCTTTAGCCAGAGGACTTGGTGGGTTTAAAAACGGTGAGAAGTTGTTTGTCTTTTGATCTGAGAGTTCTGTTTGTGAAGTTTTAATTTTCTCTGCAGTTTAGAACTGAAGGCAGAGACAGTATCTTACACACTGACAGAAAGTACAGTAGAGTCATCAGCACACTGAATTAGTTTGGCATCACCACAGTCCTCCGGCAATGAAAAGTAAAGGCCCAAGCACTAAGCACTAAGCACTATAGAACATGCTGGTCACAAGCAGGGTGAAGAAGCATTGTTTCATTTGCTGGATTGTGCCCCACCTCCAAAGTAGTTAGTGGCGTCATCCTTGCAGTTTGCAAGTAAGCCCATATTAGGCTGAACTGAATATTCCTGAATGCTGTGATCTTCACCCTCTATTTCTGCAAAATTTTTAATAGTTAAGGCAAGAGAGCAATTTTGTGATAGTAGCTGAAAACAGTTGAGGTACAGCCTGTGTGATAATGTACCACAAGGGCGTTTTCCCCACATTGCAAACACCCTTCCATCTTTGATCAACAAGGTAAGCTAAGGACCTAATTGTATATTTCAAAAGTTCTTGGGGGTAAATTGTCAGTGGATGCTGATCCAGGTTTCAGTTTGCAATGGAGTTTACAGACTATGCAAGGCATTATAGTATGAAATCTAATAACAGGGCACTGCCAGTGAGATGGTGAAACAGTGATATACTGATAATCATTACTGGAAATTTGTTGAACTGAGACCCTTAAGTGAAGTTCAAAGAGGGCAGCAACATGATTATTGTTAAGTTGAGGATATGGAGAAGTGGAAGACATAGCATTTAGGAACTGATCAATGGCATTCTGAAACTTTTTGGGGGTTTTTGAGAATTGTTTATATTGATTTGATTTATTTTGCTAGAGTGTAAGGAGAACATATCCTGACTTCTTGCCTCACAAATTACTGGAGGTCAGCAGGTAGTTTTGTCTGGTGGTAAATGGCTCACAGTTTCCATGTTACATAACAGCTTAATTTTCTTGAGTGCTCCATAGAAGATTGCAAGTTCTAATTCTGCAGTTCTAATGCAGATTCATAATGCGAAGGGGGGGGGGGGTCTTCTGAAAGCTATCACTGAAAAGCTGTACCATTTCATCATTTCTGATGTCGGATCAGAGAAGCCCACATTACACACAGTATAGAATTATTGTAATAATCAGGACCAAATGTCTTTATATTTCTAGAATATTAGAAGCATTGGTTTTAAGGATTTAATTTTGGTAGTTCTAAAAGAAATGCAAGCAGTTCACAAGCCTGGCAGCAACGCATTAGCATTGAAATGTACATCAGCACACCGATTTTGTTATTTATATTAATACACCAGGAATATATAACTTAGCAAGCCTCATGCATTTTGCAAAGTGTTATTATATTGTGAGTTATCCTTATTGTGTACAGAGGTCTAAAAATACACACACACACACACACACACACACACACACACACACACACACACACACACTCTTACCCAGAGTAGTGCTCGGCCTCTTCTGTTCCATCTTCATGTTGCTGCTGCCGTCATTAATCCTGAGCCCAGCTCCGTTTCAGGGCTCTCTGTATCCCCCAGCCTGCTACCGCCATTAATCCCGGCTCCGTGGGCTCGCTATATCCCCGGCCCTTTTGCTGCTGCCATTAATGAATACATTTCAGGGCTCGCTGACTGTATCCCCGCCTCTTCTGTTCCCCATGTTGCATTTCCACCGTTAACTTAACCGCCAGCCAGCCAGAAATGATGATGCAAGCTCCTTGAGCTCAATTCCGACTGGCTGGTAGCCTGACGGCGCTGACGTCATCGCACACGTGATGACGTCAGCTCCAACAGCGCAAAAATTTTAAGAAAAGAAAAATCGGAAATGAAGGGATGCCACTCGGGAATCTTGGCACCCCTTCATTTGGAACCCAAAACTCGGTAAAAACCGAGTAATTCGGAACAGTTGGGAGGTCTGATACCTGCTATAACAAAATCTCCAAATTTGCCACTAATGCTTACTGTAAATCTCATCACTGTCTATCACTCAAGCAGCTTGGCTGGCTAGAACTTCCTCTTTTACTTCAATTTAATCAACTAACCTTAGCTCATAAAATCCACCACCACCCAGAAAAGAACTTCAATTTAATCAACTAACCTTAGCTCATAAAATCCACCACCACCCAGAAAAGATCCCAGCCCTCAAAGACATTATTCAACTATACTATGCATCTAGATCCCTTCACTCAAACAATAAACTCCTCCTCCAAGTCACCAAAGCAAAAAACACAGCAGGTGAGGCCCTCTTCTCCAACTATATTTCCAGGCTTTGGAACTCTCTGCCCAACCCACTAATGACCACTTCCACATCTAAACAGTTTAAAAAAACTCCTAAAAACCCACCTTGCAAACTCCTGGCTCTGCTCCTGTCAGAGTCCAGGTTAGACCCCCCCCCCCCAAACCACCCTTCCAACCCTCCTTCACTACTATACTAGACCACCTCTTTAAACATTGACCTCATTCAACTAACTCCTTGTAGATTCTTATACCAGACTTCTCTCAATTTCTAGTGCCTTTATCATATCCATATCTCTTTGTTTCAAAGCTCTATGCACTGAAGTTAAGTATAAACCCTCATGATGTATCAAATGTTCTTGGTATAATTACTAGTGTTTAACTACTGTGAAACTATTACTGTTGTAAATGTTCTTGCTATAATTACTTTTGTTTTAATTTCTGTGAATCTATTAATGTACTGGAGTTATGTATCAAATCAGTGTTTATAAAACGTGGCTACTATACTATATACTAATGACTATGACATTGGAGCTTTTCTCCCTGGGCCTCCACTGTAAAAGAACACTTGTCCAGATGGACTTTCCCGGTTAACAAATGTAAAATAAATAATTAATAAATAACCATAAATAATGGTAGGCATTTGGATTTCAGACTTCATATCCATCAGAAAATACATAATGCAAAACCTGTTATTCTAGCAACCTAGAGTTTGCAGGAGCAATATTTAAAATCTTTCATACAAGATGTTACAATAATTTCTAAAATCAAACAATTTCAGACTAAGATGGAGTCTGATTTCAGCTGTGATTCAACAGAATAACTGAAAACAAGACATGACACAACTAGTTTGCCAACGCTGAGAAGATTCAGTCTAGCTTTCAGAAAACCCTATATCATTCTCAGAAAATAACTATGCCCAAGAAAAGATGATAAATCTACTTCATCTTCCTGAATAACATAAAATTAAAATCTAACTTAAATGTATGCATAATGCTTAGTAAACAAAACAAGGTTACTTTGGAATATCAAAACAATTAACGCAGTATGCTGTCAACTAGCTTCCTTACTTTACAATCCAAAACATAGCCAATTCTACTCGAATAAGACCTTATGGAAACTTACTCCAAACACAGATGCTGTGTTGGGAGCCTAAACTACTAAAAAAATGTAAGTGCTCTTCACTGACATTCTGATCACTTTTCAGCAGATGTGTATCATCAAAACACTATTTCCCTAGAACCGCTGACCCAAGCTAAAATTTGTAGAATATCAATGACTGCTGGAAGGTTTACTGCAAAATGTGGCTGTTGAGTGTTACGTCCTGAATGTTTTTACTATAATTTCAGCATTTAGTACGTTAAACATGTTAATGGGAAACACGTAGGATAGCTGTACTAATAAACCTGGTTATATCAGAGAAGTGTAATGGCAGAGAAAGAGATTGGCAGCTGGCGCTGCTGTTATGCATTCTGTTTCTTGTATGAATGTTTCCTTATTGTTTTGGTGTGACAGCACTATTCTCTCTCTTTCTTGTTGATCTTTTTCATTATTGACACATTTGTGGTTTAAGCGGGGTATCTTTGCACTTCATTTAAGTGTTTTAATTTGATAATTTGTATTATAGTAACAGCACTGATTTCACAGGACCATTTACAGAGCAGGCTCATTCCTAGAATGTGACAAAAATTGAAAGCATTGTAAAAAGTATACATGGAAAAGTAGCAAAAAGTAAATAAACATGAGGTCAACGTTTGTGCAGTAGAGGAGTAACCCATTGAACAAATGTGTAACCCCGATATTACATTGACGCTTATATTTAAAAGTCAAAATGTCAACAAGAGTCTGTGGACTGTGGTATAGTTTCCTGTGTTGCCCATATCCTTACCTGGATAGGAGGAAGCTTCTCTGTTCACCAGTGAGAGTGGGGAGCTTTGAGCAGCCTATCTGTCCCTGGAGGAGTGGTCTCAGCCCTGAAACTAGTAGCTTTTTGGATGTTTTGGGTCAATTCCTATCTCTTTCAATTTCCCTGCTTTAAAACCCGCATTTGCGTGGTTTTTCACGATTTTGCACATAGCGCAGCATCGGGCAGCACCGCTTAAACAGGTTTAAACTATTCCCGGCTCCACAAAGTCTACTCTTCGCTTTTTCCCTTAGAACTGTTCTAAATCTCAAAGTAAGCACTGTATTTTCATTCTAAAGCCCTGCAGTTGCTCGTATAAGTAATCTTATAAGTAAACACCAATAAACTAAAGCACTACACCCTCTTATACTCCCTTTAAGTACTTGGCTCCCTATTGGTCCTTTTTGATCAGTCAAAAAGTAGTTCCTTATACTATTCTGGCATGTCCAAAAGTCAGTTTCGGGTTTACTCTCCAGTCCAGCTGCTGAATCTGGGAATCTTGAGGCAATGTTACAACTGCCTTATGTACACAGACCACCCTTTCCACTTCCCAACAAGCTCAAATATATGTGAGAGATGCAACTATATAGCCAAACTGGAGGCTGAGCTCTCTCAACCCAGTACTGGTGCAGTCAGTCAGGAGGAGAAGGTAACCACACACACCACAAATCCAGTCTCACATAGACCTATCGCAACAGCAAACCAAACACATAAACACACAAAAACATACTTGGATGCTCTAAATAAAAATCTGCCCAAGCAGCAGAGACCTCCAAAGCAGACATTCAAGCAACCGCTACCCCACAACAATATCCACGTATCACATAGTTCACAAAGTCAGTGTGCCACACAGTCACAGCCCTTAAGGCTAAACAACACACCTAATACACTTGTAATGGGTGACTCTATTTTCAGACACACTGATGTCCCACTCACTAGGCTGAACAAGGAGAAGGTCACTGTAAGCTGCCTGTTGGGTGCCAGGATCCGCCACATAACTCAAGCAATCAGGTCACTCCAAAGCAAGTACACATATGACTCCATCATTGTCAATGCTGGTGTGAATGACCCGAGACGTACATCTCTGGACTACATGAAAAGAGACAAAGAGGAGCTCTCTGATCATGTAGCCCAGACCGGTATGACCCTGACCTTGAGTAGCATCTTACCCTCACCAAGAATGTTGCCACAGTATAAAGACAAAATGATCAATTTTAACAATTGGCTAAAGTATTGGTGTCATTCAAAGGGGATCCAGTGTTTGTCAGCCTGGGATGACATGCTCGACAAGCCACATTGCTTCGCTAGGGATGGCTTGCACCTGTCACCCCTGGGCTTTCGATTACTGGCTAAGGCTCTTGCCACCCCCATAGTGCCTTTTTTAGGCAAGGCTCAAAAGACAAACCCATCTCTATAGACAACACAAGGAAAAAGAAACTAAGGGTAATGCTGCTCAATGCCAGAATTCTAAACCTCAAGATGCATGCACTCGAGGCTCTCCTCAGTATAGAGAATATCGATATCTATGCAGTAACAGAAACCTGGTTCAAGGCTCCCGAGAGCACGCCAGCACTACCAGGTTATACCTCATACCATGCTTTTCGGCCCCAAAACTTGGACCGAACCACAAAAGGAGGGGGAGTATCCATATTCATCAAAGATACCCACACCTCCAGGTTAGTGGCACTGGACGAAGCATCGGAGACCATCCATGTGCAACTAACAGTGGGCAAAACTACCTTTGTTTGTAGCCTGCTACAGACCACCCTCCCAAACTCAGGAACCCCACTCGGCTTTCCTGAGAACACTGGAGAATATGAAGGTCTCTCCAGACACCATTATATTGGGTGACTTCAACTACCCAAACATAGACTGGGAGCACTACTCAAACCCAAACACCTTCGCCCAACAGTTCCTAGAATTTATAAACTCAAATGCTATGGAACAACTGGTCACCACTCCCACAAGAGGGGAAAACATATTGGACCTGATCATCACCAACATAGGGACTCTTATGTTCCATACCAGAGGTATACCCCTCATTGGTAAGATCTGACCATAAATTAATCTTACTGGATATCCATATCCCGTCCTCACCCCCAGCCAAGGAAACCACGGTGAAGAACTTCTCAAAAGCAAACTTCACACTTTTCAAAACCGAGGTGGAATCCTTCAAAGCCCCCGGGCCAGTGGAAAATACGGTCCAAACCGCAGCATCCTTTACAAACGCATTCTATGGACACCTACAGGAATGCATGGATCGTGCTATCCCAAATAAAACCAAGACTCACTCCTCCAAAGGCAGGAGACCTGTCTGGTGGACCCCAGCCATAAGTAAGCTATACAACAGAAAGAGGAAGCTACTACATGCTAGAGCAAAATCCCAAAAAAGGAAGGTATCTCTGATCAGTACTAGCAAGAAACTACGATCCCTCATAAAATCATCTAAGGCCAGCTTCGAAAGAAAAATTGCACAAGATGCTAAAGATAATCACAAGGCCTTCTTTAGTTATGTCAGGAACCTGGGTGGCAACTCCCAAATATGCTCTGAGCTGGTGCAAAATGACAAAAAATACACTAAACCCACAGACCTTGCCAACATCCTGGCAGACAGGTTCAGTGCAACTCCCCCCCCCCCCAAAAGAGCAAATGTCTTTCCCAACAGAGTGTAGCCTCCCTGACATCACAGATGCATAGGTGAGAGCTGCCCTCTCTGAAGCAAAAAACACAGCATCAATGGGACCGGACGGTGTCCCGGGCTGCGTCTTACATGAGCTCCAAGAAGAACTGAACCCTCACATAAAGTCACTGTTCAATCTCAGCCTCATTACAGGATATGTACCCAAGGAATGTCATACAGCAACAGTGGTCCCACTCCACAAAGGTGGTGCCACAATGGACCCTGGAAACTATCGCCCTATAAGCATGACTAGCCTGGTCTGCAAAGCTATGGAGCGTATCATCATGGAACTCATAAACAAAGACATTGGGAACCTCCAAACACTGGATCCTACCCAATTCGGTTTTGTTAAGGGCAGATCTTGCCTCTTGAACCTGGTCGACTTCTTTGAAACAGTCACCAAAGCCATAGATGAAGGGAAGGTAGTCCACACAGCCTACCTGGACCTCTCAAAAGTCTTCGACACAATACCCCACTTGGGCATCATAAATAAGCTCACCAGCTTAAATATCAACCCCTATGTCACAAGATGGGTTGCAAACTGGCTCAGGGATAGAACCCACATGGTCAGAATTGCAGGTGCCATGTCAGACTCTAAACCAGTTACAAGTGGCGTCCCACAAGGCTCAGTCCTGGGACTGCTCTTGTTCGGTATATATTTCTCTGAGGTACAGGCTAACATGGGAGGACTATGGCTGACCAAGTTCACAGATGACTGCAAACTGGGTGCCATAATCGACTCACCGACTGACACAAGCATTCTCCAAAAGGGTCTCACAGAGACGGATAACTGGTGCCAGAGCCATGGCCTAAAGCTAAATGCCAAAAAGTGCATAGTCATCCCCTTTGGGAAAAACAAAGTGCCCACAAATTACCACATAGGTGGTAATCCATTAAGTACGGAAGAAGTAATTAGGGATTTGGGGACCCAAGTAGATAGCAATCTCTCCTTTGACAATCACATTGCCAAAGTGGTTAGAAAGATCTTCTATATAGCCCACCTTATCACAAAAGGGTTCACATCTAGATCGAGAGGTCATTGTGCCCCTCTACTCATCACTCATCAGGCCCATAATTGAATACAGTGCCCCATTTGGGATGTACCTTACCCGACACCTGCAGCAACTGGAAAGACCCCAAAAGTACCTCACCAAGAGGATCAAGGGACTCAAACAGATGCCCTACACAGTTAGGCTAAAGAAACTCCAGCTCTACTCAGTTGCTTACCACCTACTCAGAGGCGATCTGTGCCTGACGTATAAAGCCATGTCCAAACCAGAATTAATGGACATGCTCCACCTCAGGAAATCCAAATCCCTTAGAGCTACATGCTCCAGGGACTTAAACCTCAGCACAGAAATAAATAGAACATGCTGGAGGGACAGATTCATATCCCAGAGGCTCCCCTCACTCTGGAATAAAATCCCAATCCATGTTAGGCAGAGCCCCTCAATGACCCTCTTCAAGAGAAATCTTGACGAGTGGATGGGAGATCATAGGTTTACCCCTGGGATCTCTTCTGTGTCCCTACTAGACAAAGGTACAGTGAACTAACTTTAAAAGGGCTATCTTCTGTGACCTACTATACAGAGGCACAGTCAACTAATCTAATCTGTTTTTAGAAATGTTGTTGCGAATCAGGTTATGAGGGCTTCTAGACTTAATGTGAGGGAAGAAGACTTTGAATGTGAAGTGGATAGAGTTAAAAGCTTTTTAAAAGAGAGAGGGTATGATGACAGGACCTTGTCTGAACAAGTACCTAGAGCTACTTGTAAACGGATTGATAAAGCCAGACCTTATTTCTCCATGAAGAGACAACCCCCTGAACGATCAGGTAGGAATTTAACTCAGACCAACCTGAGAGTCTCTCTGAAATACACTTCTGATGTGGATAGATATATTAACATTATCAGGAAACATTGGCAAGTGTTATTGACAGGTAATGAAGTAGCAGGTATAATTGATGATACTCCCAGGATTAGTTTTAGAAATGATAAATCTATTAATAGGAGACTTTGTTATCCGAAAGAGGATAGATCACAAAGTGCATGCACTGGCACTCAACAGTGCGGGACTTGCAATTGGTGTAGTTATATAGATAGTGGATCATCCTTTACTCACCCTGACCAGGGTAGAAATTATATTTTCAGAGTCTCTGCTACATGTGATAGTAAACATGTTGTTTACCTTGCTAGTTGCAGGATCTGTGCCAAATTTTATGTTGGAAAGACGGATAGGCATTTTAGGGACCGGATTAGGGAGCATGTTTATAACATCAGGAAACTTAGTAAAACTAATGCACTTTCTAAACATGTCTCCAGTACGGATGATTCTCATGTCTTTGGCTTTAGAGTGATTGGTTTATTACATGAGAGTATTAGACAAGGTGATGTGTAGAATAGGACTGAGAATCTAGAAGCCATCTGGATTACCAGATTGAGAAGTACGAAAGGGCATGGTCTCAATGAATGCATTCCCCTGAAACCAAGATTGAAAATGAGACCACTGAAAAGATGATTTTAAAGCATTTTTATGTTTTTTGTTTGTGTTTGTGTTTGTTTTATTATTCAACATATATTAAATGAGGTTTATATTTATTGTTTAGGTTTTATATATTATATGTATTTTTTATACGTATTTTTATATATATGTTAAGCATTTTTTGAGTAGGACGTTAATTGTTTTGTATCATGTGATTTGCATTGTGTTTATATAGGTGTGTCTCATTTGTGCTTGATGTACATCTGAGGAAGCTCATTTTGTGAAAGCGCTTGTGTTTTTGCACTAGTAAAGGCCTTGTTGGAACTTTGTAGCTGTCAGCGTCTCTTTTCCTGTGGTTTTACATTTATCTTGTGTTTGAGACGTTTGGTGTGGATTCTACTGGCAACACTTTTTTAATCTAAAAGGGTGGCGAAAGCCAAACACACTCTGGCTAGGCTTATAAATGCCCTAGGGCAGATAGCCTAGTATCAACCTATGAGCAAAAGTGTAGAGAGACATAAGAAAACAGTTGTCCTAAAAATTGAAGGACATTTGACATTTTTGGTTTGTTTCTGCAGGATAAAAATGCTCTTTAGCTTGTCTTGTATTCAGTATGTAGGCTCAGGTATGGACTGTTTGTTCTGGGACGGCTCAGGCTTACATTTTGCATAAACATATTTTTTTCTCTCTTTACTTACCTGGAGCCAGAGGAGATCAAACCACCAGAGAAAGTAAATTTTCTAATCCTAGGATTGCGGATGCTAGGCAGACTGGTCTCAGACTCTGCTGCTCTCCAGAAGTTAGAAGAACTTCAAGGATTCAGGTCAGGAGCTGTAACCAAAAACAGCTTCTCCACTCACTGCTACCTGCTGTGCTGCCCCACCCCTGCTATAATTCCCAAATCCACAAATTGATTGAATTTTGAATTGAATTAAGCCGAGTCTCCAACAGGCTGGCAGTCTGCCTCATGATGCTGTCATCACACACCCCTGCATATGATGACATCAGCAACAACTTCATAAAAAAAATTCGAAAAAAAAATGGGAATTGAAGGGCCCACTTAGGAATTCATGACACCTCATAATTTTGGCCTCAAAACCAGTAAATACCGGGGAATTCAGCATCGTTGAGAGATATAATGGGGGGGGGGGGCTGTAAAATTACAAAAACTGATCATATTTAAACTGCTAAAAACTACTCCGGTAAAGTTTTGAAATGTGTATTTGGATACATATTTTTGTTAAGAGGTATGCATGAAAATAGGATTTGTCTTGAATCCTTCCATTTAAGACAAGATAAGTATTGTTTTCTACAGTTAACATTATACCTGAAAAACAGTGCTGTGCATTTATTTTAATTTTAAACTTCAGGAACAAAAAGTATGCCTTTTTCTTGATGACATTAAGATGTATATGGGGCTTGATGCATATAAAGGTATAGAAAGGTCGGGAAGAACCAATCAGTCTAAAAGAATGACGGCATAAACTTAATGCAGAGTAGTACAAATGAGGAATAGTAACCTGTTAAAGGAATATGCACTTTAAAGGGGCAGCAGCAAAATTAGCAAGATCCATGCAGGTGATCATACGATATGCTGTGAAAGTAAGTGAGTAGTATGACTCAAGGAGTCATAAGGGAGCAACTACAAGAGCTCAGTATGTACAAATATAAGGAAAGGTGGCAGAGGGTGCAGAGTTATGATATGATAGTAATCTTCCAGTTCCTCGAAGTAATATAAAGTCCATATGTTATTGGGGTATTTGATTATACAATGTGGAAGGCTCAAGGTAGATACGAGCAAGTGGTAAGAAAAGAGTGAAATAATTAAAGAATCTGGGAAACCGACATTATGTAGTTTGTATATGCTAGGATGAAGGAAAGACAATAAAAAGTCACTATGATTTACTGTTACATCCAGAAATACTGGGAACGTTGGATACACTTGGTCTACCAAGTGGTTCCTATCTACTGTTAAAAGCTGGTTACATCCATGTTGTAAAGTGTAGTGTCTACATTACCTATTTTTAAAATAATAAATAGAAAAATCAAAGACAAAAAGGCAATCACAATAGCAAGCACTATTAGCAGCCTTTCATTTCACTGTTAACAACACATTACATTTCTGAAGCATGATTCAATGACAGTTGAATTCCCTCACTCACCCACTTCACTGAATTGGATTCACCTTCCACAGACTTCCCCGTGCATGCACCATTGATTATAATATAGGTTTATAGGTATGCACTAGGCCAACAGCCCTGGAGCCTTTAGAAGCCTAGCCCATAGAAGTGCCCTGGCATCATGTCGCCATTAGTTTCCAGTGCCTTTATCAAGTAGAGCCACTGGAGTGATCCCCGGGGTGAACTTTCCATTTCCCATCCACTCGTCAAGATTTCTGTTGAAAAGGGCCAGTGAGGTGCTCTGCTTGACATGTAGGGAAGTCTATTTCAGAGCATGGGCAGTCTCTGGGTTATGAACCTGTCCTTCCAGCATGTTCTGTTGATTGTGGTAATGAGTTTGAGGTCCTTGGAGCGTGTGGTGTGAAGGGATTGGGATTTCTTTAGGTGTAACATTTCTAACAGGGCTGGGTCAGACATGGCTTTTTAAGACAAGCAGAGATCGCCTCTTAATAGATGAGGTAAGACAGAGAAAAGCTGGAGTTTTTTGAGTCTGTCCATGTAGGGTATGTGTTTAAGGCCTCAGATCCTCTTCATGAGGTACTTTTGTGGCCTTTCCAGCTGTTGCAGATGTTTAGTGAGGTACATGTCAAATGGGGCATTATACTCGATGATTGGTCTAATGAGGGAAGAGTAGAGAGAGATGATGACCTCTTTCTTCCTGGATGCAAAACCCTTGGTAATGAGATGTGCCACATAGAAGGACTTTCTGACCACAGTGGCAATGTGGTGGTTGAAGGAGAGGTTGCTGTCAACCTGTGTCCCCATATCTCTTGTAATGCCTTCAGTGTTCAGTGGGCTACCATCAATGTGGTAACTAGTGGGAACTGAGTTTTTCCCAAAGGGAATGATGACACATTTTTTGGCATTAAGCTTAAGGCCATGGTTTCGACACCGGTCGTTGGTCTCAGTGAGGCCTTTCTGTAGGATGTCTACATCACTTGGGGGAGTTAATAATGGCTACCAGCTTGTAATCGCCTGTGAACCTGGTCAGTCAGAGTCCCTGTGTGATGGCCTGGACTTCTGAGCAGTAGATGCCAAACAGGAGAGGACCCATGACCAATCCCTGTGAGACTCCACTCGTGACTGTTCATCAGTCTGACTTGGAGTCTGCTACTTTCACACTGTGGGTTCTATCTGTTGCAACCCACCTAGTGATATAGGGGGTGGTGCCTAGTTTGGTGATTCTATCAATAATTCCTGAGTGGGAAATGGTATCAAAGGCCTTGGCCAGATCGTGGTAGGCTGTATGAACTACCTTGCCCTCATCCACAGCTCTGGTGATTGACTCAAAGTCATCATCCTGGTTGAGCAGGCATGATCTACCCTTAACAAAACTAAATTGCGTGGGATCCAGAGTTTGGAGATTCCATATATTCTTGTTAATTAGGTCCATGATGATGCACTCCATAACCATACATATCAGACTTAGGCTAATGGGGCAATAATTCCCAGGGTCTGTAGTCGCTTCCCCTTTATGGAGAGGGATGAGTGTAGCAGTGCGCCATTCAATAGAGACAAAGCCTGAAGTGAGGTTGTGATTGAACAGGGCATAGAGTTGTGGTGCCAGTACACTTTGTAGTTCATGTAGAACACAGCCAGGGATATTGTCAGGTCCCATGAAAGCTGTATTCTTGACCTTGGACAATGCAGCTTTAACCTGTGCTGCAGTAATGCTGGGTGCCTGGCATTCTTTCGGAATTGTGAGGGGTAAAGTTGTCGCTGAACCTGTCGGCCAGTATGTTGGCAATATCTGTTGACTCGGTATAGGAGGTACCATTGTGCAGTAACTCAGAGCAAATCTAGGTATTGCCATGGAGATTCTTGATACAACTGTAGAAAACTTTGTGGTGGTTTTTAGTGTCTGCCGCAATTCTGACTTCATAGCTGGCTTTAGAGGTTTTGATGAGGGATCTCAACTTTTTGTTGAGGCTTATAAGGGAGTTTTTCCAGTTTTGGGACTTCACCTTTTTCTGCAACAGTTTCTTCCTTCTGTTGTAGAGTTTGTTAATGGCAGGTGACCACCAGAGTGACTTCCTTATTGGAGGAGAGTGTCTTGGTTCTTTTGGGTATGGCTAGTTTCATGCATTTATGTACATGTTCGTACAGTGCATTGGTGTATGATTTGGCAGTCATGCACCTATTTTCCATGTGCATGGGTGCTGTGAAGTTAGCCACCTCTGTTTCTAGGAGCCCAAAGTCAGTTTTGGAGAAGTTTTTCATGGTGGTTACCTTTGCTGGTGGTGTGGGTGAGATGTGGATTTCCATGGTAATTAGTTTGTGGTCGGATCTAACCAGGGAGGAATTGGCTATTGGTGTAGAGCAACGGTTGCCCATGTTAGTAATAACCAGGTCAAGGATGTTGCTTCCTCTAGTGGGGGTAAGAATGAGCTGGTCCAGTGCATTGGAATTAATGAATTGTGTATTTGTGCATGAGTAGTTTTCCAAGTTGATGGAGTGGTAGTTGGTCACCCAGTATGAGAGTGTTGGGTTGGACACTAATACATTCCAGGTTAATATGGTAATTTCATTGAAAACTTTGAACTTTGGTTTGACTGTCTCTTCACAGTTTTCCTACCCTCACGTCTGCCTGTTTAAGAATTTGTGTGACCAGTACCTGCTTTTTTAAACTTAGCCATTTATCAAGACCAATGGAAAGCTTCACTGTAACTAGTGCTTATTTATCTTCTTTAAGAAATCAAGTATAAAACACTGGAAAACACACTTGCCACTGGGAATTCCAGAGGATTTAGTACTCTGTAGAGTAAGCTCAATGAAAAACAAAGTATAACTTTCTATAAATGTTCAGCAGACATGCATGTTAAATAATTGCCATTCAAGAAATAAGGAGGGAGTAGGGTTCTGGCTACAACTCGTGTTCTACACTCAACTGAAAAACTCTTACCAGAGCTTGTCTTGCACTTTTCACTCCCCTATTCCTTTCTCTTTGCCTATACTCTGGTACCAGCGCCTGGTAAGGAAAGCAGTCTCTAACTTACCGTTCCAAGTTCTTCTTGTCTTCATCTCAGTCTGTTACTTTTCCCCCTGTAGTTATTTGCTCCCAAATACCTTGGTTTATTTGCTAATTTTGTCCAGTGAATTCCAGCTCTGTTACCAATTTTTTCCAGGTTTAATTTCTCCAAGTTTTTTGGGTTTCTAATAACATGATGGGAAAAGACCTCATTCTTAAGGCAGAGTGAAATTAGAGTTCATGAAATTAGTGCTTTTTCAGTCTTTTATTAGCTATCAAGTGCTCTTTTCAGGACCAGTAATGTACCTAGAGCTGCCACCTGCTGTAATTCATATGGGGTTGCATGTATTGGTATAATATCAAAGTACGACTGCAAGTTCTTTTTTTATTAGACCAATTGCCCCTACTCCTATTAGAAGTGGCTGGGTATCTTTCTTTCACATTACTCTCATATTTGCCTGCAATCCTGATATTTTATGACTTTGTGTCTCTTTACGTAAGTCAAATGTAATCACTGAATGTAGGAATTTCAATGATCCAGTTCTACTTTTGTCTTTTTAATGGATTAATATATAAACTGAACAAGGAAGTTTTGGGCCTTCAGTTGCAAATTTATGCAAGTGCAGAATGCGGAAGGCAGAAAGCCAAGACAGACTTGGTGGCCAGGTTTGATTTTAAAAGGACCAATTGGAATTGTTGGTTGGAGAGATCCAGTTTTGAATGGAAAGCTGTTTATGGTGTCAAGGATAGAGGGGTGACTGTGACGGTGTTGGTGGTTGGATTGTTGGAGGATCCTTGAACTGGCTGTGGTCATTCAGGCCTTCAACTAGCAGCGGTTGTTCCGAATACAGGAGCAGATGGCCAATTTTTGTCTGCCAGGCTTTTGTTTGCATCAGACATGATCTGCGATGCCAGAGCGGACCAGATTGGACTTAGGATATGCTGGTGTTGGAGAGAGGAGTTGGTGGTGATGTGATGGACTAGATTGCTTGAGATCCCGGTTGTTGAATCTTTCTGCCTTATGTGCTTTTGGTGCCTTCGTTTGTAACTGTTGTCACTGATGTTGTTTGTGTTTTTATTTCTGTGTTTTTCTGTTTTTGTACATGAGCTTGGAGAAACAACTTTTTTTCAGCTGTGCATTGTGTATGGTCTGAATGACAGTAAAGTTACTTTTGACTTTTTTTACTTTGGTTTTCTCGCATCTATTTTTTGAACTGTTGGCAGTGGCTGTATCCCTTGTGATATACACTTCATTCTCTATAATGCTTTGTGGTTAATTTCCAATGCTTCTCAGCTACCTCTTTGTTGTATGTTTACACTAACCCCAGTGCAGTAGTCTTGCCCAAATATTGTGCCATTCACTATGTAGGCCCTTTGCCATAACTGTATCATACCCCGCAACAAGTTGTGTGACTGTTTCCAGTTCTTTTTATAGAATCTGTATTTGTCTTTTTATCCCTACTTTTCCATGGATTTTGTAAACCAGCATGTACATAGTACAATGTCTTGGCTGCCATTATTAACTTTTCATCTTATGGTTTCCAATTCACCTCTCCTCAGCAATTTATGAAAAAAAAAATTTTGCTCAACACGTGGTTGTTCAAGATCGTCTCAGTACTTATCACTATATGGATTTTCCACATTTCTTTTATTCTCATCTGAGACTTCAGTTTTTGTTTCTTTTGTTTTTTAACACATTCAATTGCTGTCTGATTTTTGTCTACTTCTGGTTAGATCTCCATTCTTGTTTAACACTGAAATGCTTCTGCTAAAGTAAGCAAAGATGTAATCTTCGACTTCTCTTATTTTAAAACTTACTGTGTTTGGATATGATGTGATCAGCAGCTTACTGTGCCTGCTTATTTGAACTGTTTTTCTGATACTGGTGCACCTTGTCTGCTGTAGCATAGACTAGATCCAGGCCTGCTGAATCTAATTTGTTTGTATAACTTGAGCACTAATCCAGGCCATCTTTTTTGGAGAAGGTTCCCCTGCACCCTAGTGGCAGGAGTGTGTGGTTAGAACCTGTCTAATTGAAGACTGCTGGAACACGGCTCAGTTATGAGGTTTTTTTTACTGGTAATTGGGTAATTTGTTTAAATCAGTTTCCTCATTTTCTATTGTTATAAAAAAATTGCACTTTATTCATCTGCTTTTACTGTAATTGTGTTTCTTCCCACGTTATTACCTTATTTTGCTTGTGCTTCTTCTTAGAAGTACTCAGTTGTATTATTCTGCTGCAGTTATTGCTGCTTGGTAGTAGCCTGATTAAATTGTAACTGTTATTCTAAGCGTTTTGGTTTAAGCACTTGGGCTTCAGACTAGTTGTTTTACATTAAGAAGGTTTGTGGACTGCATTGTTGTGGCAGGACAGTTAGCTTACATCCTTCTAAGTTGGGAATTGCTGATTGAAGGCTCAGTGTCTGTTATTCTAAAAGCGCATTAGTTCTGGTTTAAGTACTTGGGCTTCAGGCCAGTTATTTTACATTAAGGTTTGTGGTCTGCGCTCTTGTGGGAGGAGAGGCTAGATCCTGCCCTTCTGAGCTGGGAATTGCTGGTTAAAGGCTTATTGTGCCTGCTTATTTGAGCTGTTTCTTTCTGAAATGTGTGCGCTTTGTTTGCTGTAGCCCAGAAGTTATTAGTTTATTGGCCATTTTGGGCTAATTTCTCTCTTTCATTTCCCTGCTATAAAAACTGCATTTGCGAGGTTTTGTGCACCGGGCAACGACGGTTAGCTAGGGTTAAACTATTCCCAGCTCCAGGAAGTCTACTCTCCAATTTTTCCCTTGGAACTACACAAACTTTCAACTTAAGCACTCAAACCATTCATTTCACAGCCCAGCACTTGCTCAAAACTCATAGCAAGCACTAATTAACCCTAGCACTAGACCCCCCCTATACTGTCCAGAAGGACAAGGCTCTCTATTTGTCCCTAACAGCCATTCAGTAAAACAGCTCACTTTACCTATTCAGGCATGTCCAAAGGGCAGTTTCAGGTGTACTCTCCAGTCCAACTGGTAAATCTGGGCATTTTAAGGCAATGTTACAACTGCCTCGTTTACACAGACAACACTCTCCTCCTACCACCAAACACTAATATATGCGAGAGATGCAATTATACAACCAAACTGGAGGCAAAGTTCTCTCAACCCAAGACTGGAACTGACGGTCAAGATGAGAAGGAAAATACTTGCAACACACCACCATTCTCACATAGACCTACTAAACCAACACCGGCAAATAACACACATAAATGCACAAAAACATAAACGGAGGCAATAAATAAAAATCTGCAAAAGCAACAGAGACCTCCAAAGCAGACACCCAAGCAACCTCCACACCCCATCACAAACCGTAAAACACATACTTCACATAATCAGTGTGCCACGCAATCACAGCCCTTAAGGCAAAATAACATACCCAACACACTTGTAATAGGCAACTCTATAGTCGGGCACACTGATGTCCCACTAACTAGGCTGGACAAGGAGAAGGTTACAGTTAGCTGTCTGTCGAGCGCCATGATCCACCACATATCCCAAGCACTCTGGTTGCTCCAGAACAAGTACAAATCCAACTCTGTCATTGTCCATGTTGGTGTGAATGACCTGAGACGTACCTCTGTGGACTACATGAAAAGAGACATGGAGGAGCTCTCTGATCATGCAGCCCAAGCTGGTATGACCCTGACCCTGAGTAGCATCCTGCCCTCACCAAGAATGATGCCACAGTATAAAGAAACAATGATCAATTTCAACAATTGGCTAAGTTTCTTGTGTCATTCAAAGGGGATCCAGTATCTGTCCACCTGGGATGACATGCTCGACAAGCCACGTTGCTTTGCAAGAAATGGCTTGCACTTGTCACCCTTAGGATTTTGAATACTGGCAAAGGCTTTTGCTGCCCCCATAGTATCTTTTTTAGGCAAGACTCAAAAGACAAACCCACCACCGTAAATAGCACAAGTAACCAAAAACTAAGGGTAATACTACTCAACGCCAGAAATCTAAACCTTGAAATGCATGCACTCGAGGCACTCCTCAGTATGGAGAACATCAATATATGTCTAGTAACAGAAACCTGGTTTAAGGCACCAGAGAGCACCCCAGCACTAACAAGCTATAACTCATACCATACTTTTCGGCCACAGAACCCAGACCAAAATGCAAAAAGTGGGGGTGTATCCATATTCATCAAGAATACCCACACCTCCAGGTTAGTGACGCAGCACAATGCCTCAGAGATCATCCATGTGCAACTAACAATGGGGAAAACTGCAATTCAAATTGTAGCTTGCTACAGATCACCCACCATTACCCAAGACCCCCATTCCGCATTTCTGGAGACACTGGAAAATATGAAGGTCCTACCAAATGCTCTAATATTGGGTGATTTCAGTTAACCAAACATTAACTGGGAGAACTACTCAAGTAATAATTCCCTTGCCCAACGCTTCCTAGAATTTATAAACTCGAACGCCCTGGATCAACTGGTCAACACCCCCACCAGATGTGACAACATATTGGACCTGGTCATCACCAACATGGGCGACCAGTGTTCTACACCAGAGGTCAACCCCTTGCTGGTTAGATCAGACCATAGACTAATCACTCTGGATATCCACATTCCGCCCCCACCCACAGTCAAATAACCACCGTGAAAAACTTTTCAAAAGCAAACTTCACGTTACTTAAGACCAAGGTGGAAAGGTTCACAGCCCCCATGCAAAATGACAACGCTGTCCAAGCTGCTGAATCCCTTACAAAAGGTACTCTATGAGCACCTACAAGAATGCATGGATCGTGCCATCCCAAGCAAAACCAAGACTCACTCCTCCAAGAAAAGGAAACCAGTCTGCTGGACCCCTGCCATAAACAAACTATATAATAGGAGGAGGAAACTAGTACAGAAAAAAGTAAAATCCCAAGAAGGAAAGACATCCCTGATCAGTATCAGCAAGAAACTACAATCCCTCATAAAATCATCCAAGGCTAGCTTCGAAAGAAAAATTGCCAAGGACTCCAAAGATAACCACAATGCGTTCTTTAGCTATGTCAAGAACCTAAGTGGAAACTCTCACTTCTGCTCCGAGTTAGTGCAGAATGGCACAAAATACACTGGAACTGACTGATATTGCCAACATTCTGGCAGGTTTAGTGCAAACTTCACCCCCCTCTCACCCCCTAAAGGGCCCATAACAATACCAGAAGAATGTAGAGACCCAGCAATCATTGACACACAGGTTAAAACAGCCCTATCCAAAGCCAAAAACACAGCTTCAGTGGGACCGGACGGTGTCCCAGGCTGCGTCTTACACGAACTCCAAAATGAACTAACCCCTCATCTAAAACACACTGTTCAAACTCAGCCTCTCTACAGGCTACATACCCATAGAGTGGTGCACAACAACAGATGTTCATCGTGCATACAGCTGCAGTCATAACAGATGGGTTCTCCTGCCGTCAGGCGGGTCCTCGGTCGGCCGAATTCCAAAGTCTAGGTCCGGCGTCTGTTGTCGTCGCTTCTTCCCTGATGTCAGTGCGACAGGGGTATAAAGGAACTAGCCGACGCCATTTTCTTCAGTCTTTCTTGCCGCGCGGTGCCCGAAGCAGAAGCAGTTCGCAAGTGCCGGTCGGCCAGCTCCTGAAATTACGAAAATTTTGAAACCGAAGTCTCCTTGAAAGCTAAGTACTCCTTTGGGGAAACTTTTCTTGCCTCAGACCGATGTCAGACAAAGTTAATAATTGTATTTCATGTGGGAAGCAAATACCGCATAAGGATTTCCATTCCCTCTGTATACCTTGTTTAGGTGCAGACCACGATGTCTCGGTCTGTCGCTTTTGTGCTACATTCAACAAACGCACCATTAAGCGTCGGGCAGAGTTCGCCCAGCATTATTTTGGAAAAACATTTAACTATATTATGTCGTCGGATACTCCGACTCCAGTTTTGTCTAAAAAAATGCAAAGATAAGGACCAACACACGAGGTCCGCGGCGTCTACCGACACCATGCCAAAGCAGACTACACGTGGTCCGGTTCTCAGCGAGGTGCCTACGCAGCCCCTGACTACCGACGACACTTCATTGGTGGTGTCTCCTGTGCCCGAGGTCGCAGGCTCCTCGGCCCACACCCCGACTACAGATACCGAAGCCACTCTTGGCGTTGAACCTCAAAATGTGGACAGGTCTACCTCCACTCAAGGTGTCTTCAGACCTTCCTCTTCTTTTTCCATCAAGACTTTCTCTAAGTCTAAAGCAGCCATGCATTCTAAGAGACAAGCTACACAGGGCCCATCTCCAGGCCCCATGCCTAAAAAACAGATGCTTAATATGGCTGAGGATTTAATTACTCTTATCAGGGGTTCTCAACCCCCACCGGACAAAAGGCCCAGAGTGGAGGAAGAATCCCCCTCCTCTGATCAGGGCTCCATTATTTCAGAGCACTCTGATGATCAGGAGCATTCTTACTCCCCTTTTGAAGACACTTATGCAGAGGAGTCCATTCCTTCTGTATCCCCCCCCAGAGGATTACTCATTTGGGGAAACTTTGCATACCTTAAGGGAACACTTCCACTGGGAAGGCCAAGATTATTCAGATTCCAAGAAAAGGCTTAGGGAATTTCTCTTGCTACCTCAGCACAGGCCTCTGGCTATACCTCCTGTCTTGGACATCCTAAATGATGTTTACTCGGAGGCCTGCCTTAACCCGGATTCTCTGCCTCCAGCCCCAGTCAAACCTGACAGGTACTACAGGGTTCCTGACTCACACCAATTTCTATACAAAAGCCATGCTGCTGACCCAGAAACCATCTCACAGGGCCCCAAGGGAATTAAGGTCTCCACTGCTAAAAATCCATTACCTTCCAAGAGAGATTCCAGATCCTTAGAAAGGTGGGGAAAAAAGGTAAATACCTCGGCTACCTTAACCATGAGGGCCTTAAACTGTCAGTTCCATATGCTAAAATACCAACAGTTTTTGTTATCACAATTGAAAAGTAAAATGTCACAACCTGAACAACCAGACTTGAAGGAGTTGCTGGATTTGATGCATAGTGCAGAACAAGTGGGTAAGCATACCTTACAATGTGGTTTTGATGCTCTAGAGGCCTCATGTAGAGCTGCTGTTAGAGGATCAGTCATACGTAGACATGCCTGGCTCAAGGAACAAACCTTGCCTGATCATGTCAAAGCTAAATTACTAGATGCCCCTCTACAAAAGGATGTATTATTTGGTGCTAATGCTGAGGAGGTATTAAGGAAAATGGAGGAAAAGGCTAAATCAATGCAAACAGTGAAAGATTTTCTACAGGTACAACCCCCACGTTTCAGTAGAAATTTGCCTTCCAAAAATTGGTCCTTTCCAGCCACGGACAGACCCCAAAGAGGTAGATACAGGCACCGAGGGGCAGAGGACAATCCCAAGGATCGTTTAGAGGCAGACAATGGCAAGCTCCTACACAAAGAGGTGGTGAGGATAACTCGCAATCATTCAGAAAGCAAACCCAATGACTTTCCCCTTTGCATGCCAAGCAAGACTCAAATGGCAGCCCCCTTAGGAGGAAAACTGGCATTATTTTCAAAAAATTGGCATATTGTCACAAAAGACAAATGGATCCTGGACATTATAAACAGAGGCTACAGATTC
The DNA here is from genome assembly GCF_019279795.1 of Protopterus annectens. Classification (NCBI taxonomy): domain Eukaryota; kingdom Metazoa; phylum Chordata; order Ceratodontiformes; family Protopteridae; genus Protopterus; species Protopterus annectens. The sequence continues at coordinate 545,870,908 of NC_056726.1, forward strand.
CATTTTCACACCCTTCCAAAAATGAGAGGCATGCCAAACCTGCCACACAATCAAAGGGCAGAGGCACAAAGGCAAATTACAGATTTCATAGACATGAAAGCTATTCAAGAGGTACCTACGCACGAACAAGGTCAAGGTTTTTATTCCAGACTATTCCTGGTACCAAGGAAGGGAAAAGATTGGAGACCTATTTTGGAGCTATCCATCCTAAACACATTTCTACTCATACCAAAATTCAAGATGCTCCACTCTACAGCAGCTTCTTCCCATGCTGGGCAAGGAGTCTTGGCTGGTAAAATTGGACCTCAAGGAGGCATACCTGCATGTCCCAATCAGACAAAATTGCAGAAGATACCTCAGATTTCTTGCAGGTTTGACCCATTATCAATTCTCTGCATTGCCCTTTGGCTTATCTACTGCGCCCAGAGTATTCACGAAATGCCTGGCATCAGTAATTGCCTACTGCAGACTTCAAGGGATACAAATATACCCCTATTTGGACGACTGCCTGATCCAAGCAGACAGCAAGCACATTCTTCTGAAACATCTGGCTTATGTAATAATGTTGAACTCTCTGGGATACACAGTCAACAAAAAGAAATCAAGGCTAATACCCTCTCGGAAGATAATTTTCCTGGGTGCCAACTTGGACACAAACACCCAGATGGGCCTACCTCACGCCAGAGAAGCAGGGACGACTAACTCAATACTTCAGAGCACTAGCAAATTGCACCAGGCTGACTGCAAGGAAAATCCTGCAGGCTCTGGGATTCATGGCATCTTGCATCTTACTAATCCCATGTGCAAAGCTGCATATGAGGAAACTTCAATGGTACCTGAAAAACCTATGGTCTCAACACAGCCAGAGTTTGGAAACAATAATATCACTAATTCCATGTCTACAAAAGGAATTTCTGTGGTGTGCTCAAGCATGCCAAACAAACACAGGTCTTCCATTCAGCAAGCCTCAAGCAAATCAAGTCATCACAACAGACGCCTCGGACTACGCCTGGGGGGCGCACATGACAGATCGGTGCATTCAGGGCAAATGGTCCCAAAAAGAAAAGCACCTTCACATCAATCAAAAGGAAATGCTAGCAGTAACAAATGCTATTATAGCTTTCAAAGACCTTCTGCAACCAGGTCAACTATTGATAAGAACGGACAACACCACAGTTATTTGGTACATAAACAAGCAGGGAGGAACACTTTCATATCCCCTATGCAGACTGGCCATATCACTTTGGAACATGGCCATGGACTTACAAATCGAACTACAAGCACAGTACTTGCCAGGCAAGGAAAACACGCTGGCAGACAACCTAAGCAGAAATATGACAGATCCACACGAATGGAAGTTGCATCCAAAAGTTTTTACAGAAATAATCCAAGCTTGGGGAAGGCCAGACATAGATCTCTTTGCCTCCCACAAAAATCACCAATTGACAAAATTCTGCTCAAGGAGTTTCCATCCAAAGGCCTGGAGAGTGGACGCTCTCTCTTTCAGTTGGACATCAATGACAGTTTATGCCTTCCCACCTCTTCGTCTGCTGCCCAAAGTTCTATTGAAAACCAGAGCAGACAGACCAAAGATGATTCTCATTGCTCCAGACTGGCCAAGACAACACTGGTACCCACTCCTGAGGAGCCTGACAAATTCCCCACCATGGACCCTGCCTCTAATGCCCCTTCTCCTGACTCAGCACAGCTTCAAAACTCTTCACAGCCAGCTAAAAACAGTCAATCTAGCCGCATGGAAGATTCCTTAGCATCCCAACAGACCCTACTTTCCAAGGAGGTGCAGGATGTCGTTTTGGAGGCCAGAAGGCCGTCAACTAGAAAAGCTTACTCCGCAAAATGGAAACGGTTTTGTGTCTGGAATGAGAAAAAGGGCCAGGATCCTGGAAAACTGAATTTACCTCAAATACTACAGTATCTAGCTGAGCTGCTAAGCAGTGGACTTTCATTTTCCTCCATCAAAATCCATGCCTCAGCCATTTCTGCAGAATACAACACTGATCCACCCTTATTCTCTCACCCTCTCTTAAGACAGTTCCTCAGAGGGGCTAAGAATCTAAGACCCCCAAGGAAACAACCAATACCTGCTTGGGATCTCAATTTCATTCTGGAAAAACTGACCTTCCCTCACTTTGAGCCAGCTGCCTCATCAGATTTGCAATATTTGTCCTGGAAAACAGCTTTCCTTCTGGCTATTACCTCCGCTTGTAGAGTTTCAGAACTACAAGCTCTCATGGCTGTGCAGCCTTTTATCATCTTCCATCAGGACAGAGTTCCCTTATGAACCAACCCGTCCTTTATGCCTAAAGTGGTATCCAGGGTAGCTTTGAATCAGGCCATACACTTACCTACCTTTTATCCTAATCCTCAAAACAAAGGGGAGAGATTACTACATTCCTTGGACATCCACAGACAACTGCGTTATTATTTGGACAGAACAAAGCCTTTCAGAAAATCAGAACAGCTCTTTGTGTCCTATGCTGTAGGAGCTCAAGGGAAGCCAATTTCTAAACAGACAATCTCAAAATGGATAGCCCACTGCATACGTTTTTGCTATTCTTTTCATGGCAAAACTGTACCTACAGGCATCAGATCTCACTCCACAAGGGCCACAGCCACCTGTGCAGCTTTCCTCAGAGGAGTTCCTACCAAAGATATTTTGGAAGCAGCCACTTGGAGTTCTGTGCATACCTTCTCCAAGCACTACCACCTACCATTATACTCCAAAACTAGAGTAGGCTTTGCCACTGCAGTCTTGCAGGGCATCCTGGCTCCTCCTAGTGCCTACCACCCCTTTCTTTCTACCCATCTGTTATGACTGCAGCTGTATGCACGATGAACATAGTACAGTTTTGTACCTACCATAAATGTAGATGTTCGAGTGCTAATACAGCTGCAGTCCAGGTTTCCCTCCCTCCTTCCCCTCTTGGGACAGGCCTATTGGCTAACACCTCCTCATACAACCTGATTGGGGTATTCATTTATGGTGTATTTGCTTGCAACTACTGTATTTTGATTATATTGCATTGCTTTATTACACAAATTTATGTGTTGCCTTCCTTCTGGGGGCACCTGACATCTGGGGCAAGAAAAACTGAAGAAAATGGCATCGGCTGGTTCCTTTATACCCCTGACGTACTGACGTCAGGGAAGAAGCGACGACAACTGACGCCAGACCTAGACTTTGGAATTCAGCCGACCGAGGCCCCGCCTGATGGCAGGAGAACCCATCTGTTATGACTGCAGCTGTATTAGCACTCGAACATCTACATTTATGGTAGGTACAAAACTGTACTTTATCCCGCTCCACAAAAGGTGGAGCCACAACGGACCCCAGGAACTATCGCCCTATAAGCCTGACTAGCCTGGCTGGTCTGCAAGGCTATGGAGTGCATCATCATGGAACTCATTAACAAAGACATTGGGAACCTCCAAACATTGGACCCTACCCAGTTTGGCTTTGTTAAGGGCAGATCATGCCTCCTAAATCTGGAGGACGACTTTGACACAATTGCCAAGGCTTTAGACAAGGGAAAGGAGGTCCACACAGCCTACCTAGACTTCGCAAAGGCTTTCTACACCATTCCCCATTCTGGTATTATAGACAAGCTCACCAGCTTGAACATAAATCCCTACATCATGAGATGGGTTGCCAATTGGCTCATGGATAGAACCAACACGGTGAGAGTTGTAGGCTCTAGGTCAGACTCTAAACCAGTTACAAGTGGCATCCCCCAGGGCTCAGTCCTGGGACCCCTCCTGTTCAGTATATATTTCTCAGAGGTATAGGCAAGCACAGGAGGACTATGGCTGACCAGGTTCACAGACTACTGCAAACTGGGAGCCATAATTGACTCTCCAGCTGATACAGGCATCCTCCAGAAGGGTCTCACTGAGACGGATACCTGGTGTCAAAATCATGGCCTCAAGCTAAATGCCAAAAAGTGCATAGTCATCCCCTTTGGAAAAAAACAAAGTACCTGCGAACTACCACATAAGTTGAATTTCCTTTGATTCCATATATAAAAGGTTTACCCAAGGTCCATAAAAATGTTTTTCCCCCACCAATGTGACCCATAGTGGCAGGAGAAGGATGGGTGACAGAAACCATATCAGTTTATATAGAAACCATATTAGGACCCTTGGCAAGAAGTATACCATCTATTCTAAAAGATACATATCAACTTATTGATGAGTTAGAAAGTATATCTATACCATCTACTTGTATACTCGTGACTCTAGATGTTAAGAGTTTATTTACCTCGATCCCAAATGATTATGGTATCAAAGCTATTAGAGAAATTCTAAACATAACAGATGGGTTTACCAGAGAGGAACAAGTACTCATATGTACCTTATTGGAAACTATACTATCCAATAATGTCTTTATGTCTAATGATGAATTGTTTTTGCAGAAATGGGGTGCCGCCATGGGCACCCCATGTACTAATACATATGCAAACCTGGTGGTATACTACTGGGAGAAGACACATTTAACAGTGCATTCTATCCACATGTACTTCTGTATAGACGTTTTGTAGATGATACACTACTTTTTTAGGATGGTAGTATAGACATGTTAAATACTTTTATAAGTTATTTAGTCAACCATGGAGTTTCTAAGATTTACCCTGGAATTTTCTTATATTAAGATAGATTTTTTGGATATAACTATTACTAGAGATCCACAGGGTCATCTATCTACTTCCCTGTACAGAAAGACGTGCTGGAAGAATGCACTGCTACATTTCAGTAGTATGCATCCCCGGTTTGTATTTCCAAATATTGTTAAAAGTCAATACATCAGACTTACGAGAATCTGTAAGGATATTCAGGATTTACAAAAACAGATGGACATTATGGAAAAATTGTTTACTGAAAGAGGGTATAGTAGTACTATGGTCAGTAAGGCTAAAGAATTAGTCTTGGGTATGACCAATGGCGATAGAGTTGGACCAAACATGACTACTACCAGATTTAGAAAGGCTTATAATGATCCCAGGGTGGCATTTACAACTAGATACACCAAGATAATAAGAGAATAGTAGATATTATAAAGAGGAATTGGCATGTGCTTACTATTGATTCAACTACAATGAATATTATAGGAGAATCACCTATTTTTAGATATAGAAATAGCAAGAACTTAAAAAGGATACTATGTATTGAGCATACCCATGTGGAACAAGAAGAGATGTATAGGAAGCGATCACAGTTTGGAACTTTTCCATGTAAAAAGTGCAAGATGTGTGACCTCATAACACATATGCAGCATTTCATCCATCCTACAATTGATTATAAATTTATTCCTAGGTTTTATGCAACATGTGATGATATGAATCCTATATATTTAGCGACTTGCACAAAGTGTTCAGATTTTTATGTAGGGATGACATCGAGGAAGTTTAAAGATAGAATATATAATCATGTATATGACATTAGAAGAATGAATCAACAAAATGCACTAGCCAAGCACATTATGATTCATGCAAGTCATTGCTTCACATTCAGAGTGCTAAAGTTAGTATGCATCTTTCTGCTTTTCCCGGTTAGGGGTCGCCACAGTGGAACTAATGATTGGCAGTAGAGTTTTACGTACTGGCTTGCCGGGCCTAACGCACAACCTTCAACGAAGGAACGCCCATTTACGCATGTCGTCACACAGAAGACGCTCTAACTGAGAATCGAATGGGCAACATGCAACTGTGAGGCGACAACGCTACCGCAGCACCACCACCGCAGTAGAGTGCTACAGTTAGTAATGAAGAATAAGAGGGGCGGTAACAACATGAATTATTTGGAGTCAGTGGAGTTATGCTGGATATTCAAGTTAAGAGCACATATATATCCTGGTCTTAATCAATTTCTTAGCATTAAGCCTACACTTGCAGCCCGCAGACATAAATAGATAGATAAGAACAATAATGTTTAATTGTTACATACATTATTATGGGTGTATAAGTTTTCATATATTCATCTGTTTATTTATGGGTATTACATAGTATATGTTTTATTTATTTTATTTATTTAATAATATTTTTTATAGATTTTCCTATACATATATTTTTGTACATTTTCGTATATTTGTAGATAGGGGTGTTGATTTAGATGTATATACACATAGTCAACAAATATTAATGGCAGTTTTATCACTATTATTATATTTGATATTTTGTATTTTTGATTTAGTTCATGTTTTATGTATGCATATTTATTTGAGTCAAGTATGAGCTATATACAATTTTTATATGCCACGATATATATTTATCGAATGGGAAGGATACTACGAGTACTTGTTTCCATGTATGTCTTTATATTTTAAATGTAAAAAGGTTTTATTAGAAATAGCCATACAATGAATAGCTAGACATTTATACATATATATACTTTTTAGATGGTTTTATTAGCTTTATTTAATGAAGCTGAGACTTGTATTGAAGTGATGAAACAGTGATTACCTGATGGGTGTTTAACAATGCTGTAAGGTGTGATTAATTCCATTTAATTAAGCTAGGGTGGAGTATATATAGTAGGAAGCTTGAATTGTTTGATGAAATCTGAAGAAGCGTGCCTTGGTAGCACGTGAAAGCACTTATTTGTTATATGGAATAAATTTTGTTATATGTTTTATTTCGTGGTGGTCCTACCCTTTTTTTTCTTCATATTGTGCTTCCTTTTTCTGTAGTTGGACCTTTGGACTGCAGCGGTATCTTTCTGTATAATAAGTGGTAGTCCCCTAAATACAGAAAATGTAATAAGGGATCTGGGGACCCAAGTAGATAGTAGTCTCTCTCCTTTGATAATCATATTGCTAAGGTGGTTAGAAAAGCCTTCTATGTGGCCCACCTAATCACAAAAGGGTTCGCATCTAGAACAAAAAAGGTTATTGTGCCCCTGTACCCATCAAGACCCATCATAGAGTACAACGCCCTGTTTGGGATGTACCTTACAAATGACTTCAACAGCTGGAAAGGCCACAGAAGTACCTCACCAAGAGGATTACTGGCCTCAAACAGATGCCCTATGCAGCCTGACCAAAGAAACTCCAGCTGTACTTGGTTGCATGCCGCTTACTCAGTGGTAATCTCTGCCTGATATACAAGGCCATGTCCAACCCAGAAATGATGGACATGCTCCAGCTAAAAAAAAAAAAAAAATCCCAGAGAGCCACATGCTCTAGGGATCTAATCCTCACCACAACGATAAATAGGACTTTCTGGAGGGATAGATTCCTGTCCCAGAGACTCCCCATGCTTTAAAACAGGATTCCAATCTTCATTAGGCAGAGCCCCTCACTAACGCACTTCAAAAGAAACCTTGACGAGTGGATGGGAAACAGAAAATTTACCCCGGGATCACTGCAGTGGCTTTGGACAGAGGCACAGAGAACTAATGGCTCTGCTGGACAGAGGCACAGGGAACTAATCTAAGGGGTGGTGAAAGCCAACACATTCTGGCTAGGCTTACAGATGCCCTCAGGCAGATAGCCTAGTACTTACCTATGTATGCAGTCCAGTGATTGCAGATCTATATGTACAAATCATTTTCTAGGAGGTCCATACCTTCTTCACAGTGAGGAATATATAATCTTGTTGTGCATTGATTTTGCATATCATTTGATGAGCATGAAGGCATTTCTTGTTTTAATGTCAAATTGATCCAGTATTTTTTTGAGCCGGGCAGTCACCCCAAAACTGTTGCATTAGAACAGGAAGAGCAAACTGATTTATAACCTGGACTTCATGCCTAGATATCGAGGCAGTTTTCAGTATCAGTTTTGGTTTTCTGCAGTAGTCCTTACTGGGCTTTATTCGCATTTGTTCATGTTTTATTGTTGTTTCATGTATTTCCAAATATTTATATACCCCTTCCAGCTCAATTTCCTTTATATCACATGCCTGTCCCAGGTTGATATTTTCTTGGTGCTGCAGCTTTCCTGTTTTAAATGTTGCTGCTCGACATTTATCAAGGGCAAGTGACTTTTTATTCATCTGAGAATGTTTTAACCATTTGTAGTTGTGCTTTTTCAACACCTTATCTGAAGAACTGTGTAGTTTTAAGTCATGAGAAATTTTTAACAAGGTAGTTTTCCGGTAGCCAAATTATAACTGTAGCCTAATCTGTTTAGGGAACAGCTTAAAGTGTCAAAGGCAAGACAAAACACTAGTGGTGACTGAGTCGCCTTGGATTATTCCCCCTTTTAATTTTTATCCCTGGGATAATAATTTGCCCATTGTTATGGCACAACATCAAAGTGGTTTGCCACTATTTCATAGTCATTGTAATGTAACTGATCAATGCAGGATGTATCTTGTACACCCTTAAGCAATCCTTTATTGATGAATGTGGGATGATGTTGTCAAATGCTTTTTTTGTACTCTCTCCATGTCATACTTTAATTCTTCCCCTTTTTACAGTTCTGTGTTACAGCTTTATTTAGCAACAAATGATCCATTTTTTCCATAGAACTTTCTTTTTAATACCATTTTGTTCTGTTGTCATAATTGAGATTTTTTTCTTTGTGGTGGTGGTTCTCCTTAAAGACCTGCAGTCAAAATCCTACTCTCCTCTTTTTTATCTTGAATTCCTATTTTGTCAACATCCCTTTCTACTTTACATTTATAACTTTCCACTTGTGTTATGAATATGAGCCTTAACTGCTTGTAATGTAATTCTAAACCACCTTGTTATATGGGTAGAGCCAGCTAATCCCATTTTACCCCCCCCCCAAATAAATTCCTTCAACTCTTAACTGTCAGCTATACATTCTCCTGTGGCTGTTGTTAAAACTAGGCTTGACCTGTATACAAAACTAAATGGACTAAAAAACATTTTCACTACTTGTATCTTACTATACATAGCCATAATCAAGAGCTTCCAGTTTCTCAATTGGTCTTTTATCTCTTTAGTCTGTCCCATTGTATACTTAAGTGCCGTTACAGAATCCTTTTTAATCAATAGACATAAAAACATATCATTTTGTTGCAAATATGGGTATTACTGAATCAATTTGTGTGTAGGTAAATAGTCTACTGCTTGTAGACTTTATATCCTGAAAAACCTTAACTATGTCAAAATGTTCCTTAACAATGAAATGTCTCTTTAGTTTTCAAATACAAAATATCATCCGCAAATCAAGCTTTCTTTTTTATTAGCATGAACTTTGGTGTTTTAATCAACTTCTATAGTAATCCATCAGTCTGCGGATGGTAGACCAGTGTCTTCAGCCATTTTTTTTTATTTTTTTTTATAATTTCATAACACCAAACAGTAAAGACAGGGAGTCTTAAAAGACAAATCACAGTACTCATTTTTCCACTATAGGAATAATCAACAACAATACATAGTTGGTAAACGCATACAAACTTAAATTAAAAAAGCTACATTTTCTCGATTACCCTACCATTTCTATCTTTGCAAGTATCGTATTTTCATTGACAGTCGCACTAAATATAAAGCAAAAAAAGAGGAAAGAGGACCCCCCCCACCTTTTTCCTGTGTTTAAATGTGACTTCTTAGAAACGAACCCACCCACTTTAATTTTTGCCTGTGCCCTGTCATGTCTTACGAATTAACCTATTTTTTCAAGGAATGCAAATGCTACCATTGCCCTACTTAAAAAAAAAAAAAAATAGCTGACTCTATCAAATATCTTATTTTCAGCAAGATCCATCAACAATAGTGGAATTTTCTTACATTCTGCTGCTTCTGGATCATTGTTGTATTATTGTCAGATGTTTGCCTCCTGTTCCTTTCACAAAATCACATTGATCTGTATCAATTGGTTGTGGCAGCTACTTTGTCTATGATAGTGTAGGGAATTGGATAAAACATTATAATTGCAGTTTAAAGCTGAAATGGGTCTATATGAAGCTGGGTTGAAAGGTCATTTACCCTTTTTGTGTCTTATAGCAACAACTGAGTTCTTGCAGGATGGGGGTACTTCCCTTTCTGCTTTAAAATATTGTTAAAGAAAGCGTTCCAGATCTTTATCACATCTATCGTTCCCACCTTCCACATAAATTACCAACTGTTTCTAGAGACTTCCCAGTTGATTGTTTATACATCACTATTTTTTATTCTCTTCCAATTTTCAATATTTTCACTATTAATTGAGCCTCATTTTTCTCTAACCTTGATGTAATTAACATTTCCATAAATACTTCCATTTGTGCCTTTTCTTAGTTTAAAATTTCCTCTGCTTTACACAGATTTTTACACAATTTCCACCATACCTCTCAACCAGGAACCATCAAAAATCTGGACAAAGGCCCATGAAAAATAGGTACAAATCTGTACGCTGATTAAAATAAAATTTGCATACATAATCTAACCTCGCTCACTCCAACGAAATTGTGGGATATCAACTTTCAAACTTAAACTGAAGAACAGACCACCAAAATATGGCCCCAAAGACCCAGACCCTGTACTAAATGGTAATCATTTTCTTTTAAATGTGTAACAATGATGTTCACTGGGAAGGGAGAAAATTAAGAACCTTAGGATTTTGTTTTCCGTGACTTGCAGTATGTGGGTTTTATAGTAAAAGTAGGGCATTTAATGGTAGGCAGTATTCTAATCTTAGCAAAAGAATATTATAGTTTGCTAGGACCTCCAAAAGTCATTCTTCATGGCCTTCTGATCAGTGGCGTAGCTACAGTTTGTGCCGCCTGGAGCTGTCTTTGAGTTTGCTGTCCTTCCCCCCCCTCAAAAAATCATAGTCGAATGGGGCCTCCCCTTATACAGCCCTCCCCCCTGCAGCCATTCCAAGGTCCCATTACTTGGCTATTTTACCCCCATTTACCATAAACACTGCAATGTGCATACTACATTGCATCTACGATGATTTGGATTTCATTTAAAAGTTTTGTTTTACATTTTACAGCACAAACACTAATAGACATCTGCTAAACAACGCAGTGCAGTTTCACAATGAAAATTGACTTAACATTAAAACATTCATTGAATCCCACATTCAAAGAAAATACATCTGGCCAGTGGCAGATAATTAACTTTGGGCTGTTTTCAAATCATAGGCCCCTTACACACAAAACATACATGTGTTCTGTGGTACACCTTACTAATTGTATTAAATTATATTCCTAGTATAATACACTGCAGTTGTTAGAGGGCGTTTTAAATTTGTTGTGAACATTTTTCCAGTAAACAATGAAACAAACTGCATGCACCAATAATGACAAGACTGCCAAATTCAGAAAATTTCCATCATAAAAGTCTACTCAAACTTTTAAAATCACCAGTATCAGTAAATATGCACAATCTCTGCAGAAGTAAAAGTCATCTAAATAATTCCAAATTAAAAAGATGTGTAACTAATGAAGAGGTTGCTGCTAGCAAACAACTTTATATTTCATTGTTTCATCTACAAATAAAGTGCCTGTTGCCCTTGAGGAATAAATTGCCTATGTTACATTAAAAAATGATAAGCTAGTAATATTGCAATAGGGAATGGATGGCAAACTGATAACAGGTTCATAGTTGCTAGTTATCTCTGCCAAAGAGGACATTCTCACAACTGCAGCATCCACCCATTTAAAAAGTACAATACAGTACAGTATCAGCAATGTATCTACATATTGTGGGAGTAGAACCTGCAGCCTTCTGCATCAAAAGCAAGTACTCAACCTGTTATGCTATTAACACTGCAAGACGACTTAACATAAGCAACATTAAACTTCTCTTCCCCTGAATCTCTCAGCTCCTTGTTAAATCCACTAGACACTCAGTTGTATCTCTCACTTTTGCCGGACAAGAAATCTGGACAAAGCCAAAATGTATTGGTGGTGACAAAAGCCCAAAAACCAGGGACACATTTTAAACACTGCTTGTATAATCTTGAAAAATTGCTTGAATAAAAATGCGTTACCACCATGCGTTTCACTGCCAAACCTTGAACCCAGGACCTGTGCACTACAGTCAGTGCAACATACCACTATGCCAAATAAGCTGCTTCCTGAAAGATAGGAAGACAAACTTAAATAGCTATCATTTAGTGAATTAAGTTCTCACCATAGCTCTCAACCTCTAAGCACAAGAAAACCAGGACAAGGCCAATAATGGGGGAATACAGCTGCAAAAATAGAGACAAATTTCAGATATTGATCTTATAAACTTGGAAAATTGCTATAATAAAAGGTTTGTGTTACCATGTATTTTCTGAAGAATATGAAGTCTGAAATTCAAATGCCTGTCATTATTTAGTGAATTCAACCCTTCACTGATTTGCCACAAAAATCCAGAAACCCACAGATTTTATGAGAAACAGAACAAAACCATGAGGCAAAAACCTGGGCAGTTTTCATAAGTGATGGTGGGTAGGGAATTCAGGCTCTTGCTACCTGTACCAAAGGTACACACAGACACACACCTTAACAGACGTTCTTCCTTGCACAAAAAAGCTTAGCATACATTGAATAACAGTCAGCAGCGAAATTCCAAGACCAGCATACTTTGCACTATAAATAAAATGAACCACATTCCCCTTAACAGACATTCTCCCTTGAAATTGCATGTCCTTCCAGCTTGTATACAAACCATTGCATACTTTGAATAAATAAAACTAACCAAATGTCCTTGCAGCTTGAAAATGAACCACGTCTGACCATGCATAAAAAACGTTCACACACACAATCCATGAGTAAATAAAACAAACTACATTCCCCTTAATGGACGTTCTGGCTTGCACATAAAAGCTTAGCATACATTGAAGAACAGTCAGCACTCGGCAGCGAAGTTCCCAGACCAGCATACTTTGCACAATAAATAAAATGAACCACATTCCCCTTAGTGGACATTCTCCCTTGCAATTGCATGCCCCTTGCAGCTTGTATACAAACCATTGTATGACCAGCCAGTGTACTATGAATAAATAAAATGAGCCAAATGTGTCTCCTTGCAGCTTGAAAATGAACCACGTCTCCCTTGCATAAAAAATGAATGTTCTCCCTTGCAGCTTGTACAAACAGCCAGAAATGCTTGCATATCATCCCTGGAGGCTGCAGTTCATTTCTGACAGGCTTGTAGGCTGTTCACGGAGCTGACATTATCGCACACGTGATGACATCAGGTCAAAATCAAAAATTTTAAAAAGCCGGGAAACTCAGAAATTAAGAGGTGCCACTTGGGAGTGTGTTGGATGGTGTTTTTTTTGGGGGGGGTTCACAATTTCGAGATTCCAAGATCTCGAGATTCTGAACTCGATATTCTGAAACTCGAGATTTTGGGATTTCAAAATTTCGTAGTGAACCCGTGTGTGTGTATGTGTGTGTGTGTGTGTGTATATATATATATATATATATATATATATATATATATATATATATATATATATATATATATATAGATTCACTTCAAAAGCTAGAAATACTGAAATCTCGAATTTCAGTATCTTGAGCCCAAGAAGTGGAATCCACAAAACAACAAAAACTAAAAACTGCGAAATTCAAAACCTCGAATACCAGAAGTTGTGAATTTCGCGGTTTTACTACACACACACACACACACACACCATCCACCACACAAACACACACAATCACTCTTCTACATGAAAAAAGGGGGCAAGCCCCCTGCACCCCCTACCCCCCGACTTAAATATTCTCACTCCAAGGTCACACACTACATACAAACACATACAAAACACCACCATACAAGCTAATTTCGCTTCACGCACACACATCACAGCAACAAAGCACACTGACACACCCCACAGCCCCTATCCAAACCCCTTAACACACACACACACACACACACACACACACACACTCTCTTACCCGAATACATAACCATAGCAGAACTTTAGAAGCGCAAAATTCAAAACCGCCGGTATTCAAGGTTTTGAATTTTGCACTTCTAAACTTTCGCTATTATGTGAATTTGGTTTCTTGGGCTCGAAATACTGAAATTTGAGATTTCAGTATTTCGAGCTTCTGAAGTGAATCCATAGATTACATACACAGAATGAGTAGAGCAAGGAGGATGGGAAATTAGGGGCTTTATCATATCTCTCCTGGGTGGGAGAGAAGGTAAGGGGCTACTGACTAGAGCTTTGAGGAGGTGTGGCACTACTGATTAGAGCTGGGAGAAGGTATAGGGCTACTGATTAGAGCTGGGAGAAGGTATAGGGCTACTGATTAGAGCTGGGAGAAGGTATAGGGCTACTGATTAGAGCTGGGAGAAGGTATAGGGCTACTGATTAGAGCTGGGAGAAGGTATAGGGCTACTGATTAGAGCTGGGAGAAGGTATAGGGCTACTGATTAGAGATGGGAAAAGGTATGGGGCTTGTGATGCCCCACCCCTGGCAACAGTAATGAAGGAGTCTCAGTCCTCACCACTAACACCAGTGGGGTACATACATTGGGAGGATGACAGGTGCACATACAGTATTTCCAAATGCAGCTCTCTGCGTCAGTTACAGTTTCCCTTAAGAACACACAGACACCACAGTCAGTCCTGGACTAGTTTTCCCCTCTTTCCCCAGATCTCCCATAAGGCTTCCCACTGGCACAGCTATAGAGTTGAGATCTCAGCTGAGAGGCCAAGTCAAGACCTCCAGCACCCTCTCTGTCCAACCAGTGCTTTGTGTCCCTGACCAAGTAGCTGACATACATACTGTTTGAGGTTTGATTTTTTCCCAGACTATAAGGTAGTTATTACTGCCACCAGCCAGCTCTTTATCAGCTACGTTAAGGCCCTTAACAAAGGGTGTCCAATATTACTGTGTAATGTTACTATCAATACAAATGGTAGTTTGACCAGGAACAAGGCTATTAGGAGCGGCCTATACAGTGTCACCAAATAAATATGCAAGTACTCTCAGAACTTAAATATCTCTGTACTGACCAGCCACAATGAAAGGTTTACATATATTTAATAATAAATAAAAAAAAAAAAAAAAAAAGAAAGAAAAGAAAATATTCAGTATGTATTTACAGTGATAGCAGAGTTCAAAATCACCGGAAATGTTTAAAACAACATTACAGGACAGTCTCAAATAAAGAAAAATATCTAAGTTAAGCTTTGCTATATTCCTGGCTATGTCTAAAAAAAATTATACTGTACCCTAGTAGACTTGCTTAAGTTAGAGCAGCAAGGCAGATGTGTGGTGAATGGGTCTTCTTGTCAGGTCCAAGACAGAATACTGAATGCCAAGTCTCACTCTCAGAAACTTCTTAAATTAATTTCTCAAATATTACTGCTGGGATACTTTGCAGAATGACATAATTTCTTATTATCTGACTCTATCCCAGTTAAACCCCCCACTGCTGAAAGCTAGCAGTATTTAGCATTGACCTGTGAAAATACATACACAAGGGCATTTCCTCAGATCTTGGTAGATCCTGGAAGTCCTAAAACAATAAAGCACTTTCAAGACGATACTTAAAACTTCTCAACACCGACATTGTGTCTGCTGCTGCACTGAAACTGAAAGATTACTTCATGGCTGGGCCATAAAAAGATGTCATTTAATTTCAGCTCTTTTCTGAAGTTTTGTAAGTTAACCTTCTGTATTCCAGTTCACCCTGTTACACTATTGTAACTGTTTAAATATATATATTTTATGTACATTTCTGTTCTATTCCAGTAGGGTGCACTGTGGATGCATTTCAGACAGCACTTTATAAAATACCTCTTCAGCACCCATGTTTGTACAAACCATCTTGTATGACATACAACTCTAATACATTTGTTACACAAACATCTTATATGAATCATGTTGATATTCACAAATGACATATAACTTTACAAATTTTCAGCTAGCTGTGCTAGTAGTACCTCCTTTGTCACATGGCTACTGATTAGAGAAGGGAGAAGCTATGGGGCTGTTGATTAGAGCCTGGTGCTTCCTGATTAGCACGTCCCATCTCATAGGTGGGCTGCCATTTTTATTATCAAGGGGGGCAGTCTATGTGGTCATCTGATGTAGTTGTGTGTCTGACATCATGCAACACCCTGCCCCTATTAAGACTTCTCCCTCCCCTGTGTATCCAGAAATCCCCACATTTGATAATCTGTGCATATAATGTACATATGATGCCCTGCTCCAGCTCTCATCCTTAAATGGAAGGGTGACAATCTCATAAATGAAGTCCATTAAGGTAAAGTTTCAGTTGAACTGTGGGTTTATTGTAACGGTTGTTTATCAGGGCTAAAATAATTTTCATGCTTGTGTTCTGAAGTATTATTTTAATAATGCATCTTTCTGTCTTCTAAGTAACACTGACAAGTTGGAGCTAGGATGCAATTTTCACAACAGGCAGGCCCTAAACTGCAGTTAAATAATGCATGATTGCAGATGGTTGCAGACTCTTAAATGGGGATGACAAGTCCAATATCCTTGGAGCCTGACTGATGATTAGTGGAATGTTGTCATAGAGGGTATGTTAAAGTTATGTCAAAGTGCTATCACCAGCTCAAAAGATGAGACTGCTGAACTTTTTCTTAATCTGAGAATTCCAGATATGTTATTCCCTATTTACATTGATTCAGGTGACATAATTCAGTATTCAAATACCACAGCCACCACGAAGTACATTTTAAAAAGGTCGACATTTTCTGCTCTTGTAATTTGAATGTAGAGTTTGGTAGATTAAACAGTTTTAACATTCAAAATCTGCGTTAGTCTAAGTGATTGACTGTTTAATGGATTATGTACTACCCCAAAATTTTTATTTTGAACAGGAACTAGAATGCCCCAGCTACTACATTCAGTGACAGTTTATACTCTCATCTGAACAGCTGTACTGAAACATGTTACCATATGCCACAAATATCTTGAAAATTCAGAAATAAAATTTAGGGTAGAATTACCAGACATTTTGTACAACAAACTAGAAAAATATATATAGGCTTTTTTAGGTTATTATTCACTCCATAAAAGGGATTTAAGCTTGGTCAGCAGAAATTTTAAATGCTGTATTAAAATTGTTAGGTTACCATTGAATTAAAAATTGCCACTTCCACTAAATGCAACCACAAAGCTTTCTTCAACTGTAGTAGTAATTTCAGAAATAAAACTCAGCTCTGCTATGAACTAATATCTAATGGCTCCATTTTCTGTCATACTGAGACCATCACCAATATCCATGCACACACATTTAAGTCCAGTTTCATTCAGGTGACCACGAATATTAAACCCCCTCTCCCCTTTTTCACTTACCTCTCGCTCTCCCTTATTGTCTTGATCAAGTCCAGTCATCATCATCAGACAGGAAATGGCACTTCATTAATCTGCACAGTGTACATAGCTGCGTATTATGAAAACTTGAAAAAAGAGCACAAATTAATGAAGCATTACCTTATTTTGGCAGACACTATACTGATCAACTTTGCAGTGTAGGCCTTATACAAGTAGCAAGTGCTGAAGAAAGCAAAATATTGCTTCATGTGGATTTGGTCAGCTGATACACAGCCTCGTAAAAGAACTTTTAGGCAGAATTAATGTTGTGCATTTGAAGATTGTTGGCCTAGAATCTGAACGCAGAAGGAAGAATGTTTTCCTTTAGGAAAACTGAAAATCTTACAGTACTAGGGACCTACTGGATACTGTGTAAGGGATCAGTTACCGCTTCTGCCAGTTGGTCAGAAATGAATAAAAACTGCGCGATTCATAGGGCCTGCCATGCTAGCACTGTGCCTAAACAACGATACTAAAATCCCAGGTGTGCATTCCTGCTTTCTACTGCATTTATCAGTAGTTATTACTTTGGTGGGGTATTCTTTGGCTTCCCCTCTCTGATAATCAGTTATTCCCAGCGCCTTTCATTGTTCAGTGGGTTTACTAAACCAGAGTTTTCTCTGCTGGATTAACTCCATTTGTGTTCATGGCACTGAGGTGATTGAGGCAGTGTCGTACTGCTGCTGACTGTTTTCTCTTAAACGCTTAACCCCTGTACTGAACTCAGTGAGCTGCTGATGTATTAACCATGCCTTGTCTTTGACTCCATCAAAGCCCTGCCTCCAATCATTGACACTGACAATTTCCACTGGTGCAGTGAGTGGTACCTTCTATTACCATTTGTGCACAAAGCTGGGCATTTCATTTTAGGTTTCGGACATAATTAAAGAATGCCTTATTATCCTTAACTAGAGACGCTATTTAAGCTTCATACTTTGCTTTAGAGGATTTCATGAGATTTCTGATTTTGCTTGTTCAAGCAGAGGAGGGAATTCTTCCTCTGCTGAGTCAGTTCCCTCTTATTCTTAGACATCAACTTCTTCCTCTTGTTATATAACCTGTTTATACTTGATGCCCACAAGTGTGGTTTGTTTTTTTGGAAGGACCTGGTTTTGATCCAGTCAGGTACAGCCAAGTCTGTACAGCTGTTTAAGTGTTTGGACAGGGTATCCGAGTACACCTCTGTATAGGAGTCATTGTTGTCTGTGAGTGCAGGGGGTATAAAACTTTTTGTACTATCGCTTAGTAGTCTGAAGTTAGCTTTGGGAAAAGTTGTTCAGTTTTTTTTTTTGCTGCTTTGTGGGTGTCGGGTCCAATAACGGCTTTGAACGAAACAGTTTTATGGTCCCAATTTACCATGGAAGGCATCACACAGTGGGGAGTGCAGTGACTTCCCATGTTGGTGATTCTTATGTTTAGGACATTTGAGCCCTGTCTGTGTGTCTGTGTGTCTGTGTGAAGGGGGGGGGGGGTGCAAACTATCTGTTCCAGAGCATTTGAATGAACAAAGTTTAGTAACCTCTGGACGAGCATGTTTGTGCTCATATATATCAC
Organism: Protopterus annectens; assembly: GCF_019279795.1. Lineage (NCBI taxonomy): Eukaryota > Metazoa > Chordata > Ceratodontiformes > Protopteridae > Protopterus > Protopterus annectens. The sequence goes on from NC_056726.1 coordinate 545,889,675, forward strand.
TCAGTTGATGGAAGTGTAGTTGAAATCATCTATGACTAAAGTGTTGTGCTGTATGGAGAGTGATTCCAGTAAGTCCAGATAGGTGGTGTGCTTTTGGTTCATGGTGGGGGACCTATAGCTAGCAATGATGTGATAGGGTATTTTGCCTACAATTAATTGTACATGGAGTAGTTTGAGAGAGTCGTACTGTTTAACCAGTCTCTATGTGTACTTGGCTTTAATGAACATGGATACCTCTCCACCTTTTGTTCTTTCATGCTCATTTTGAGGTCTGAATGTATCCCTAGTGACGTTTTCAAAGAAGTCCATCAGATTGAACAGGCATGACATGCCCTTGACAAAGCTGAAATGGGTTGGGTCCAGTGTCATCAGGTCTGTGATTATTCTTTCCATAACCTTGAATATAAGAATACTCATACTTATTGGTCTGTAATTTCCTGGGTCTTTTGATGGTCCCTTTTTATGTAGAGGGATGACTGTTGCTGTTCTCCACTCCACAGGGGAAAAGCCAGTATGGAGGATCTGGTGAAACAGAGATCCTAGTGGGCCTGATAGGTCCTGTTTTAAGTTATTTAAGAGGCATCCTAGGATGTTGTCAGTACCCATCAAAGCAAAGTTTTTAGCTTTACAGAACGCAGTGGTGATTTGTTCTTTTGTGATGACTGGTTGAGGAATGGTGAAGGGTATTTCTCATGGGGTAACAGAAGGTGATGGAGAGGTAAAATCTGAGCTGAATTTACTGGCCAGCAGATTTGCTATATCTTCTGGCTGGATATAGGTGATGACATCTACAGCTAACGCCACACATTGTTAGATGTTGCCCTTAAGATTTTGGGCATATCTGAAAAATGCCCTATAGTTATCCTTGGTTTGGGAGGCTACTTTTACCTCAAAATTACTTTTGAAAACTTGGCTATTCCCCCGATTTGCTTGTTTAGACTAATGAGGGAGTTGCTCTGTTGTGCACATTCTCTCTTACTTCTGGATAGGGTTCCTTTCTTTTGTTGTACAGCCTCTTTATACCAGGGGTCCACCAGGGTGGCTTGTTTTTGCAGTTTTTCCTAGTCTTATTTCAGTTTGGTACTGCCGTTTCTATGCAGTTGTTTATATGGTCATATAAGACTTTTGTGTATGCCTCCACACAGGCGTCTGTGTTTTCTGGGTTTAGGGAAGCTTGTAAATTATCAATGCCATTGTTTGTTTGGAGGTAGTTTGCGTTTGAAAAGTTCTTAAAGGTTTTGGGTTAGGTGGGGGGGGGGTCTAGTTTTATTTTTATTTCAAGGGAGATTGCTTTGTGATCTTATCTGCCAGTGAGATCATTACACTTGGGAGTGTATAACACTCTCCCATGTTTGTCAGTACCAGGTCTAAGATATTTTTACCCATAGTGGAAGTGCAGACTTGCTGATCCAGGGCATTTGCACTGACAAAATCTAGAAATCTTTCAGCCTGCTTGTTAGTGGTCATGTATGCTTCCCAGTTAATAGAGGGGTAGTTGAAATCACCCATTGTTATGGTATTGGGCAGAATGATTATTGATTCTAGTAAATTCAGGTATGAGGTTTAGTTTTCCTGGTTCACGTTGGGGGACCTGTAGCTAACAAGGATATGGAAAGGACTTTTCCTGTGGTTACTTGGACGTTGAGTAGCTCAAGCATGCCATATTGTTTGACGAGTCTTGGTCTGCTTATTCTTTATGTAGATAGATACACCTCCACCTTTTGTCCTTTCCTGTGCAGCGGGTGGTTGGAAAGTGTGAAAGGCATTATAGCCTGCACTTCTGGAGTAATTTCCATGGCTTAGAACCATGTCTAATTAACTGCACAGATGTTAGTATTCTGCATGTTGAGTAATGCTTCCAGTGAGTGTATTTTCTTGTTGAGATGCTTAGCATTGAACACTGAATACCTTGAGCTTATCCAGCATAGCTTTTGACATGTTGGAAGGTTTGTCTGTTTTGTAGTGCCAAAAAAAGTACTATAAGGGCGGATAATGTTTTGGCTAATATCCAAAAGCCTAGTGGCAACAATTTAAGGCCATCCTTGGCAAAGCAGCATGGCTTGTCAAGCATGTTCTCCCAGACTGACAAATAGTGTACCCCTTTGAAATGACACCAGTAGCTAAGCCAGTTATTAAAGTCAGTAATTTTCTGTTAGTATTGTGACATCATCCTTGGAGATGGTAAAATGCTCCTCAACGTTAGGCTAATACCTGCCTATGACACACATTTTGAGAGCTCAGTCACATCTCTCTTCATATAGTCCAGTGAGGTACATCTCAGGTCATTTACAACCACATGGACTATGACTGAGCCATACTGCTACTTGGGGTTTAATGACCTGACTGCTCACATGATCCGGCAAATCCTGGCCCCTGACAGGCAACTAACTGTAAGCTTCTCCTTATCTAGCCTAGTGAGAAGGACATCATTGTGACCAAAATATTGGGTTATGTGGTGTTACACTGTATGGGCTTGGTAGATAAGACACTAAGAGATGTAGTTTTGTGTTGTGGTGGGAGTTGTCTTGTTTATGTGCATGAGGAATGTCTGAGGACTGTGTCTGGGAGGCCTTTGAGGTTTGGGTTAGTTACGTGTGAGCACATCATCAGCATATGTGGCTCTGTGTTTAGTCCTTAGTAAGTGCAGTGAGTGTGTGTGTGTGTGTCACTGACGATCTGACATTTGTTTGTGTCTGTATGTGAGAGTCTTGCCTCCAGTGACATTGTATAACTAGAAAAAACTTCCCAAAACAAGGGCAAGCAAGTATAGTAAGTGACAAAACAACACGATCACTGCCACAGAAACACCAGCAACTAACCAAGCCTTGGAAGAAATTCTTTTTATTCCACCGACTAAGCGCTTTCACCAAAGTTGGCTTCTTCAGAGTCAGTGTTTTACAAAAAACATATACATTTTATACTCTTCAAACACAATGACATCACCTTGTAAATCAATAAACTACTCCAATTAGTCAATTAATCAATAAACATTGCTCAATACTAAATACTAAATAGTAAAACAATTCCTAAAACATAATTAAAATTCTCTCAACAGTTCTACTAATCTAATAAGAATAAAGGTATAAAAAATAAAGGTATAAAAAATATATACACAAACAGTAATATATATAAAATAGTTGTTCAAAATCAACCCATTCCATATATACCATACATATAAATCTTCAACCATTTATGTAAACATTGAAAAATCACAGCAGGAAGACCAAAAGAGAACGCCAGCAAACTGTACACAATAAAAAATGAACGCAGTTTTATTTTTTTACGAAAAAGCGTTTTCGCTACAGACAACAATGCAGCTTCTTCAGATAACATTCAAAGAAGAACTCCACAAATTTAAATACACACAAAACAGGAAATAGTAATTTTACGTCACTAAGGCAATCACACAACCTGTCATCATAATATATATTATAGACCCTCCTCCACAGATGTACACTAGGCTAATTCAGCCCACAAAACTCAGAGCAATTACATAACAGTAAAGTCAGCTTTAAAAATCACTCAAAAAATAAAAATAAAATTCTCTAGTTATAAAAATAAACTGGAAATTAAAAAGTAAGTATAACTTAAAAGGTGCAAAAAACTACCTCAAGTAACTACGTAGTTTTAGAACTGCATTGATATTGCAGTTTTCATTGAGTCCCGGAGCTTTAAAGGCATTCAAGGAAAGTTGCCATTCAAGCTCACGGGTCTCTAGCATCAGTGACAGTGGCCCACCCCTAATGCTTCCTTGTAAGTGGTCAATACCCATAAAGCAGAAAGCATGTCCTGGATTCTTATCAACATGCTTAGCTAGAGCGTTATCACCTTTGTTTTTCTTTATGGCATACATATGCTGGTAAATACGCTCGATGAGCTTGCGGTCCGTCTTTCCAATATAGAAGCCAGGACAGCAAACGCAGAATGCAGCATAAACAACAGAACAAGTTTGACAGTTAATCTTATGATTAATATGGAATTTCCTATTCCCAATGGTGAAAGAACTCCCAGGTCTAATGTACTTACAATATTACAAGAGCCACACTTAAATGTCCCTTTTTGTCTACAAAAAGAAGAGTCAATGCCTTTTCTTTGTACCAGTTCTTTGAGGTTACTGTCCCTTTTAAATACTACAAAAGGGGACGGACCCAATTTTTCTACCAGATCAGCCGAACTAGAAATAAAATGCCAGTTCTTTTTAATAATAGACATTATGGCCATAGCATTCACATTGAATGTAATAATGAAGCTAAGGTTAACCTGTTTGTCACCTTGGGTATGATTCAGGTTTTGAACTTCTATTGAAGGAATCTTATCAATAGGAGATAATACATCCTGAATTTCAACCCTAGGAGGGGGAGACTGGTCTAAGAGGGGTTTAAAATAGCCCTCGGACCTTTTCAAACTAACTTCATTAAACAACTCATCAAACAATTGAGTAGGATACCCACGATTACAAAACATATCCTTCAAAAGAGAGCATTCAGTGAGAAAATTAGGTAAAGTGCTGCACATTCTTACAGCTCGGACCAGCTGACCCTTCATAATAGCCCTTTTCTGTCTAAAGGGGTGTGAACTGGAGAAGTGCAAAAATGTGGCAAGGTGTGCCCCTATATTTGCTAATATGGTTCTCCTAACGTGGGAGAGAACTTTTGTTCTCCCATCGAGATTTATGGAGAGCATTATTTTGTACAACAGATTCTTGGACGACCTGCTTATTTTATGGAAGGGAGACGAACTCCAGGTTTATGAGTTCATTGAGTATTTAAACAGCACCACCAGTTTTTTGAAATTCACCTTCCAATGGAAGAAGGATGTTATCAATTATTTGGACATAGCACTTGTCAAGAGTGAAGAAGGTCTAGCTAGTTCTATATATAGAAAAGACAGTTATTCGAATTCACTCTTACATTTTAAAAGTTGCCACCCATTCCATCATAGGAAAGGGGTGGCAAAAGGGCAGATGGTGAGATTGTCCAGGTTGGTGAGTGAGGAAAGTTTATTTAAGCAGGAAATGTTCAAGTTAATAGGAATGTTAATGGATAGGGGTTACCCGCTCAGGTTGTTACTAAGATTGAAAAGGGAAGTATACAAACGGAGAGGTTCATCATATTCACCCATTTTATGGGGGGAAAAGGTGTCAGAGATTAACCAAGAGGGACAAAACAAGAAACAAGCAGGTGGAACATGTTTTGTGTTGAAATTTAATGAGAAAAGTGACGAAATAGTTAAGGTGTTACAAGGGATGTGGGAGTATTGTTTGAGTGATGCCACAAAGGATATCTTAGGTGTTCATCCAAGAATTGTTTATAGTAAGGGGAACAACTTGAAAGGTATTTTGGAAAGTGAGGAAAAAGGTAGAGCATCTAGGATGTCCAAATGTGGTCATTGTAGAAGCTGCAGGTACATAGCAGAAGGGTCTTATGTGTGCGTTAAAGGGTGGGGGTATTCTTTACCTTGCCCTGGAAAATGTAACTGTAACACAAAGAACATAGTCTACATGGCCTTTTGTGTAACCTGTGAAGCATTCTACATAGGCATGACCACTCGGAGGTTACGTGATAGGATGGTCGAACATGTAAGAGCTATTAAGAACAAAGACTCTCACAATGCACTTTACATTCACAGTATTAATTGTAAGGAATTTAAGAAGTTTGTGTTCTTCATTATAGATAGAGTATTGCTAGAACAGGGTGGTGATATAGGAAACAGGGTAGCATTTTTAGAAACTATGTGGCAGTTGAGATTAAACGCCACTAGATACCCTGGTATTAACGATTACATCTCTATAAAACCTGTTTTGAAACTTAAGGCCAGTATTGTATAATTTAACAGCAGTACAAAATAAGATAAAATGAAATAAAACAAAAGAAAATAAACAAAATACAATGAAGATTAATGTATATGCATACACATAAACAAATCAAATGAAATATATTATATATGTCATTTTTTAAAATGATTAGTGGGATTAATAAAATATATGTTTACATAAATGGTTGAAGATTTATATGTATGGTATATATGGAATGGGTTGATTTTGAACAACTATTTTATATATATTACTGTTTGTGCATATATTTTTTATACCTTTATTTTTTATACCTTTATTCTTCTTAATTAGTAGAACTGTTGAGAGAATTTTAATTATGTTTTAGGAATTGTTTTACTATTTAGTATTTAGTATTGAGCAATGTTTATTGATTAATTGACTAATTGGAGTAGTTTATTGATTTACAAGGTGATGTCATTGTGTTTGAAGAGTATAAAATGTATATGTTTTTTGTAAAACACTGACTCTGAAGAAGCCAACTTTGGTGAAAGCGCTTAGTCGGTGGAATAAAAAGAATTTCTTCCAAGGCTTGGTTAGTTGCTGGTGTTTCTGTGGCAGTGATCGTGTTGTTTTGTCACATTGTATAACTACATATCTCACATACTGTATTTGTTTGTTTCAGAATTAAGTGGTTGTCAGTGAACATGAGGCAATTGCTACATTGCCTTTGGGTGTCATGTCCAATAAGCTAGAAGTGGGGATAAAAAGAAGGTACTTATCCATGGTTTCAGGTCCTTAATATGTGCTTCCCAAGGGAATAGAAAGTAGGGGGTGTTTGCAACAGCATGAAGGGTGGGTGCTTATGAAGTGTAATCTACAGCTATCCTATGTAGTGGTGCTGCCCAGTGAGCAAATCAGTTGCTCTTTGAGCAGGGGTTCTTGGTGATGTAATAATGTAATCTATAGCTCACTAAATGCATCAAAGCTGCTCAGCTTGTAACCTAGTTGCTGCTTGAGTAGTGTAGGACTGAGGAAAATATCAGAGGTAGTTTTTATAGGGAAAAGCACAACTTGTGGTGACTGTGTATATGCAGGACAGCACTAACCGCCGCTGCATAAAGAGCAGTGTTGAGCAAATGTGAGGTGTATATAAAAGCAGAAAAAAGCAGGTTTTCAAGTAGATATGCCCACAGGCCAATCAGGTAAACAAGCAATAAGCTTTCCATCAGCAATTTCTCACTTGGATAGGTGAAATCAGCCCTCTACTGCCACAAAATTGCAGACTTTTTGACACTTTTAATATAAAATGACTGATTTAGAGCCCAAGTGTTAGAGAACCACAAACATAGATGCCTAAAAACACTGCAAGCAGCAGGTGCGATATATTTAGAGTTGCTGAGCAGCAGCCCTCACAGCAATGGAAAAACATGCAACTTGGAACTCTTAGCAATTGCATGAAAAAAACAATGCAATAAATAGCTCGGTTAGAGAAGAAAAAACAGTTTTCTTGCAGACAATTTGGTCTGTTTTTAAGAATCCAGACAAATCAGGTACAGCAACTTACTGTTCACTGTGCCAGTGTGTGAGCCAAAATGGCATAAGGGTCTTTTACATCCACTTCAGCTACCACTTAGTTGGGTGGTAGATGGCTCCTTTGCTTTTTAACTCATCCAAAGGAAGATGCACTCAGGAATGCAGCACTCCCACTTAATGCTACACTGCCTATAGATTTGTACTAGGCTAGCTCCCTTTGTGGGCCATTTCAAGTCTGGCCAATTTCCCTTGGTGAGAATCAAACTTTATACTTTGTCTCTGAAGCAAACACCTTAACTATTATGCCAACCCCCACTTTTAAATTTATAGATGAGAGGTAACTTCTAGGCTAGATGCTCTTATAAGTCAGTTTAAGTCTAGCCAATTTCCTCTTCAAAGGTGAGAATCAAACCCTGTACCTTGTGTCTGAGAGACAAACACCTTAGCCATTATACCAAACCCTGCTCCACTAATAGTGTCATTGTATAATAACACTCCACTCCTGCTTGTGGGCATATCCTACCAACCATGGTTAAATCCTGATATACCCATGCAAAGTTGTGGATTATTGCTTAATTATACAATGACCCCCCATTAATATTCCAAAATGTGCATGCTGATTGGTCAGCGCGCCCGTTGTTAATCCGACTTATACTAATGGAAAAGATCCGGTCGCCCAGACTTTTTCCATTAGTATAAGTCTTGATTTTTTTTAACATAGCGAGATATCTTTAAAAAAAAAAAAAAAAAAAAAGCAACAAAGATCTTCCTTTCTCCGTTGTTTTTTTTAAAGATATCTCGCTATGTTAAACTCTCTTAACATAGCGAGTCACCTTTTAAAAAGCAACAGTGATCTTCCTTTCTCCGTTGCTTCCACATGCAGCTCTGATGTACTGCATAAGCATACACATGTACAGTACATCAGAATACCGGACAGCTGCGGAAGGGCAACACGGAGGCATTATGCAATGCCATTATTTAAGAAAGGTATGTATGTTTTTTCTTAAATATCATTGTATAATAGCAATAACCCACTTCTGTGTGTGGGTAATGATGGATTTACCCACTGTTGTCTTTGTTTAGCCACTCGGGCTTTGCCCTCGTGACCAAACCACACCAACCATGGGTAAATCCAGCATTACCTACACCCAGGTGTGGGTTATTTCTTAATTCAACCTTTATTGAGGAGAGGAATGTTGATTTCAGCTGGCAGGCAGCCACCATGAAAGTGGAGGTATGCACTGTACTAGAACAGCTAAGAATTTAGGGTGTAAGCTTGACTGTTCTAATCTGGTGACGATGTCTTTCATAAGCATGTTGGTGGGGGAGACATGCATACACATGCAAGATGTATAGCATGCTCCATGGTAATGTGGGTGCACATATATGCCACCAGGGAAGGTGTTAGGACTTCACTAGAAATACTCATAATTCCTGGAATGTGAGCACAGACATGGGTCTGCTGATCTCTCTGTACTGGAAATACCCACTGCAGGGGAATGCATGTATTCAGGACTGATAGGAGGGGTTTGATCAGCTAACATGGAGAAAAAAACATATGCTAAGAAAATTTTCTAAGGTCTCCAAAGCAGAGATAACTAAAAGAAATTTATGCTCTCTTTAAGTAGTGAGCTAATTTGTGAGCATATGAACACACGGAATCAGCTCCTTTCAGACTAATAATTCTCCCATAAGAGTATTCCTTCTGTACTCGATCAGTTAACTAAATGCTCATAGGCTCATTGAAACAGTAGCAAACAAAACATTGTTGTACAAGTTTAACATGAAAAAAATGTAGTAGTAGTAGAGACACCAACAAGGCATGCTGGAAGTCTTGGGTTTGAATCCCAAACGAGCAAATTTGACTTCTGTCTGATCTCTGACATCAGTAGATCATGCTGGACAGGCAAATGTGTGCCACTCTTCTGGAATAGGCTTCATATTCACATGAAGCAGAGCCCTTCACTTAACCATCTTCAAGAGCAATCTGGACCAATGGATGAGAAATGGCAAATTCACTACTGGGATGATACCGATGTCCCTCATCAACAGAGGCAGTCTGTAAAAATTGTCAGAACCCTGTTTGATGACTCTTGTTATCTTTCTCCTAAGGATAGAAAATTAGATAAAATCAGGGTAAACTGACTAGGTTTGTAAGGGATCTTGAGCTGTTAGCCTAGTAATCTCCTATGAACTTATGTTTATTTCATGTTAGAGTGAAAACAGACTTCGGTATTCTCCAAGCTTGACTTAATCCGTTCTGTACACGGCTCACCGCAGTCCTTGATGTAATTGAACCAGTATTATATAAGAAACACCGACAGTACTTTTTTAGCAAACATTTAAGCTAAATCTGTAATGGTAAAAAATTATTTAAACAGGAACATTCTCCTACATGATGTTGGGCATACTTTGGAATTTATAACTACCTAAATCAGATACCATGCTAAATTAAATAAATCCACTTTTGAAGCTATTAACCAAAATTTGCCAGTAAATAGCATCAGGAATTGTAATGACTGCTGTTAATTATATCTGCTGGAACATTTTGTCTGCATTGATGTTATAATTCATTATTTATGAAGTTCCCTTAACAAGCTAAAGTAATTAAATGCAGAAGAAAGAAAACAGGCAACACAGGAATACAGAACTTTACCTATAAATCCATTTTAAATATCAACAGCTGTGAGCAATGTAGCATATACAATGTGTAAACTTGTATACTCAAGGTAAGAGAATAAGAGAGAGAAGAAAAGGGTTACATATTTGTGCTTGAAACTACAGTGTCTTGCTAAATATTTTATTGATGGTTATCTTAAGTTTTACAAAGTGTCAACAGCTGAACAGGTAGGATCCTTCGCCTTTAGTGCTGGAAGATTCAGAAGGCTGTGGGGTCTATCCTTAACACAAGTACTTGAATTTAGTTTCTAATACTGAGACTTCTGTGGAGTATAAGGGTGATACTGCACTCCTGAATGTTCCATCCTTCAGATGAGATGTATCGATGTCCCATCTGCCTGAGTTGGTGATAGCTCGGGGTGGATGTGAAAGGTCCTATAGAACTTCTCAAAAAAAGCAGTGGTTACGTTATTTCTCTACTTTACAACATCCAGTATTTACTTATTATGTACAGTTTACATATTCTTTGCATATTCTTCACTTTTTACTCCCTCTGTACATAATGTGCTTGTTTTTCAACAGGTTATTTCTTACCCTCCCCATCCTTTTATCTACAACCACCTTTTTATTTCAAATGTTACTTCTCTGTCTGTCTTTCTGGTGTATAATCTTTAAAAAAATATCTTTTTCCAAAATGGCGAATTGCAAGAAACCTATTAGTCTCTTATTCCCTTTTACCATACAATATCATAATCAGAGCCAGACCCAGCACAAAGTGATCTAGGCAGCTGCCTAGGGGAAAGTCTTGGCTTTTAAACTCAAACAAAAAAGGTTTCTGCCAAATTAAAAAAAAATGCTTTGACATCTCAAAGTAAGAAATGCTGAAAACTACATAAAACTATGCTTGCACCTTCACTGGAGAAGACATCTATACAGGAGACTTGGACAGTGCCATCTCGAGATTTCCTCCAATACAGATGTCCGCATATACATATGTACATCTAGATTTTCGCAGGAGGAAAGAAAACATCCATTTAGGAAACCTGAGTTAGGTCTCTAGAGAGACTTTGTTTTGATTTGATATTGTGCAGATTTTTGCATCAGAAACTGCTCAGGACTCTTCAAAGTGATTGAGTGCAGAGGTGATATGTTGCAGTCAGTCATAACTGGTACATAATTGTGCATGTGAGTGAAAAGCGCTAGTTAGGGGCATAGGCTAGTTAATTGACTTACTCAGAGTCAAGCCCTGAATCTTGGCTACGAGAGGCAAGAGCCTTAATCTTGCACACCAGCTGTCTACCAGGTCTCTAACTGTTTTTTGTAAATCATTGCAGATTACAGTCTGTCCGTGTCAGTCATAGAGTTCTGTAGGTTAGTAGTTTGGGCTACAATAGTTTGATTAGCACTTAATGCAGATGAGCAAGTCTATGAGCTGTTAGAGAGCTTCTTCCTGTAGTACTTGGCTTGATTCACTTGGTCTTCATTTGTCTGCCACGTTACTTCACCAGACAGTACTCCTGGGCTGTTCCTGAAAAGGGAAAGTTGTGCCTAGTGGGCTGTCATAGGCTGTTATCAAATGCATTACACATTTGTCTTTTGAACTCGACCCTTAACATAGATGCTAATTAGTACTTCACTATATGCTATTTGAGCATGAATGCCAACATGTCTCTTGTAGTTTAATGGGCTGCCAGATGCATTTTTACAAATGTGAGTTTCAACAGAAGACATGTTTACTGTTTTTCGCGCTAAGTATGCTTTCAAAATGAGAGTATTTTTAGAAAACAGCTGTCGGTGTTTTTCTGTAATATTCGAAATAAAAGTATTAAATGAAACGCAAATCACTGTAATAATTAGTAATAGTAAAGAAGGAAATAGTATAGAGACTGACAGGTTTAAACCGTGATTATGGTAAATGGGAGAAGACCAGCAAGTAATGGGATATTGGTATGGCTGGCAGGGGTCTAATTCATTTTGTTGCATAAGGCCCCATTTGTCCACACCCTGGCTTTGTTGGCTCTGGAAGTGTATGTTCGTTCAAACAATACTACATTATTAGCAGTTCATATAGGTCAGACCTGTACTATGTAATGTTGGATGGATAGCTGTTCATGATGAGAGACAAGACAGGGAAGTCAAAAATGACATGTACGTGTCCTGCAAGCATGCAAGCTCTTACTTGTTCTGTCTTTCGGCTTTTCCCTGTTAGGGGTCGCCACAGCGGAACTCTGGTCTGCTAATGATTGGCAGTCGATTTTTACATGCCGAGTTGCCGGCCCTGACGCACAACCTTCAAACAAAGGTACGCCCATTCACACATGTCTCTATGCCAGGACAAATGTCAGCCCCCTTTGAAGGCGTTGGAGACTAAAGGCACTGTAAAAATATCTTAATAGAAGACGCTCTAGCTGAGAATCGAACAGGACAACATCTTACTGTGAGGCGACAACACTACCGCAGCACCACCACCGCAGTTTTAAGCATGTAAGCTCTCACTAAAAAAAAAAAAAAAAAAAAAAAAAAAAGTATGTTGTATGCAGTAGTAATTTGGATTTTTATATGACTTGTGGGCTGAGAAGAAAACCTGCTGCAGTTTTTATATTGTTTTTAATTGTTTTGGTTTACTCCTTGTACTAAAGAATGAGTTAATTAATTAATAAGCCTGGGTTTTGTGGTTCACTCTGAACCTGTTGCATTATAGTAAGATATTTTTACAGTGCCTTCCTTAGTCTCCAGTACCTTCAAAGGGGGCTGATATTTGTCCTGTCATGTAGTCTACATTATTTGGAATAAAGGATGTATTATGTATTTGTTTTTACATATTAGTATGACACAGTCTTCTGTACAAGATTGGATTGTAAAGGATTTCAGCTGGTTAAAAACTGATACTATAGCAGTTAGCACAGAGGAATAAAACTCCAACTTGGTAATGAGATGGTTCCTGAGTAAGGGTGCAAGTTTTGAATATTTTCACCTTCTTCATGTACCAACTTTGTGTCATTGAGCAAGTCACATAACAAGGCAGTGCATTGGGGAAGTTAGAAATTTGGGCTACGTTCATTAATGGTCTTGAGGACTGCATGACTAGTAACTATGAGCCTGTTCACTGTTCTTTATACTTTACACCCTTCACCCAAAAAAGCATCACCTCCTCTCTTCTTTCAAAAAAAATGTTTAAACACTATCGTTTTTACTTTATCCATATTACATTCATAAAATTTTCTCTGTTCTTAAAAATTCGTACTTCATAACTGTAATAGCTTTTCACACTTTTCCTTTTATCATATTTTTTTCTTCTAATTCTCATTTTTCTCATATAAAATCCACCAGTATGATAAATTTTAATAAAATGGTTTCACTGAAAAAACACATTGAACAACTGGGGAAACGGTCACCATCCACTTTAACTGTGTTCCTAGTACTTCAGCATCAAGCCTTCCAGAGAAAAATCATACACATGAATGGTGTACTATTATATACATTTCACTACATTCATTATTCAATTCAGTTATACAATAATTGATCAATTAATCAGTGAGTCAAGAAAGTTAAAATCTAAAGTACATCCTGAACAATAAAATGCTTAAGAAACATTTAAAGCGCATCAAAACATATAAAGTGCAACCCCTTACATTACTATTGCATTTAACATTATAATTTAAGAAGTTCATACCAAAGCACTTATGCATCTCTAGAGTAACAAACACTAAAACATTTTACCCTGCAATGGTTGATCAATTAATCAGCGAGTCAAAAAAATTTAAAGTGCATCAACAAACATTTAAAGTACAAGTTCACACAAAAGCACTTATACATCACCAGATTAACAAATACTAACACAGTTTGACCTACAATGGTTGATCAATTAATCAGTAAGTCAAGATAATTGAAATCTAAAGTGCATCCTAAGCAATTAAAGTGCTTCAGAAACATTTAAAGTGCATCAAAAAACTTTTTACCCCTTACATTCCTATTGCATTTAACTTAATTTAACAAGTTCATGCCAATGCACCTATACACCTTTAGATTAACAAGTACTTAATTATTTTACCCTGTACATATAAATCATTCATCCAATATGTCTATGAATTTATAAAAGAATGCATACTGAAACATTTCATCCTATACATGTAAATGTAACTCCATATTAAGCCCATGGGGCCACAAAGTTCCAAAATTAATAATACATCTACTTTCCATCCTTAACAAAATGCGCCTATATTCCATGCCTTGTACTGTATAAGGTTTGTTTAAAACAGAAAAAAATAAACCTCTAGTGTTACCATTATGAACAGCATGGAAATGCGGGGCCACATGATTATTAAGCCCAAATGCCCCATAATTCTTCTTTTCTTAAAACTTAGCCATTCTAGAATATTTTACAGGTAACTTTTTTGACAGTGTTGGAAAAAAATCCCAGTCTCTCTCCCTTTTCAAGTAATTCCAGCAACAAGTCATTATATGCATCCAGAAAATTTGACTGCACCTGTTCATAAACACCATCTTCCTGCAACAATTCCTTCACCATATTGTTATATTTCACTGTAGACATTATTACCCAGTTTCCCCCCTTATCTGCCTGTGCAAAAACATAATCAAGCTTCTTAACTGCCTTAATGCATTCTGTTTATGCTTTTTTCAAGTTATGGGGCTTATAACTGCCATAAAACTTCTTATATTCAAATTGCAACTGTTTGTATAACACCTTCTCAAAATTTATTATGGCTGAGACAGTTCTAGTTGGATGAAAAGTGCTAACATAAGGAACCTTAGGCATACTAAATTTTCCATAGCCAGTATAATATGAAAAACCATCCCCAACACTATCCCTGTTACTTTCAAGCTCTTGTTCATAAGCAAAAATATCCACTAACTAATTTTCATGCTGTGACCAATCTAGCAATGGTTCCTCATCCTCATCAGTGCTGCACATTACATTACCATTTGCATTTTCTGGATTTGTTTTAGAAAAAAATGCCTTTAAATGTAGTTTGCAACAAAAAGCACATATTTCTAACATTATGTCTGCCAAGGCTGGAAAATATGTTGGCACAAATTCATTCTTTTCAAAAGTAAACTAAACATATCATCTAACTGTAACTCTGATAGATTAATAATATTTAACATTTCACTGACTCACTGAATGTGAACTATTTACAGTATTTAAGACATACCTGTAACTATGCTCCTCATTACATGTGACAACATAATTAGTAATATTAAGTCCAAAATGTCCAATTCTCTGATTTTCTTCATTTCTTCCTGTTCTGCCACCTCCGGTTGCTCTTGCTTTTCAATTGCTGTGGGCTCACTCTCTGACCACTGCTCTGCTCACCCTGCTGGACACCTCCTTCACTCAATTCCCCAAATGAAACACATTTCCTGCTGTTTGCTTCTGTGGATGAAAAGGATGACTCTCGCGAACTCCGAGACCTCATAGCCGTATTTTTTAAGGTGGACCTGCTCTGTCTAGGTTTTCTATGCCACTGAAAGATGAGGTTGTTCCTATAATCACAATCATCTCTGTCCAGTTCACTGCGTTTCCTTTCAAGTATTTCAGTGTCAGCTTTGCCCACTCTCACATGAATGTCCTTCATTTTATTATTAAATACGGCAATTGTAGTTTCCCCCTTAAGCTCGTCCTGCAGCTCCAAAATTGAATTTCTTACTTGTTCATGCAGTCTGTTGTTGCGTTTGACAAGTACTTTTGTCACCCTAAAGTACGCTGTAAAGCGATATTCTTCCACTCCTCAAATAAATCAGCTTCAGCTTCAAAAAATTCAGAAGCTGGAAGTTTGTATACCCTTAAATCCTGAGGGGTTAAATTCAGGGTGATATATTTCTCCAGCAACTGGGTATCATAATATAAAGACACCTCCTTTATAAGCAAACATTCTAGTCTCTCATACCTGATTTGCCTGCTGGTATCCCAGTCCATTACAAAACCACAAATCAGAAGCAGCCACCTTCTCATCCCTTTCTGTCTACATTTCTGTACAGGAAAGAAAGGTAGTTACTGAATTGGACCTGGAATAATGTCTCCACCAACCGAAACTCCAGTAGCCGGCATGCTTTCAGAAAATAGGAATGCAATAGGAATGTAAGGGGTTTCACTTTATATGTTTTGATGCACTTTAAATATTTCTGAAGCACTTTATTGTTTGGGATGCACTTTAGATTTTAACTTTCTTGACTCACTGATTAATTGATCAATTATTGTATAATTGAAATGAATGAATGTAGTGAAATGTATATAAAGTACACCTTTCTTATACATGATTTTTCCTTGGAAGGCTTGATGCCAAAGTACTAAGAACACAGTAAAAGTGGATGGTGACCATTTCTCCAGTTGTTCAGTGTGTTTTTTCTGTGTTTGGTGAGTTGGTTCTTGGAGTGGTGGTTTTAAAATGGTTTCACTCTCAAATGTTCATCCCTCCCACAGTTCCCCCTTTTCCTTTGTAAACATTCCATTTTAACTATTTTTGTTAATCTATTTAATCCATTTCCTCCTTTTGATACATTATCTAATCATTTTCTTCTGTTATTGTTCACACCTTGTATTCATAAAATCTTTCCTCCTCACTTCTTCCTCTCACTGTTTGTGGTTGGCTTAGAGGATTTAGGAGTGGTTTCATGTGGTTCAGTGGTACAGAGTTTGATTCCTTCAGCCTCCATTGCCTTACTGTGCAAATCTCTACAAGTCAGTTAACCAGACACCACTCCCAGGCTGAATCTGAAAAGGGTTCATGGAGATCAGTGCTCTACCCCAGAAAACCAATACAGATAAACAGAAACAGACAGCCTTCAATAAACTGAAATCTATACCTCCAATGTAGGAGATGCCCAAAATATGTAGATTTAATAAAAAAATCCCTTGAAATAAATTTACTAAGGGGCATAACTTTCTTGACCTGATTCTTACAAAAATAGCCTCCACTTGTACTATTTTTGGTATCCCTTTCTGTACAGAAGTCTGAACATTAACGTTTTCGTAAACACTTCCCTTTAAAACTCCCTAAAGCTCCTTCAGCAAACCCCACTAAATTCATGCACTATAAACATGACAGAGCCAACCTACTGTGTAATGAAATATCATAATTCACTTATGACTTAAAAAGCACTAAAAGCATGGATTTATCAGACCATAATGCTTGTAGGATGCATTGATTTGTTTTTTCTCCAAAAAGGAAGGTTTTAGAGCTTTGCAGTCATAAAACATGCTGCCATTCTACTTTGATTAAGGAATTAACACCTCTGCTGTCTAAAATTTTCATGCATGTATATATATGTATATGGTTCCCCTTCAAACCGTCGAACGTTTAAAACATCGAAGTCCAGATAATCGAGACCAGAACATAGAGTTTGAAAACGTTGATGGTTTGAAGGGGAAGATAAAAGGTAAGTGTAGGTGCGAGAATGTTTGTGTTTTTGCAGGGCCTGTGTGATGTGCGTCTGTGTGATGGCACTACAGATAGGGTACGGAAAATCTCCCGTATAGCGCTTCTGCATATAGCGCTAAATGGGAGATTTCCCTTTACTCCACTATAGAGCGGTCTCGGAGTTGGAATATTAAAGTTAGGGGGTGTGGGGGGCAAAACCATGTTTGTGTGTGTATATGTGTGTATATGTGTATATATATATATATATATATATATATATATATATATATATATACATATATATATACACACACACACACATACATAACATTTTAATTGTATGTCGTGTGGTAAAGGATCTGTGTAAACTTTCCAAAAGAATTATGATGTATTTGTTGATATTATAATTTTTTTTTTCTGTTCTAGTTAAAGATGATCCACTCCTTTGCAGAGCATAATCCTATATATAGTTACACACACACACACACACACACACACACACACACATATATATATATATATATATATATATATATATATATATATATATATAAGAGATATGCAAGATCCTATCTCACCATTTGCATTTAGATTGTTTTTACTTATATCTGCAATTAAGTCAGTTTTAGCAATTATGAAACTGACTGATTTGACTGTAAGCCAGTTTTCCATACTGAAGTCATTTTTACCCACTAAATACTCTGCATTTAGTGCAGTAGCCTCTCTCAGTATTTGATTACAAATCAATCACATTCCTATTTTTTTAATTTAGAATTTTTTTAAAGCTGAGATTGTCTACACATTCTGGTGTAAATGCTGTAGGAAACAAAACCATGATTTTATCTCTGAGTATTTATATATAACATTTCTAATTATTTTAATACGTTTGTACAAGTAGAATATGTTGGATTATTGGTGATTCTAAATATTTCTTTAACAGCCACTTCGTTATTTGGGATTTTTATATGATGTATTGTGATTTTGTTTCTTTATTTAACCAAACGGTTTCATGCAGTTTTTTTTTTCCTAACTGGCTAAATAAATACAATTTAACAATACAACTGTTGTTTTAATGACTGAAGTTAAGCAGAAATTTCTAGGTCAGGAAATCCTATTCCACCATCTTATGCTTTTATATGATGTCCCAAAGCTATTCTAGGTTTGTTGGAGGTGCCATAAAAACTTCCGACAAATGCCATTAAATTGTTTAATGTGTTCTTTAGAAGGAACTGAAGATTTCTGTAAAACGTATAGTATTTGGGGGAAAATCAACCTATCTTCACTAGAAAATAACTTTTTATTTATTAGTGGTTTAATATTTTTAAAATATTATATCATGATTTCTTGCTATTTTTTGCAAGTACATGTAATAATAACCCATAAAATTGTATTCTTGTTAATTTCTAAGTTTCCATCAAATAATTTAATTTTGTTAATTAATAAGTTCCTTTTATTCTGATTGAACTGTAGACCTGCTATCAATTCAGAATTGTTTATTTATATTTGTAAGTGAATAATTAGCATAGTCTATTGTTAACATTATATATTCAGCAAATAAGTGAGGTTTTAAAGTGTGTTGATAATTTATTTCAAATCTTACTCTATCGTTATGTTTTATATAATTGAGTACAGACTCAAGACCCAAAGCAAATGATAAAGGAAATGAGAGACAACCTTGCTTTGTGTCCATGCATATCTTTATTGACTGGAAATTAATGATGCTAGTTAACATGAGAATGAATTTTGATAAAGATGACTTAGACATATAAAATTACTTGCAAATCTGTATATTTCCAATACTTCACTTAAATAAGACCAGTTTACTAAACTGAAAGCTCTTTCTGCATCCTGGCTATTTATAGTTATTATATACATAATCAAGTAAAATAATTAACTTTATGATATCCTATGTTTGTCGGTTTAATATAAAGCCAGTTTGTTCTTCCTCTGTTAATGCAGATAGTATTTTCATTCTTTTAGCATGGATTAACATAGAAAACATTTCATCAACATTCAGTAATAAAAAGATGGCTCTTTATCCTGTTTTAATAAAGGAGAAATTATTGTACATTTCCATGATGGAGGTATGTTGCTTTCTATGAATACTTTCTGTAAAAGATGCATCTAAGCTGGAGTCTTCACTGTCATTGATGCCCATGGGATATATGAAAATGACTCCTTAATTAAGGACTGTTAAGCAATGTGATTCACAATCTTCCTTTAAACATGAACTAGATGACTGGATGGGTAATCACAAATTTACCCCAGAATTGACTTGTATGACCCTCCTGAAGAAAAGAGGTGAGACCTGAAGGAAGATGCTTTGAAAGCATGACTGATTACAAGACTCAGTGACCTTGGAATATCAACAATTCTGTTAATTATAGATTTTATCTCAGAAGTAAAAAAAACACGGTACCTATCATGTCTAGAGATGCTTTGTTTAGATACTGAATATTTACATATTATTTTGGAATAAAAACTAGAGATTTGAACACATGTCTTCTGAGATTAAGTAAAGAAATTACTCATTTGAAAAGTGTACAGAGATCTACATGCTCACTCCTAAGTGCAGTTTTGGGAAGTCCCCTTATTTCACATATTCTGACTCTAACCTGCCATTAATGTCCTCACTTAGAAGAATTCGAGTCCAAATGGAGAGATGAACTGTCAGCAAACAAAGGAGAGTAGTAGTGCTGAAACTGAATTCATCCTGAAGTCTTGGTGAGTACCTTCACAAGATGGACACTGTTTTCACAAAATCTCACCAAGGCGATGCTGATATATAGACTGTATTTATATAGCATATATTATGGATAGAAGTAGGTCATAAACTAAAAAAGATAGCTGGGTGCACAAGAACCAGGATAAAAAAGTGCCCAATTCTGGTAGGTGCACTGGTGCCAGGACTGGAAAAGATGACAGTGTAGAATCCTCAAAATACCGAAACATTCCTACAATGGGGCCAGGCCCAGGGGGAGGATAGCTCCCCTGTTGTAGAAGGAAGTAGCAGTCCACAAAAGCCACAAAAACTGATAGGCCAAAGAAGAGCAACAAAGATGATAAAGTGGACTATTGAGGATAAGAAAAAAAATATGTATTGTTACTATTATGCAAAAAGCCCAGAATTTCCAGACACAAAATATACAAAATGAATGACAGAAATTAGAGAAAAGAAAAATAATTCTGCAAGAAAAGCTGTCAGAAGCTTCAAATGAAAATTTGTGTTCATTAATACAACAGAGTTGTGAGAAATGGTATATAGATCAAGAAATCTTGATCTGCTTGGAAAAAGAAGCATCTGAGGAAGTGCAACAATTTAAACAAGAAAACCAAGAGATATTTGAAAAGTATAAAAAAGAAATATGGACATGGGAAAGAAAGAGAGATTTGATATGGTGCAATATTTATGCAAAGGAGAAAGCCAAATTAATCAGTGTAAAGAAGGTAATCCCAAAGATATTTGAAGAGAAATACAGGCAAATGCATCCATATATGGAAAAGTTCACAATAAAAAATATCACAAAGGTGGAACATAGAAAAGAAGATGAGTAAATTAGAAGTTAAAACAAAAATAGAAGTTGAAATTGTGGCGTGAAGGATTTAATGTTGAAGGTCTAACACAGGTTACATCACAGCAGGATGGAGTGCGTCCCCAAAGCAGGTTGAAACAAGATGATCAGGAAACATCTGAAGAAATATTGGACATGGGAAAGAAAAAGAGATTTAATATGGTGTAATATTTAGGCAAAGGAGAAAGCAAAACTAACCAATACAAAAAAGCGGCACCAAAGATATTTGAAGAGAAATACAGACAAAGGAATCCAGACATGGAAAATTTTGCAATACAAAAAATAAGAAGATAAAGAAGAAATGTAGAAAAGGAGATTAGTAATGGAGAAGTTAAAGAAATATAAACTGAGGTTATGGAGTACCTGCAAAGTGAAGGATTTAGTGTAGAAAAATATAATTCAGAAAGCACCACAACAGGATAGAGTAATGGATATCCAAATTAAGAGGAAACCAGTGGAACAGGAAGCAATTGGTCAGGTGCCATATGAAGATAATTTGGAGCCTTCCACAGGAAACCAGAATAAATGTTCACTTGAAGCTAGACAACAAGGGAAGGAACAGGGGACTGTGATGCAGTCAATGTTGAGGAGTGATAGGCCAGCGAGTTCCCATATGATAGAGGAACGGATAGCACAGGATAAAATTGATAAGACTGTCTCACAGGAAGATGCTATAGAACCTTTTATAGAATGCCTGCATATAGATACATTAAAATCAATGAAAGAAATGGATTCCAGAAGGTCAATATACCCCCAAAAGTCAGAAGTCTGATCAAACAAATGAACACAGTAATTGGGACTGTCCATAGAGATCCATGCCATTATAACAGAAGTAAACATGATATGTTACTGTGCAGCTAAATTAATAACTGAAAGTTCTACCAAAATAGCAGAGGGTAGTGAGGCTTAGGAAGGGGAGAAATCGAATACCATCATGGACATATCGAATAGAGAAAAATGTAACACAATTAAGACAAGAAGTGTCACTGTTAGAAGACTACAGAAGAGGGAATAGATCAACAAAATTACTAAGAAAGATAGATGTAATAAAAGCAGTGTGCAGTATTAGAACAGACCAGGATCCATCATGCACTATTGAAAATACATTAAAAATTTTAGCATAGGTGGAAAAACTTAGAAGATACCCAAATAAATATAAAGGAAAAGTACAAAATAGGCAATTTAGTGCTGACCCAAAAAAGTTTTGTAGAGAATTGATAAACAAAGTAAAAGGAATTGAAGGACCACCAAAAAAGAAATAGATGCATTTTGGAGAAGTATCTATGAAATTCCTGTGGAACACAAAAACGATGCTAAATGGATAAAAGAAGTAAAAGAGAGAGAAAGAAGTTTAAAGTTGCAGGATATGAAATGGGATGAAGTAACAGCCAGAGAAATTGAAACAAAGTTAAGAAAAGCCTCTAATTGGAAAACTCACGGCCCAAATGCAGTACCTAACTTTTGGTTAAAAGTATTATCTTTGCATGAAGACCTAGCCATGAGTAAGAACCATTTATATGCACACCCCAAACAGACACCGGTCTGGCTAACAGGTAAAACAGTGCTCCTACTGTAGAGTGAACCTGCAAGCCACCCCAAAAATTATAGACCAGTAAATTGCCTTCCAACGACATATAAACTATACACAGGAATTGATGCCAACAGAGTTTATAGTCATTTAGAAGAAAACTATGGCAGTAGAAAAAAAAGGGCAATAAAAAAGTCATACGGAACAAAGAATCCTTTATTTTTAAATGAAGTCATAGTGGAGAACTGTAAAAAGGGGAAGAATCTAACTATGGCATGGACTGACTATAAAAAAGCAGTTGATAGTATTCCACATTCATGGATAAACGAATGCTTAAAAATGTATAAGATGTACCCTACACTGATCGACTACGTTACAGTGACCATGAAACAATGGCAGACCACTTAACAATTAAACCATGATAAAGGACAAATTACTAGCCCAGGGATAAAAATTCAAAGGGGGATATTCCAGAGTGATTCTCTGTCACTGTTGCTATTCTGTCTTCCCTGTAACCCATTAAGCTGTCTACTTAGCTTCGGCCATGGCTACAATTTGGCTCCTAGAAAACAAAGTCTAAAGACTTCTCATCTTCTATTTGCTGATGATTTAAAACTGTATAGCTCATCAAATGAGAAACTGAAAGCACAGCTGCAGGTTGTCAAAACATTTTCAGTTGATATTAAAATGTCATTTGGCTTTGATAAATGTGCAAAAGCAACCTTTAAAGCACAAAAACTGCAGCACTAGGAAAACATCAGTTTGGGACAAGAATGTGATATAAAAGAACTTGAGCAAGAGGGAGTGTATGAGAACTTTGGAATTGATGAATGATCAGCAATAATACATGAACAAATGCGAGTAAAACTTAGTAAGGAATATTTTAGAAGACTTAAATTAATCCTGAGAGCAACATTGACATCTCGGATAATCCAATCTATAGACCAATTTGCTCTTCCTGTCCTAACTTAGTTTTGGAGTGATTGATTGGCCCCAAAACATGTTGGGATAGATTGGATATTAAAACAAGAAGGATGCTTCATGCTCATCAAATGATCTATAAAAATCAGTGCATACCAAGACTATATATTCCCTGTTCCGAAGGAGGGATGGGCCTCCTTGAAATTGATTACTTGTATAGATCTGCAGTCATGGAACTCCAAACATATCTGCTGACCTCACAAGACCCAAATGTAATGAAAGTTTTGAATCATGAGGAGAATAAATGTAAGATGACTTTCAAGCTTAACGTAGCAGAAGCATATTGGTGTCGAGCAGGAATAGAAATCAAACCAGAAGTAGATAAAATTCAGACAGCAACTGAATGTGCCAAAAAGCAAAATAAATATATAAGGTGAAGGATCAGATGAAAAGGCAAGAAATGTGGAAAATGCATAAATATAGTTGCAAGTATAGAAAACTTCTGGAAGAACCTTATGTTGAACGCATGCAGGAATGGTTCAGGAGAGGTGAATTCAAACCAAAAAATGAAAGGTTAATGTTGGCGGCCCAAGATAGTGGGCTTATGTACACATTGGTTTACAAAGTCCATTGAACATGTGGGAGAAACAGACAAAATGTATGTTTTGTAAAAATGAAGTGGAAACAGTTGCACACCTTGTTGCTGGCTGTGATATGCTAAAAGCAGGAGGACTGTATACTGAAAGGCATAATAATGTGGCGAGACCGTTGCACTGGGGGGATTGTGCAAATATTATGTTTTTGGAGCGGTAAAAAAACACTGGAAACAGGAGTCACAAAGCAACATAAAAAAATGATAAAGTCTACATCACATGGGATCATCCATTACCAACAATTGAAAAGATTGATACTAGAAAACTGGATATAGTAGTTCAAGAAAGAAGACAAGAGTAACATTGATCATTGAAATTGCCATACCCAGTGACTGCAGTGTCCTGCATACAGAGTGACACACAGTTTTAAAATAGAATCTGCAAGGAGAAACGAGAGCAATGTGGAAGAAGGATAACCCAGACAGTACCGATAGTAGTAGGAGCAACGGGTCATATGTTACCAGTACATGTAACTCCGTACGAATTGCAGGAGTCGTCATTAATGGGCATGTTGTGGGTGCTCTGAAGAGCACTTTTGACTGACATCAAAGATTGAAACAATACTAATTTTATGAACTTTAATCTTAATTTGACTTAGGAATGAGGTCCATTCCCATCTTGGTATTAGAAACTCAAAAGATTTGGAGAAATTAAAAAAAAAGATTTATTTTGTAGCCCCTTTAATTTTCCATAAGTTTTCATAAAACAAACCTACTTGTTTCACAAGGGATGGCCTGCATCTTTTGCTCCATTGCTTCTGCATACTTCCAAAGCCTTTCTTGGCCCCACAGTGCCTTTTTTAGGCAAAGTCCATCTTACTGGACATTGCAACATAGATGAGAAAGACCACAGAAATTTCCGTTTCTGAGCATATTAAGGTTTCTCTGCTCAGTACCAGGAGTCTTAATAAGCTGCCAGATCTTACATCACTCTCACAACATGAACACATCCATATCTTTGTGGTAATGGAGACTTGATTTCACTGTGCATATACATATAGCACTCTTTCTGTACCATGAGAAAGCATACATCATGCTTTCAGTCCAGTGGAAACTGGGGGAGGGGTGTCCATATTTGTCAGAGACCCTAGCTATCTTCATATTAATTCCCCTTGACCCACAGTCTAAATTTCTGAGAACCAAATCACTCCAAATATGATAAATTACTGTTGTGTAACTTGCTGTTGTTCACCTTTCCTGTCCCATGATCACCATGGAAAGTTTGTATTAGCTGAATTGCTGTTAAGCAAAAACCTTTGTGTTTGAGGATTTTATGTATTCAGCTATTAACCTGAACACCTATATTTCTAATATTGAGCAAACCCATCAATTCCTAGACTGGTTTAAATGCTAACTTCCCCAGAACAAATGGCCCATCTAGCTTTGGGAGCCTTAATATTTTAAATTTTGTCCTAACCAACATCACTACCTCCTAAACCTCTTGTATCATTTCTTAATAGTTCAGTGCTCTTTTCTGTCAAATTTCAAACAGTAATAACCACTGCAATGAGCATCTCATATTTTAAGGACTTAAGACAAACCTACTAAAATGTTATGAAGAGTGCTCAGAATTGTATTATATATATTCTTTTTCCATGCAGCCTTAGTAACTACTTATGCTTCATAATTTTATTCACATCTGCTAAATAGCATAGTCCATGTTGTTGTTGTCTTTCGGCTTTTCCCGGTTAGGGGTCGCCACAGCGGAACTCTGGTCCGCTAATGATTGGCAGTAGATTTTCACAAACGCCGAGGTGCCAGCTCAACGTTCAACCTTCAATGAAGGCACGTCCATAATAGGACAAAATATTTAATGGTAAATTCAAAAGTAAACCATGATGGTCTGTCTTTTTTCATAAACTTTAATGTTTATTACTATTATTCTTTACCTCCACAAAACAGCTCAACAAACATTTCCACACATAACCCATTTTTGGAATGCATAACTTCTATATATTAAGCGGAGTGACTTAGTAGCTACTTTTAAGAACAGTCTTTCTTTTTATCCCTTTCATTTCCAGACAGTTTTTATTTTATTTATTTAACATTTGTTAACCAGGAAAGTCCGACTTGGAACAAAACCAATTTTAAGTGGAGGCCCGGGGAGAAACACACCAGACGCATGACTTTGTAACATGGGAGGAAACCGGAGCACCCAGAGGAAACCCACACAAATGCATGGAGGACATGCAGATGCCACACAGCCGAGAATTGAACTGGAGAACCTCATGCTGTGAGGCGACTATGCTACCACTGCTCCACTGCACCATCCAACTCCAGTTCAGGGCTGGAGCCAGCATGAAACTTGAGGGTGACCTTTGGGGGGGGGGGGGTCTTGCCAGCATCTGCTTCCACAAGGGGGAAGACATTTTTTTTTTTATTATGACCTACCCTTGTTTTTGTCCTTCCACCCCCCTCTGTATTCATCTCATAATGCCGTCTGAGAGCTACTCCCTACTGTGGACCACACTTCCCCGCAGATGAACATTGATGCCTCCCTTCCATTGCCTCAGGAGCCTCAGCTGCTAATGAAACTCAGGTCACATGGACCTTTCTGAAGAGTCTTGACAATTAAATGAACATCCATAAATTCTCCCTTTGGCAATCCTGTTTTACCCTTCTGAACACAGGAAGTTCCATTTGAGAAGTGGCTGGGAGGGGGGGAGGGCTTTGAGCTTAAAGTAATTTGTTTCATACATCACTGTAACTAGAACATGTGGAATTGAAAGTACTTTGTGCAAGGTGCATCTCATTTTGTTTTCAGAATAATGTTAGCTAATCTTAAAAAGGTTTTCTTGCATCCTGCATTTTGGTGCTGGTGGAGCTGATATCTTTATCTTTGTATTTTCTTGGATAGGTACTTATCAACAAAGACTATTTTGAGGTAGAATGCACAATATGGAAGAAGCCTACAGAGACCATTATTTACTATGAAACCAGTTTAGCAAACCATTCACTTAACAAGATAAGAAGTACTAGTTGCAGTTAAGTTTCACTGCGCGTCAGAACTCTGGGGGCACTGATCATAGCTAGCTTACTGCTAAGCACTGCCAGGTGGGGAAAGCATGCACACAAAGAGAATGAATGCCGAGAACTTGGCCTTCTGCCTTATGCATCAAACTGTCTGGTATAACTTGGCAGTTCTTTGAACGAAATGCACGGGGAACCAGTCTATGCTGTACTGTAGCCGACCAGGGCAGCTAAAACAAAACTTGTAAAATTATATTGGTGTTTGTGTAATAAAGTATCCTACTTTGCTATCTGGTGAGCTGATCTGACACCATGCTTTCAGCCTTAAATCTCTGCCAAATCATGTTGCTGGGGGAACAGCTTACTGAGATTCAGATTCATTAAGCTGCAAGGAGGCTTAGTAAGGCATGCCTGATCTCTTGCATTGCTCTGCAGAAATAGTGATGAATATGAGCCAACTGACTGATGACATTTAACATTGTAATATTAAATAAATTGCTTTATCCTGCTGTGGAGTTTTCACCATTTTTGATCTCTGCTGTCATATTGTTTACATTTTCCCTAGAGATAATTTCCAAGCAGAAATCAATGTTTATTAAATTAGTAGGGCAATCTCTGTCATGTATTACTCTAGTGTTGATTATGAATGAACCTGACATGCCATCTAGCACTGTAATGTTAAATTAATTGCTTTGTTGTACTCAAGACTTTGCACTGTAATTGTCTTATCTTTACTGCTCAACAGAAGCAGTGCATCACTGTGAATGGATTATGCTTATTCAGCCATTATTGACTGCACTGGGCAATCGTTTATTCTACTTTTTGATTCTTTGTCACACATGGTCATCTTGTACAGCAACTATACAGTATAACTATGCTGTTATTCTGTTTTTTTATGTTAATGTGGATTGTTGAATACTGCCATGTGGCAAAAATGAAACATGTTAATGCATATAGTGTTGTTCTTTCGGCTTTTCCCGGTTAGGTGTCGCCACACGGAACTCCAGTCCGCTAATGATTGGCAGTAGATTTTTACAGTGCCGAGGTGCCAGCTCGACGCCCAACCTTCAATGAAGGCACACCCATTCACGCATGTCTTTTAAACGCCACTCTATGGTGGGGAGGACATGCAGACTCCACACAGAAGGCGCTCCAGACGAGAATCGAACGAGAGAACCTCTTGCTGTGAGGCGACAATGCTACCGCTGCTAATGCATATAGTGTACTAATATTTATTTTCTGTGTTGTTTTGTGTAATATTCTATAAGGTACTTAAGTCCTTTTAATAATTATTTTTCCTTTCCTTTCACTAAAAATTGACTCTGGCCAGTCAGATCCTCCTGGTTAACAAGCAAATATTTTTCTAGGACTCCAGTGAAAGTTAACTGTGTTCATTTGGCAGATGTGTTTGGGCTGACAGGTTATCCCAACATTCTAACTCTGGTTGTATGAATTCCAGCCAAGGTTTGGTTAGGCTTAGTCTGAAGAGACATGCACTGAGGTACTTAGCTCTCATGTTTTATGGAAGTATTAGCTACCATTGCAATGAGTGGCTCAGTCTTCAGATAGCGGTTTTCAAGTGAATCAAAGTTACAGTTGGAGGGAAAGGAGTAGCAGCAAAAACAAAATGGTATTCAGAAATAATTCTGAATTGTAATGTAAAAGTAGCATATTAAAGTGTAATGGCATGCTTAGCAGTAGCCATGACCAGCAGAATACAAATCATCCCTATGTACAGGCATCTGATCAAACCCTGTTTGGAGTATTGTGCCTGGTTTTGGAGACCTCATTTTCACTAATACATAGAATAGGAACAGTATAAAAAAAAGAGTAACAGAATTTAACCAAGGTCTTCATCATTAAAAAAAAAAAAAAATTATAAAGGCAAGATATAAGCGTATTCATGTTTATACATTTGAAGACAAAAGCCAGAGAGATGTATAGCTGAAATGTTTATGTACATCAGAGAAATCTAGAGTGTCCATATTAATTGTACATTTAAAAAAAAAAACAGAGTAAGTGATCACATTCTGAAGATAAAGTGGACAGGTCAAGGGAGATATGAAGATTTATTTCTTCAAAGAATGTGTGATATATGGCTGAGCTGTCTTCAGAAGAGGTGGTAATATCAAAAACAGTAGCGCAATTTAAGAATGTTTGACAGACAGACATAGTGCAGTTATTTTTTGTTCAACAAAAATAAGTTGCTAGCTAAGCTGAGTTTTGCAGCTTACTCAGAAGACGAGAAAAAAATGCAGACTAGCTGTGACCCAATCAGTCCTTATCAGACATCAAAATCTTAGTGTCAAGCCATGTTCCAGAAGTGCTCCAGTCATGTTTCTTGAGCAGAAATCTTGTTTTCTGTCATTCAGTCTCTCTCAAACTCAAGGGGCCCTTGTATCATTTGAACTACAGTTTGCAAGCAGTTATGGTTGCCGGCATAGGATCCCACATCAAATGAAATACTTAGCGTTATACCTTTTTAAACAGAAACATGGATAGATGTACTGGGGTAATCAGTTTTATGTTCTACTGCAATAAGTATTTTAAAGCTGTGGCATTACAACCGTTTCATGTAATACCTTGGAAGAGAACCACTAACATGCTTACCCAAAACTTATTTTCATGTGACTTAGGAGCTTACAGAAGTTAAACAGTATGCTTAAAGGTGCTGGAAATTGTAAAAATAAAGTAAAAAAAAGGTGCTGAAAATTGGATGCAAAACTAATTATTTACACTTAACTCTGACCCCTTAACATCCACAGCAGAGGCCCTAATATGCTGCCCACAAATGTCCAGTGCTTGTACTGAAATGTGGTAATCCACCGGAGACATTTAGCATAACTATAGAGCATGTGCATGTAGTAAAGTACCATCCATGTTTACTGTAGGCCTGATGCTGCGCTTTGTTTGTATATTGTTTGATAAGTTTCCTGTAGGTTTATTAATGGGTGAGATGCATGAAGGAAAGCATGGGTTTACATGATCAAGAAAGATATGGATGTATAATGCTGGCAGCACGTGCCATAAATAAAATAACATTCCCTGTGGTAATACTGACTCCATGTTTTGTTCATCTTCACCAATTAGAGCAATTAGCAAGGCTGTGTAGCAGCAGAGCCATGAAATCAGTGCACATCTCCAGTGTAATTTTCAGAA
Source organism: Protopterus annectens (assembly GCF_019279795.1). Lineage (NCBI taxonomy): Eukaryota > Metazoa > Chordata > Ceratodontiformes > Protopteridae > Protopterus > Protopterus annectens. The sequence continues at coordinate 545,919,781 of NC_056726.1, forward strand.
AAGCTTATTCCTGTTGTCACCTATCTAGTCCCTACATTTTATAGGTAATACTTATTGCCATGAGTTACCTCACTTTTGCCACCTGATCTGTATTAGGAATGCTTATTACCCAGTGCCCTTCCATTTCCTTCTACAGCAAATGTGTGTGTGTGTGTGTGTATATATATATATATATATATATATATATATATATATATATATATAGATATATATATATATGTGTGTGTGTGTGTGTGTGTGTGTGTGTGTGTGTGCATGTATGTATATGTATTTGGGTCTACTTCAGATGATTAAAGTTTCAGAAATTTGAACATTGTATGGTTGATGACCATATGATTGAACTTTTGAAACATCGACCATCAAATAAAATAAAAAATAAACACAAGTTTTCTTTCAAGTTTTTGCAGCGGGGGGGGTGGGCGCGCAAGTCCCCCTGTCTCCCCCAAAACCCCCTGCTAATTAAATATACCAACTCTGAGACTGCACTACAGTGAGATAAACAGTAAATTTCCACATGCTGCACAGCGATCTCCATTCAGAATGTTTGAAGTTTCAAAAGTTTGATCATATGGTTGTCAACCATATGATGTTGGAACTTCTGAAACTTCTATCATTTGAAGTAGACCCATATATATATATATATATATATATATATATATATATATATATATATATATATATATATAATATATTAGTGTGTGTGTGTGTTTGTGTGTGTATACTACTACTACTGCCTTATAACAGTAAAGTACTGCTTTTTGTCAAGGGTATCTCCATCCTTTCCCCTCGCACTGTTGGCAGTGCACTGCGTATCTTTGGATACCATGTCTAAATATGGCATACATAAGTGGTACTTAGATAATCTGTTAATGCAGCTGTTTGATGATGCCTGGCACTCAAGGACTTAAGTCGACCAATCTCCAACTCATTATGATTAAGTTCCTACAATAAACTCCTGTTCAAAGTTACTAAATCCCATAATAGTTGTGGTGACTCTCTATACTGCAATAAAATATCAAAGTCCTGGAATTCTATGCCTCAGAATATACTCGATACTCCCAGGTCATCCAGATTCAAACTACTACTCAGCATACCTCTCAACCTCTTAGCACAAGAAATCTGGACAAACTGTGACATAATGTGGGGGGAGCGGGGCAAAGGCCCAAATATAGGGACAGATTTTAAACACTGCTCTTATAAACTTAGAGATTTGCTAGACTAACAGGATTTGTGTTGGCATGCATTTTCTGAAGGATATGAAGTCAAAAACTCAAATGTATGTCTTTATTTTGTGACTTAATTCCTCAGATCATCCCAGTGATTTGCCAGAAAACCACACATTTTATGACGAACAGTCAAAAAATATGACGCAAAAATATGGACAGCTGAGAGGTATGCTCAGGGAGCACCTAAACAATGCCTTTGCCACTACACTAAGCCAATCTAAACAAACTCCCTTTCTTAATCTAACTACCACATAATCTTATCTCTGTATTCTTCACACACACTACATGATTAGCAAACAATATTGTATAACTTCAATACTCTGATGCTTTCCTTGACTACTCGTACTTTAGGACTCATAGGTTAGTACTAGGCTAATTGCCCCTTGTGGGCCATTTTAAGCCTAGCCAATTACCCCATGTGAGAATCAAACCCTGCACCTTGTGTTTGCCAGGTAAACACCTTGACCATTATTCCATCCTCCCACCCACTCAGCATATGTCAGTGTGACATGCTGCCTAAAGGTTGTACAGTCATCATTTCTCTTTGACCTATACTACTTATGATGCCTGCTTTTTTTTTTTGATTGTTATAGTTTTATTAGTGTAAATATTGCACTCTTATCGACTACTACTATTCTTGCCTGTAATGTACCTGAATAAGATGCTGTTAATTTCTGACAATATAACTTGTTTCTTAATTTGATATAGTTACTGGAGCTTTTCTCTCTGGGCCTTCGCTGAAAATTGGCCACCAACCCATTCGGACTCCCCAGTAAACAAATGTAAAATAAAAAAATAAATAAATAAAATCAGTAAATGTTTTCTTGCTTATGAGCTGCCATCATGCCATATGCCTAATTTAACCTGACCGTATGCAAAGGCTGCCTGGATGCCTTGCTGCAGCAGAAGGGGAGGTGGGAATTAGCTGCTGAGAAAGTGCTTCACACCACAGCAGTGAGTCATGCACTTCATCTTCCCATCCTGGTTACTGTAATATTCTTTACTTTGTGCTTACAGGAGGAGACTCGGCCCATCTTCAGCTGGTAGAAAGTTGCTGTGTGATACTTCTTGCCGAAGTCGCATTATCTGCATGCCCCAGAATCTGCACTGGTTGCCAGCAATAGCCAGATCAATCTTTAAGATCTTAATGCTGACTTTCTAAACCCTGTGGGAGTGTCTGTCTTGCCTGTTTAAATTAGCTACTGTGACACCCTGTTCTGTAGTGAGGCCTCTGTGATCATTAGAATAGGGGCTGCTGGTTCTTCCTCTGACTCACTTAGAAACAGACCAGTTATGTGGCATTAATGCAGACATACTTAGAGGTCTCCTTCTAAGGACCATTAAGTATAATCTTTCTTTCAGGAATCTGTATAAAGAAGCTCAACAGCATTAGAAAGACGATCAACATTACTTTATGAAGTTAGTCAAAATCCAGCGAGTTAATTTGCTACAGTCTTCTCTTTGTGATCGAGATTGTATTTAGCCTATTCTAGGTCTTGTGTTCCAGATGTTAGTAGCAGTTCCGGAGCAATATTGACGGAGGAGCTTCTGCCGACCAGACCTAGATGTCAGCAGAAGATATTACCACGTCTTTGTACAGTCACTCCTTTTTCTTTGCATGTTATGCATATTTAGAAATGCAAAAAGCAAGTACATTTCATACAGACTTAAGACATAAGTGGAATCCATAATATTAGGTATTAAATTTAGCTAAAGGTGAAATTCTTGCTTGCCCCCCTTGTGCTTGACAATATCTAGATGACATCTTTCGTGTATTTTTATGCCTTGTTTTACTCTTACTTTTTCTTCCATCCTTTCAGACATTGTAATTAACCGGGACTACACTGAAATAAGTGAATTATGCTGGTAGCAGCCCTTGAAGGCATGGGTTTCTAGACACTGTGAGGTACATTTTAGAGACATTTTCCAATGTTTTGATCCAATGATAGCCTGAACAAACATCCTGTTTAAGGAAGTTTTTTAATGAAGAAACATATCCAAGGCTTAATGTGAAAGCTGACCAAAAACTGTATTTCCCAGTAAACTGAAGACATACTTAGAAAGATACATAAATTATACATGGAAATAGTACCTGCTCCCTACTTCCGAAAAAAAAAATACCTTCTGTGCATTCCTATGCTGTTAGACGGAGATGAAAGTGAAAGAAGGTGTGTCTATTGAAATGTTTGCACTTGTAACACTGAGTGCCAAAATGTTGAAAAACACACACATACACGCACACACAAAATGCAAGAGAACAGCGCGTATCCAACATTGCTCTTCTCCTTTAAACTTCTGTTTTTGCGGAGTTCAAGCCCCACTGCACCCCCAGTGTGGAGGGTAATACAAACAACATACACACACTGCTTATGACAAGCTATGTGTTATCGTAAAATGCATGTGCACACATGTACACACCCGCTAGTCACTCATGCTGCATGCTTACCTACAGTATAAATAGGAGGATCATCAAATCATCTGTGGCATGGCCTTGTGATGTTGATAGAAGCCATAGGACGTTTATAAAACCAAAAAGGAAATATGAAGGACATGTAGAATCCATGCAGGAGGATACACAGCCAACAACTCAACCATAGATTCATGCATCCCGACATGCCAAAACTGCTTGTTTTGCTACTGTGCCAGTAGTTGGTTGCTGTTGCTTTCACATCTGTCTTGCAAAGACTTCTTCAGATAGCTACTTACTGTGCACAGTGCTGAAGAATATGAAGTCTGATACTCAAATGCCTTTCAGCAGACTGTATCTTCTACAATTTACCAGACTGCCATAAATTTTGCAAGCAGAAGACTAAAATATGAAGCACAATTTGTGACCCTCTGCAAAGTGGCAAACTGTTGATAGCTCCAAATGTATCTTAACATTTTACTCAATAGCCACAGTTAAAAAAAAATCCAAATAGCTTCTCACAAATACATACATTAGTCCCAGAAAGGCATAGGTTGATAACTGTATAAACTGAGCAAATATCAAGTCACTTCAGTTTACAGAAGGCCTCCCCACCAAATAGTTTTAGCCACTTTAAGTATGTACACCTCAGATGATTCACACTGATTAATGTAACTATTTTTGTGTTTGTGTCACACACACAGAAGCCACAGCTTGTACTCTAGCTTCCTTCACTCAAGTTTTGCAAAGTTAGAATTACTGAAGCAAACAGCAGGGCTATTTATTCATCCGCAGGCGGCCCCTATACCCATTTCCTAGCCACATTGCCAGGATAAAAAAAAAAATTACATCTATGTAATTTTTTTCACAAAAATAGTAGTCTGTTTGTCCCAGATTGCTTCAGCCAAGTATAGATTAGTTCTGCAAAGTTAGTATTACAGCATCAGTCAACACAATCAATTGTTTTACCTACAGGCAGACCCCCCCCCCAACTCATTGAACACCCACACCATCTGTCGTGAATGTGCCAGAGTTTAAAACTTGCCCACAAGAATCCAAACCATGAAAAGACTGCACTCAATTTTTGACATAAGTTGTTGCAGTTTTTCTTACTACTTCGCTAAACCATTGCCCTCTTGTGATGTAGTCTTGCATCGTTTGGCCGCAGCTTGCACATGGGTCTACTTTTGGTGGCATTAATCGTGGATTGGCATCAAGACCAACAATGGTGGTGGTGCTGCGGTAGCGTTGTTGCCTCACAGTAAGATGATGTCCTGCTCTATTCTCAGCTAGAGCGTCTTCTGTGTGGAGACGTGCGTGAATGGGCGTACCTTCTTTGAAGGTTGTGCGTCAGGGCCGGCAACTCGGCACGTAAAACTCTACTGCCAATCATTAGCGGACCGGAGTTCTGCTGTGGCGACCCCTAACCGGGAAAAGCCGAAAGACACAACCACCAACAAATGTCATAAAAAGTGGTAAACTTGAGAGGTATGTCAGGCAGCTGAGAATTGTTAATGGAGGATCTTTAGCTTCCATGGTAACCTCATCACTGAGTGTTTTTAGCTTTACATCATCACTGTTGAACAGGGTTGCTCATTTAAATTTTTTAATAATAGATTTATTTTTTTGTTTTTAGTAGACAACATTGTAAGATATAGCATGAGTCTTTCAGTGCTGCTTAATGTATTTAGCATTAGTTATACTAAATAAAGAGTAATGTTAATCTTACCTGGAAATAATCTTTCCCATATTTCCTGCAAGTCTAATTTTAGTGACTGTAAAGTGGGGCCTACCCATAATACATACTGGAAATCACCAGGCATGCTAGTATTCTCTTACCAACAGCTTGGGTTTACTATGGGAGACATTCTTGCAAGCCTGGCTGATGTGCAGAAACAAACAAAATAGAGTTTTCAGTATTTGGTATCTTCTAACATATCCAGGGACTGACATGCTAACATTACTTTCTCACTGTTCTTGCTGAGTTTACTGTACTGAGGTCTCTTTCCTGCACCAGTCTGAATTTGTTGGCTTTGTTTTCTTTCCACAGAATATCATACAAGGTACTAATAACTGTATCCCTGTGCTTTTTGCTCCTGCATTTAATCAGAATATGTCACCACCCATAATGGACAGTCTTTTTCCTTCAAAATACATAATTTCAGTTTTCTTAAAGATGTAATCAATGAGTTCATGATTTTCTTAGGAATCACATTTTCCTCCATAATTTCTACAAACCAGTCCCACATTAAGGTAGTACCTTGAATCAGTTGTTTATAGTGGGTCTATATTAGAACATTGAATATTTAACAGTTAGAATCACTAAAGGTTGACCTTAAGTGATCTGTTAAAACATCGAATGTTCAGAAAAAAAATAAAAAAAAAAACGAAATGGTGTAGGCAGGGGGGCAAGCCCCCTGCACCCCGCTACTTAAATATACCAACTCCGAGACTGCACTACATTGAAGTAAATGGAAATCTCCCCTTACAGAGAGTTCTCTTTACTTGTTCGATGTTCTGCAGTTTCACTATTCTCATGTCGACAATGTCTGATTCAACATTGTCTGCTTTCGAGAATTTAATATAGACCCATTTGAAGTATAGAAGTTTTGGAAATTTATTTGCTCAGTCTGTATTTCCTGTTCTTTTGGCAAATTAATAGGGAAGAACTTTTCACACCATTCACCCATATTATTCTGTATGACCTGACCTCTGAGTATCATTAAATCTTTGTTTCTTGTTTTATCCATTTGTCTTCTACAAAATATTTTCCCGTTAAGCACGTCATAAAACATTTTCTTCCTTCCATGCTTTAAAGTTAAAGCTTGCTTTCACCTAGATTTGTAGTTTTTATATTTCCTGTTTAGTAGTTGATAATGAATGATGGTTGTACAGATGCCATTCACAGTTCTGTTTCTGAGCATTTAAAGTACATGTATGGGAAAGGGCTGAATAGATGTTGCATTGGGACTTTTAACACTTCAAAACTGCACGTCTGTATCTGTGTTTTATTTTATCTTTCTTTACTATGTAATTTCTACTGATCTGTTGATCAAATTTGTACTTTTTTAGGAGAAAAGTCTTGAAAAAGGACATCTAACCTACATAGTTTAACAGTATCGTAGGAGGTACAGCAAAATAAGCAATGTAATTAACAAGTGACAGACTCAGTAAATATTTCATAGCCAAGAACGATTTGTACACAATTACAAACTTCTGAAAATGCAGTAGTCCTTCAGCAATAACTCAGTGCAGGTAGTGTTATAATAAATCAAGTTAATTTAAAAAGGTGAAGGTTATAAGGAAGTAACTGAGAAATGTAGAGATGCTCTTTGTTAATTATAGTAGTTGTAGAAGGTCAGAGCAATAGCCTAATTACTAGAAGCAGGGTCACACTAAGTATTGTATATGGCAGTGGAGCTCTAAAGTAGAACTTGTGGGAAGCCATGGAATTATGAGCGGCTGTAGCAGCAGTGCTAGGTAGTTTGAGATGGCAATGGGATTGCAGTAAATCAGAGTAGTAATGGCAGGAAAATGTGGCAAACCAAAGGTTGTAAATGAGTCGCATTCAATGAGAGAGCATTTGAAATTAGCAATAAACCTGCATTTGTAGAATAGTTTAGTAGACACAATACGGTAAAGTAATACACTTTGATACAGCTAAGTGATAAGAGGTCTTAACAGGGAATAAAACTTTAGATGGAATGAACAGAGGATTAGGCAAGGGTGGATAGTAATAAGCCTGACTGTACAGTGTACTGTCCTTTTGGTTTGGCATTCATGTTTAAGTGATTTTCTAAGTACATATGCTTAGAATTGGAGAAATGCAGAGGAACTTATAAGAAATTATTAGAGATGTTTGACAATTCTACTGATTCTATGGCCTATGATGGGTCAATGCCCTATTCAGGATTACTTGCACTACCTTGCATCCACCGAGTGCTGGGATAGGCTCTAGTTTCCTGCAACCCTCAGATGGATTGTGGTTCATTAAAGAGTAGATAAATATAATGAAGTGTCATTAGAATTCAGTGCTTATTAGTATAAATCACACACACAAAAAATTAGGATGGAATATGTAACAGTTAAAAACTTAAAAATAATATTGTCCAAATTGTCACCTCTGGGATGTTGAAGGATTGAACCCTGGTTGGGACCCAACCAAGCAGAGCACAGTTTACGATCAGGTGCTGCAGAAACTGAGAAAGGGGGTAGAATTAAGCAGCTTACATTAGCTTGCCCATCTGGGGGGTAGGGGCATTGAGTTCTGCCTAAAGCTAAAGCAAATCCTGGTGGAGTCCACAGCATGTTTCCCTTGCAGGTAGGATGCCAGGTATTGGTACTGGTGAGGCTTGAGTAGGCTGGCTTCATGGACTTGATACCCTCACTTTGTCCACTTAGGGATTCCCTTCCTTTTTCATGCCAAAATCCTCACCTCTGGTCGCATGCATGATGCCTTCCACCTAACTCTCGGCATTCTTAAAAATGTGATGGCTGTCTTCCTGTATGAAAGGCCATTAAAAGACTGAGAGGCTGGGCCTGCCTGAGTCCAGAGTTAGGCAAGACTCTGCCATGACCTTCTGGGGGGGGGGTGAGGAAAGGAAAGAAGTGACAAATAAAAGCAAATAAAAGTAGACTCTTCATAATGACAAATCTGAGCAATAGCTGTGGAAAAGCAGAAAACATCTAGTTGTAACTTAGGCCTTGAAAAATCTTAATATTATAAAATTTCCACAAAATCATCAAATGACTTGCACCTTCCAAAAAGTCCAGACTCAAGAATAGGGCAGGATATTAAAATAAAACATCAACAGCAGTCCATACTGTGGCAGCTTAAATTCAAGTTGGCCCATAAAATGCATCCAGAACAGGGGTGGAGAGAATCAGTGATACAGTACAGGCTGTTCAAGGTAGAGATACTTTATAATCTCTAGAACAAAGTGCATTATCTTCCCAGACTATCCATGAATCCAGTAAAGTTAGGCAAAACCACTGGCCAGACTATCTATGCATCTAGTAAAGTTAGGCAAATCCATCACCCAAGGCTATCCATGAATCCAATAAAGTTAGGCAAAACCATCACCTAAACTATCCATGAATCTAGTAAAGTTAGGCAAAACCATCACCCAGACTGTCCATGAATGTAGTAAAGTTAGGCAAAACCATCACTTCTCAAATTACAGAGTCCTCACATCACATTGTAGAGTGGAATGGAAGTAAGCAAAAATGCTTGGTCATTTATTTGAAAAATAATGCTAGATGTTTGACTCAACAGCAGTAGTAAGATCAATGGCAGGCGTATCCTAAAAGTAAGTATGTACAGTGACCAATGAATGATAAGCACATTCTGTATTTATTTACTTGCTTACTTTTTGGCCTGGGAAAGTGGACTGATCCATAAACCCTTTTTAGCCAAATTCAGAAAGTGTAGAAAAACAAGCAAACAGGTATACACAAGAAACATACAGTGCATACGAGATTAAAATCAAATGTTTTTAAAGGGTCTTCGAACAAGTATATGCTTATTGCATTTTCTTATGCTTGTTAGAGCCTTATGTGCAGAGAAGCATTTCAGAGATGGAGTTAAAAGTAAAAGCAAAGTAGTTTACAGTACATGCATATGTGGTTCATTTTGAATTTCAGCATTTCAAGAAATAAGCAGGACATAAGTCAAGCTAACAGGCAGGGAAAGACCATCATGTTGTCAGAATTCAGCATTTTACAGTGACTGTCATGCTGCAGGTGGCATGCTGTCAGAATTCAGCATTTCACAGTGACTGTCATGCTGGAGGTGGCATGCTGTCAGAATTCAGCATTTCACACTGTCTTGGTGGTGGTATGTTGTCAGAATTCAGCATTTTACAGTGACTGTCATGCTGCAGGTGGCACATCAGAATTCAGCATTTTACAGTGACTGTCATGCTGCAGGTGGCATGTTGGCAGAATTTAGCATTTCACAGTGACTGTCATGCTGCAGGTGGCACGTCAGAATTCAGCATTTCACAGTGACTGTCATGCTGCAGGTGGCACGTTGGCAGAATTTAGCATTTCACACTGTCTTGCTGGAGGTGGCATGTTGTCATAATTCAGCATTTCACAGTGACTGTCTTGCTGGCGGTACTATGCAGTTTGATAGCAAAAGGGGGAGGTAAGGGATTGTCCCTAAAGCACTTGTACTGCATTTCCTTTTGCAAGTATTTGGAGAAGGCCTTTTTGAACTCGAGAGTCCAAGCCCTTAATTCAGATGGGAGTCTGTTCCGTAATGCCAGTCTTAGTTGGGAGAAGGCATGTTCTCCGGTAGCTGTTTAATGTGGAGGTTTGTTTAATGTGTTGGCTTTCTCCTTACTACTACATAGGGAGTAAACCTGGTCATGGATGTGTTGTTTCCATCTCAAAGGTATGCGATAGGCACCATTTAGTATTTTGTGAATTAATACCTAGGAGATAAGTTGACCTTTTGTTGTCCAGAAGCCATTTTTAGACATTGTAGAAGGTTACAGTGGTGAGATCTGCTGTTGGGAAGGAAGGCAAATTTTATTTTCTGTTGGAAATTTTGTGCACAGTAGTGTAATGAGAGGAAGACCATGTTTCAGTTAGGGAGAAGAACATTTCTGACTAGGGAAAAGCAGGCTGAAGGGGCGAGTAAATGAAAGAAGTCTGTAGCATAATGTTTTTGAAACAGTACTGTCTTATTTGTCTGTATGAGTTGAGAAGGATCAAGGTGTTCAGAAGCAAGAACAAAACTGTTGTTCAGTGATGTTAAGTAGATGGAGTTTTTGAGGTGTTGTAAATAGCATAAGGTTTGATTTTATGCCTAATTAGAAGGTAGTTTCAATCAACCAAGTTGCATAGCTTAGAAAAAAAATTATTGTAGTTTGTTCTGAAGATTGAAGGTGCATTTAATGCCTTGTAATAGAAGGATGCAATATCCATACAGAATGATATCAAGGGATGAGAGGTAATCTTCAAGATCATTTAGTAAATAACGGAAACAGAAAGTGACCCAGTATTTAATCTTGTGGCAGTTCAGGGTGGTAAGCTATGATAAAAAGTTGTAAGTGTGGACTTCTAAGCTCTAGGTAATTTGGAACTACTTGATAGCACTGTGGCCAAGATTTTGTTCAGTTTTATAAGAAGAATATTGTGGTAACTGTTTAGAAGGCTTGGGTCATAACTACAAATAACCCAACAATGACCAGACCATGTTACTAAAATGGAGTCATTTGTAGTAAATAATGGGGTGGTACTGAAAGAACTTCTACATCCCATGTTGTTTCTGTGGTAGCAAGCCATTATCTACTATTATGTTTCACTATTTGTTTGTAAAGGACTTTTTTCAAAAATTTTTGCAAGGGAGTGAGAATGGACAGACATCTAAAAGTCTTTTATTTATTTATTTTACATTTGTTAACTGGGAAAATCCAGCTGGACTGGGTCCATTTTCGGCGGAGGCCCGGGGAGAAAAGCTCCGAACATATAAGACTAGTAACAGTTACAAAACATATTACATTAACAAGTAACAAATATAACATGAAAGCAATAAAAAAAGTTATACATATAGATTCTAATTTAGGTTAGAGTATAACAGCTAAGCTGAATTACTAACTTACTATGAGAAGACTAGTCAAAGAATTTACATGATGGGGCATGTCAAGATATTCTAAGGTGGTTAGCTTAGACAAGGATGGTTGACATGATAAGATAAGGTGTAAGAAAAGTCAATGCATATGATTTGAAGTAGGTTCAGTTTTGGTTAGCGAAGTCCAGTTACAGGAAGGAGGTGAATTAAGTTATACATGGGCAGATCCAAGTTTCCAGAAGATGTGATTTAAGAAGTTTTTTGAATTGAGTAGTATTTGTGGTAGAGGTAATAGGGGTGGGGAGGTTGTTCCAGGCCTTCGCTATGCTATAGGAGTAGAGAGATTTTCCAGCAATGTTATTGGCCCTTGTGGTGCACAGGAAACCTAATAGTTTTGAGTGAGAGTATCTTAGGCAAGAGAATTGTAATGGATTGTTTTAAGGCTGGATGCACTATCTCCCTTACAACAGAATAATGTATGTATGTTAAGGGTTTGACAGTTTTATCTGGTGATATTGTTAGGAAGGTATGATGTAACTGGGTGACTTCGGAGGAAAATTTGTTTTGTAATATATTTTTTTCCAAGACTATGATAGTCTTTTACTGAGCTCACTCTGACATGGAAAGTTGCCTATTTAATGTCTAAAAGCATTGGTTGAGAGAGTTGGGAAAACGTGAATAAGTAAAAGTATATAAAAGTAATTTGTCTTCAGACAGGCACCCACAGCCATCTTGGTCTGAGTTTTTCACGACATTATTTACACAGAAATGAAGTGCCACTGCTGGTGTTGGAAGATGGAGCATATATAGAGACATATGGAGAGATGTTAGAGTGGACTAAAGCAAAAATAGACAAGGGACTCGTAGCTCTGCAAAGAGAAGCACAAGGTCTGAACGAGCTTCTTGTCAAGTTGTTGAGAGTACTAGGTAGCGCTTTGTGAACACTGTAGAAATTGTATTAGTCTCCAATGCATGACAGGTGGCAAGGCAGGGGGTTAATGGCAGTGATTGACTCTGATAAAAGTGGCTTGAGGAAATACACAGGTTAATTACAAGCCTATTATTTTCACATGGTATCCTACCTCTGTTATGCATCAGGTAATTAACCAAACAAATCTACTTGGCCAAAATGTGAATTCATCAAATGAGATTGCTGTAGTCATTGATATCTCCTTGTGACAGAGCAAACTCAGAGCTGATTATATCAAATACAGGGGTGTTGGGGGCTTGGGCCTGCTGCATAAAAAAGACACATTGAAATGTGAGTTTATTGTTTTTCTTTGAACTTATATGTATTAGATATGTAGTGGAAATTTCACAATGTTGATTGGTTAACAGGGACTCCTGATATTGTTGAGCTATTTGAATTTACACAATATTTAAATGATCATGTAAATACCAAACTCTAGGTGCTATATTGTAATATATCATCTGATTCATATTTAGATGCTTTGGTTATATAGAAGACCTTTCCGTAAGAATATCCTGTTGATTGGTCAATATTTGTCATCAAGTCCATGTTATTAACGATATTTCAACATCTCTGTTTACGCGAATCAAAATAATTTGTTTCCAACCAGCCCTGTATGATTTACACTCACAAGACTGCAGCTAGGCTCAAAATCACTTTAGCTAGCAGATCTAGGAGACTCCCTCTTGGATACCCTCCCTGTGGGAGGAATAAAGACGCTTTGTTGAAGTTTGAAGTAGTTTATTCAGTTAAGTAGGTAGATAGATGAGTGTTCTTGCTCTAATACATTAGTTTGAGGAACTTAGTTATTTAAAGGCAGCTAAGGCAATGGTGGGAAGGTCCCTGGGAGCTGAATACAGGAAAATCTGGAAGATGGAAAAAAAAAAAAAAGCCAGTCCCATAGCTTAGAGTTTAGTGCTTTATTTGAATATTCCTGAAGGAACTGCGAGGGTTTACTAGCACAGTAAGCCTGTGGAACCTCATTCTTAATTGAAAGGTTTTTATTTTTAACAGAAAATGACCTCAAACCATGAGCTTACCACTACAGAACTATATGTAGGAAAACACTTTCATCTGAGCTTCATCAGATCCATCTAACAGTGTGGTTTGTAGAGTGGTTTACAGCTTTATTATTGAAAATGCCTTGTTTTATGATGCTATCACCAGACTTTATTAGCCTGTTTTGTATTGCATGTAATATGAGAGGCTGTGGCTGCATTTGTGGGCCTCGTATTACTTGAAGCAAATTATGAAAGCTTTGTTACAGAACTTTTTCCAGCCTGACTTACCCATATCCATTCTTGTTTCACATGTAATGTAAAAGGCTGTACCCACTTTTACTGAGCTCATATTTCCTAAAATACATTATGAAGGACTAATCTTCTCTGGTTTGCCAAAAAGGATTACAGTGCCTGCTTATGAGAGGCTCATACACACAACTAATGTGACCAGCTCCCATTCTTCTTAATGAAGAAGACGGCTCTCTATATGCACAGGAGGTAGTCACTTAGATCCATATTGGATGACTCCCATTTTTTGAAAAAAACATGCATACAGAGAAATAGTTTACAGTGGAAGCAAGTTACAGTGGTCATTTATTTCAGAGATCTTGGATATGTACAAGTAGGAGAAAAAATGTAAATAATGATGTTCTTCGTTCCCCATTGCTGCAGTCCTTACTATTGGGTATAGTCCGCGTCCAGTCGGCCCGAATACCAGAGTATAAGGCTGACGCCGGTCAGGGCGCATTAGACTGACGTCAGTACGTCAGGGTACTAATGCGCATGACCGACGTCATATCCTCAGTCTTTTTTGCCGCATGGTCCGATGCAGAAGCAGTTTTGCGAGTGCAGGTTGGCGTTCTGAAATATTTCCGAAACCGGAGTTTCAGACCGAAACAGAGTTGGCTAAGTACCCGTTGGGAACATTTTGGTTTTTACTTGCCTCAGTATTTAACCGGATGTCAGAAAAAGTGAATAACTGTATTTCTTGTGGGAAACAGATACCTCATAGGGATTACCATACCTTGTGTATACCTTGTTTAGGGCCTGAGCACGACGTTGTTGGTTGCGCTCTTGTGCTAGGTTTAACAAACGCACTATTAAGAGGAGGTTAGACTGTGCCAGGTTAGTGTTTGGGAAGCGTTGCAATTATAAAATGCTGTCGGATGCTCCGACGCCGCTTCCAAGAAGCGCAAGGATAAAACAGCGAAGCCTAGGGTTGATGAACCGGCAGTCCCGGACGTCGGTTCTTTAGAAGGCTCAGTGGAGCCAGAGGTTTTGCCAGGGGTTTCCATGGAGTCTCAGGCAGAAACTTTACTGTTACAGGATGTGCCTTCTCAGGAGGTAGGCCAGGCTGAGGGGGCTTCTCAGGTAACTGTTCTTCCCTCTCTTCCCAAGGTAGTTAGAGCCTCTCCTTCTGTTGCCAAAACTTCTTTGAGAGGTAGGCCTAGTTCAGCTTCAGTGGGGGCTTCTCCTAGCATTTCGGGTTCTGTACCTAAGAAACATATGCTTAAAATGGCGGAAGATTTGATTACTATGATTAGAGGTTCTATGCCCCCGCCTGATAAGAGGCCTAGGGTGGAACCGGAGTTTGATAGTTTTGAACAGTGTTCAGAGGCTTCAGAGTCTTCTGCGGAAGACTTGCAGGAGTATCCTACTTCTTCTGATTCTGATGTGGATGATTCCACTCCTACAGCTTCTCCTCCTGAGGATTTCTCATTTTCAGAGACTCTGCATTCCATGAGGGAGCACTTTAAATGGGAAGGCCAGGATTACTCTGATTCCAGGAAAAGGCTTAGGGAATTCTTGTTTTTACCCCAGCATAGGCCCTTAGCTATTCCTCCTGTGTTGAATGTGGTGGAAGATGTTTTTGCAGAGGCTTCCCTGAACCCTGACTCTTTGCCTCCTGCTCCTGTTAAGCCTGATAGGTATTATAGGGTGGCGGAAGCTCATAAGTATTTGTTTAAGAGTCCTAGGGCGGACCCAGAAACTATTTCTCAAGGGCCTAAAGGTGTTAAGGCTTCTGTGGTTAAAAATCCTGTTCCCACTGATAAAGAGGCAAGGGCTTTGGATAGGTGGGGAAAGAAAGTGTATACTTCTTCCACTCTAGCCATGAGAGCGTTGAATTGTCAGTTTCACATGCTAAAATATCAGAATTATCTCCTTTCACAATTAAAATCTAAGGTGGATGCTTTGGCGGAAGGTATTGAGTGTAAAGAGTTGCTGGATTTGGTTCATGTGTCTGAACAAGTGGGTAAGCATTCTTTGCAATGTGGTTTTGATGCTGTACAGGCCTCCTCGAGGGTGGCTGCTACTAGTTCTGTTCTTCGCAGGCATGCCTGGTTGAAGGATCAGAATTTAGCTGAGCATGTTAAGACAAGGATTTTGGATGCTCCTTTACAGTCTGATGTGTTGTTTGGATCGCCTGTGGAAGCAGTTTTAAAGAAAATGGAGGACAAAGCTAAGTCTATGCAAACTGTTAAAGATTTTTTGCAGGTGCAGCCACCGAAGTTTAGTAGAAATTGGCCTGCTAAGGGGTGGACATATCCTGCTTATGATTCCCAGTCTAGGGGTAGGTCTAGCCGTGGTAGGGGCAGGGCTCAAGGTTCTTTTAGGCCTAGAACAGGGAGTTCACCTGCTCAGACTTCTGGTGAGGGCAGGGGTCAGTCCTTTCGTAAACAGACCCAATGACCTGTCTTTTCAGCTGCCAGTAGATTCTCGTCTGGCAGCTCCTTTGGGAGGAAGACTGTCTCTTTTCACAGAAAATTGGGATTTAATTACTCAAGACAAATGGGTGTTGGATATCATTCACCACGGTTACAGATTTTATTTCCATACAATGCCCCCTTCAAAGGCATGCCAGACGTTCCTCCTCCACAAAGAAAGGAGGCTCACAAGCAAGTTTCTCAGTTACTCCAGATGGGGGCCATTCAGCCAGTCCCTGTATCAGAAAGGGGCCTAGGATTTTATTCTCGCCTGTTCCTAGTACCAAAGAAGGGGAACACGTGGAGACCAATTTTGGATTTATCTCTCCTCAACACTTTTCTGGACATTCCCAAGTTCAAGATGTTGTCGTTACAACAGCTTTTACCTCTGCTGGGCAAAGATCACTGGATGGTAACTTTAGATCTCAAGGAAGCTTACCTTCATGTGCCTATAAGGCTAAGTTGCAGGAAGTATCTGCGGTTTCGAGCTGGAAATTCTCATTATCAGTTCTCTGCATTGCCCTTTGGCTTATCTACTGCGCCCAGAGTATTCACAAAGGTTCTGGCTCCAGTGATAGCTTACTTCAGGCTTCAAGGAATTCAAATCTATCCTTACTTGGACGACTGCCTGATTCTGGCTCCAGAAAAGGAAGACCTTCTACAGCATCTGGAATATGTTATAGCAGTGCTAAGATGCCTAGGGTATTCTGTGAACGAAATAAAGTCCAGTCTAGTACCCTCTCAAGACATGTGCTTTCTGGGTGTGAGACTGAATACAGCAGCCCAGATGGCCTTTTTAACCCCGGACAAACAAAAGAGTCTGTCACTTTACTTCCATCAACTATCTCATCAGTCCGTGCTGACTGCAAGGACAGTCCTTCAAGCATTAGGGTTCATGGCATCTTGTATTCTGGTGCTTCCCAATGCCAAACTGCATATGAGGAAGCTACAATGGTATCTCAAAAATGTCTGGACACAGCACTGCCAGGATTTGGACACTGTCATTCAAATAATACCTTGCCTTCAAAAAGAATTTTTGTGGTGGGCTCAGGAATGTCACCTAAACAAGGGACTCTCTGTGACCCGGCCAGAGGCGAGTCAGATTTTAACGACAGATGCCTCGGACATTGCTTGGGGCGCTCATCTAAATGGAAAGTGGATACAAGACAAGTGGCCTGCCAGACTACAGCATCTACATATCAACATGAAGGAGATGTTAGCAGTCCAGTTTGCATTAATGGCTTTCAAGGAGTTACTTATTCCAGGGCAGGTGTTGATTCTAACAGACAACACAACTGTCATGTGGTACATCAACAAGCAAGGGGAACACATTCTTATCCTCTATGCAGGCAAGCAATGATTTTATGGGAGACTGCGCTATGCTTGCAACTAACTCTTCCGGCAAGGTTTTTGCTGTGTCCTCAGAACTCCTTAGCAGGTGTGTTAAGCAGACAAATCATGGATCCCCACGAGTGGAAACTGGATCTTCATGTATTTCAAAATTGACAGTGTCATGGGGAACTCCAGACATAGATCTGTTCGCTTCTCCACTAAACCACCAGCTGCCACAGTTTTGCACAAAGGGGTTTCATCACACAGCTTGGAAAGTGGATGCTCTGTCTTTCAGTTGGAAAAACCTTCATGTGTATGCCTTTCCTCCTCTGCCTCTTCTTCCAAAGGTACTATTAAAGGTCAGACAAGACAGGCCAAGGATGATTTTGATAGCTCCAGATTGGCCTCGGCAACACTGGTACCCACTACTACGGAGTCTGGTAAGGAAGCCTCCATGGCCTTTACCTCTGATTCCTCATCTGTTATCTCAGAAGGATGGTCATCTGCTCAATGTCAAGCTTCACTCTCTTCATCTAACAGCCTGGCATATTCTGTGTTGAAACACAGCAGGTCTCAACTTCCTCAACAAGTTTTAAATGTGATTATGGAAGCTAGAAGACCTAGTACAAGGAAGGTGTACGCAGAAAAATGGAAGAGATTTTTATTTTGGAGTACAGCAAAGAATTTGCAGGTTTCTGAGCCTAATTTGAGTGTGGCTCTTCAATACCTTACTGAGTTATTGGACAAAGGTTTGTCCTTCTCTTCCATTAAGATTCATGCTGCAGCAATTTCAGCTCACTATGATTGTGACCCACCATTGTTTTCGCATCCTTTGTTCAAGCAGTTTCTTAGAGGGGCAAAGAATATAAGACCCCACGTAGAGCTCCTACTCCTGCTTGGGATCTCAATTTTGTGTTGGAAAACTTACTCTACAACCTTTTGAGCCTGCGGCTACTGCTGAATTGAAATACTTGTCATGGAAGACTGCTTTTCTGTTGGCTATTACTTCTGCAAGAAGGGTGTCTGAGTTGCAGGCCCTTATGGCAGTAGAGCCATTTTGATTTTCCATAAGGATAGGGTATCATTACGTACTAATCCTTCCTTTATGCCTAAGGTGGTTTCTAGTGTGGCTTTAAACCAAACTATTCATTTGCCTACTTTTATGCAGACCCCCAAAATAAAGGGGAAAAGATTTTGCACACTTTAGATGTACACAGGCAATTGCGTTATTATTTAAGCAGGACTAAGGATTTCAGGCAGTCTCAGCAGTTGTTTGTTTCTTTTGCTTTGAGTTCACAGGGCAAGCCTGTGTCAAAACAAACTATTTCTAGGTGGATTGGCTTTTGCATTGCATTTTGTTATTCCCATCATGGCAAGGAGATTCCAGCTGGGATTAGGCCTCATTCCACTAGGGCTACTGCCACTTCAACAGCATTTCTAAGGGGTGGCAACTAAGGATATTTTGGAAGCAGCTACTTGGAGTTCAGTGCATACTTTCTCTAAGCATTATCACCTTCCTATCTACTCTAAGTCTAGGGCTGGTTTTGCCACAGCTGTTTTGCAAGGCATGTTGTCAGCTCCTGCTTCTTTATGATTTGCCAGCCTCCCTTACCTCTGCTTTGGGATTCTACCCAATAGTAAGGACTGCAGCAATGGGGAACGAAGAACATAGTACAGTTTTGTACCTACCATAAATGTAGATGTTCGAGGATCCCCATTGCTGCAGTCCAATTTACCTCCCTCCTTCCCTCTGTGTTTAGGGGTGGTTGTGTAGGTGAGGTTACATGCTTATATTTTTGTATATATTCTTGTATATATTGTACATATTTTTGGTGCAGGTATTTTGGGCCTTGTCTTTTTAGGGTCTTCTGACATCTGGGGCAAGAAAAGACTGAGGATATGACGTCGGTCATGCGCATTAGTACCCTGACGTACTGGCGTCAGTCTAATGCGCCCTGACCGGCGTCAGCCTTATACTCTGGTATTCGGGCCGACTGGACGCGGACTATACCCAATAGTAAGGACTGCAGCAATGGGGATCCTCGAACATCTACATTTATGGTAGGTACAAAACTGTACTTTTGAGGCCTCAAAACCTGTTTAGGCTTTTTGTTTCCATGGAATAAAAATCCACCAAATGGTAAGCTGTGCACTATACAAAACCTTTAATAAAATGAGTACCTTAGACCTTGATTATAGCAGGGTGGAAGTGGGAACCTGGGATAACAATTTTCATTGTACTGCAAATTACAGAATGTATTTTAAGTGCAGGCCACATCTATACTTGGTCACCGTGGGGTATCCATAATGAGAGGGAGAGTGGTTTCATAGCATGGTTCTGTGGTCTTCTGTCTGGGATCTGCACTATCAAGCCTCTTCCTGGGTCTAGCAGTCAGTGAGGGTCTTTTTAGATTCTTCTCTCCATGTTGCAGGTGGTGAAGACAGGTATCTTTTGTTCAGATCCTTCTTTTCTTCATGTTCTGGATTATGGAATTACTAACCAGACTATCTCTAATTTAACCCAGAAAATAAAAATTGTTGGCCTCTGCCATTGGCTTTATCTGGGCATCAAGACAGATGGACATTGTGTCAGTTATGGAACCCCCACTTGCTACTACTGTTTTGTAGGGAGGGTCAACTATATTATTATGCGGTTTTGGGATACCAAAGCAGCTTGGTGTTTGTGTTGGGGGAGGGTGACTGAAATGTCAGGTTCCAAAAGAGGAGTTATGACCCTTGTAATCTTCAGAAAGATAAGGTCTTGATAGATTTATAGGTTCATACGTAGGTGCTAATCTGTCCGAGGGCATTTATAAGCCTAGTCAGAGAGTGTCGGCTTTCGCCGTCCCATTGATTAATTAACTGATCCTCTGTCAAGCAGAGCCAGTGAAGTGATCCCATGGGTGTATTTTCTGTTACCCATCCACTCGTCAAGGTTTCTCTTGAAGAGTGTTAGTGAAGGGCGCTCTGCCTGATGTAATTTGGAATTTTGTTCCAAAGAATGGGGAGTCTGTGACAGGAATCTATCCCTCCAGCATGTTCTGTTTATTGTTGTGGTGAGGTTTAGCTCACTAGAGCGTGTGGTTCGCAGTGACTTGGATTTCTTTAAGTGGAGCATATCCATCAATTCTGAGTTGGACATGGCTTTGTAAGTCAGGCATAGATCCACGTCTGAGTAAGCGATATGCCACTGAGTACAGCCGGAGTTTTTTCAGTCGGGCTGCATAGTACATATGTTTGAGGCCAGTAATCCTCTTGGTGAGGTACTTTTGTGGTCTTTCCAGCTGTTGGAAGTGTCTTGTGAGGTACATCCCAAATGGGGCATTGTACTCTGATGGGTCTAATGAGAGATGAGTAGAGGGGCACTATAACCTCTCTATTTCTAGATGCGAACCCTTTAGTAATTAGATGGGCCACATAGAAGGATTTCCTAACTACTTTGGCATTGTGATTGACAAAGGAGAGATTACTATCTACCTGGGTCCTCAGATCTCTTATTACCTCTTCTGTATTAAGGGGGCTGCCACCTATGTGGTAATTCGTGGGGGTTTTGTTTTTCCCAAATGGGATGACTATGCATTTTTTTGGCATTTAGCTTGAGGCCATGACTTTAACACCAGGTGTCTGTCTCAGTAAGGCCCTTTTGGAGGATGTCTGTCAGCCGGTGAGTCAATTATGGCTCCCAGTTTGCAGCCATCTGCAAACTTGGTTAGCCATAGTCCTCCTGTGTTTGCCTGTGCTTCTGAGAAGTATGTGCCAAACAGTAGGGGTCCCAAGACCGAGCCTTGTGGGACACCACTTGTGACTGGTTTAGATTCAGACCTGGAGCCCGCTATTCTTACTGTGTGAGTTCTGTCTGTAAGCCAGTTGGCAACCCATCTCGTGATGTAGGGGTTTATGTTCAGGCTGCTGAGTTTTTCTGTAATACCTGAGTGGAGAATGGTGTCAAAAGCCTTGTTGAGGTCAAGGTAGGCTGTGTGAACCACCTTTCCCTTGTCTATGGCCTTGGTGACCGCCTCGAAGATGTCAACCAGGTTTAGTAGGCATGATCTGCCCTTAACAAAGCCGAACTGGGTCGGGTCAAGTGTTTCAAGGTTCCTAATGTCTTTGTTAATGGGTTCCATGATGATGTGCTCCATAGTCTTGCAGACCAGGCTAGTCAGGCTTATGGGGCAATAGTTACCAGGGTCAGTTGTGGCGCCTCCTTTGTGGAGAGGAATAACCATTGCTGTGCATCATTCTATGGGCATGTAGCCTGCGGAGAGGCTGAGGTTGAACAGCGTGTTTAGCTGGGGGGTTAGTTTGTTCTGTAGTTCGTGCAAGACACAGCCTGGGACACCATCTGGTCCCATTGACGCTGTGTTTTTGGCTTTTGAAAGGGCTGTTTTCACCTGTGCGTCTGTGATTTTTGGGACACTACACTTTTCTGATATTGTTGTGGGCCCTTTTGGAGGTGAGAGGGGGTTGAGGTTTGCACTGAATCTATCTGCCAGGATGTTGGCAATATCAGTAGGTTCAGTATATTTTGTGCTATTTTGCACTAGTTCAGTGCATATCTGCAAGTTGCCACTTAGATTCTTAACATAGCTAAAGAAGGCTTTGTGGTTATCTTTTGAATCCTTGGCTATTTTTCTTTCAAAGTTAGCCTTGGATGATTTCATGAGGGACCTTAGTGTCTTACTGATACTGGTCAGGAATGTCTTTCCTCCTTGGGATTTGCTTTTTTTCTGAACTAGTTTCCTCCTCCTATTGTATAGCCTGTTTATTACAGTGGTCCACCAAACTGGTTTCCTCCTCTTAGCGGAGTGAGTCTTGGTTTTGCTAGGGATGGCATGATCCATGCATCCTTGTAGGTGCTCATATAGTGCATTTGTAAAGGTTTCTGCATCTTGGGCAGTGTTATCCTTTAGCGTGGGGGCTGTGAAACTTACCACCTCTGTCTTAAGTAAGGTGAAGTTTGCTTTATAAAAGTTTTTTACTGTGGTTTCCTTAGTTGGGGGTGGTAGTGAGGTGTGGATATCCAGAGTGATTAGTTTATGGTCTGATCTAACCAGTGACTGGTTGACCTCCGGTGTGGAACACCTGTCGCCCATTTTGGTGATGACCATTTTGGTGATGACCAGTTCCAATATGTTTTCACCTCTGGTAGGGGAGTTTACCAGCTGATACAGGGAGTTTAATTTGATGAATTCCAGGAATTGCTGGGCCTGGGAATTTGTACTTGAGTAGTTTTCCCAGTGAATGGTAGGGTAATTGAAATTGCCCAGTATCAGGGTGTTTGGTAGGACCTTCATGTTTTTCCAGTGGTTTCTGAAGAAGTCAGCTTACATGTGCTGATGAAAAGCACTTAAAAATAAACGCACTCTTTTTGGCTGTCTTTCGCTGTTCACGGCTTTTTTGTTTTGCATGTTTTCCAGTGTCTTCAGAAAGGTGGAGTGGTGGTCCTGGGTCATGGAGGGTGATCTGTAGCACTGCAGGCCACAATTTGCATTGCAGATTTGCCTGATGTTAGTTGCACATGGATGATCTCAGAGGTATCATGCTGTGCCACTAACCTGGAGGTGTAGGTATCCTTGATGAATATGGATACACCCCCTCCTTTTGTGTTTCGGCCCGTGTTCTGTGGCCAAAACGTGTGGAATGAGTTGTAGCCCAGTAGTGCTAGGGTGCTGTCTGGAGCCATGAACCAGGTTTCAGTTACTGCACAGATGTCTATGTTCTCCATACTGAGGAGTGCTTCGAGCATGTGCATTTTGAGATTTAAACTCCTAGCGTTGAGTAGCATAACCCTCAGTTTTTTGTTAATTGTGCTGTTTATGGAGGTGGGTTTGACTTTTGAGCCTTGCCTAAAAAAGGCACTATGGGGACAGCAAGAGCCTTGGCCAGTATTCGAAAGCCTAGGGGTGACAGGTGCAAGCTGTCTCTTGCGAAGCCACATGGCTTGTCGAGCATGTCATCCCAGGCTGACAGACATTGGTTCCCCTTTGAATGACACCAGAAGCTTAGCCAATTGTTGAAACTGATCATTTTTTCTTTATACTGAGGTATCATTCTTGGTGATGGCAGGATGCTACTCAGGGTCAGGATCATACCAGCCTGGGCTACATGATGAGAGAGCTCTTTCATGTCTATTTTCATGTAGTCCAGGGAGGTACGTTTCAGGTCATTCACACCAACATGAACAATGACAGAGTCATATTTGTACTTGTTCTGGAGTGACCTGAGTGCTTGTGTTATGTGGCGGATTCTGGCTCCCAAGAGGCAGCTAACAGTAACCTTCTGCTTTTCAAGCCTAGTGAGTGGGACGTCAGTGTGGCCGATTGTAGAGTCACCTATTACTAGTGTGTTAGGTATGTTATTTCACCTTAAGGGCTGTGATTGTGCAGCACACTGATTTTGTGTTTTCTGGTTTGTGATGGGAAGTGCAGGTGGTTTGGGTGTCTGCTTTGGAGGTCTCTGATGCTTTTGAAGGTTTTTATTTAGAGCCTCCGAGTATGATTTTGTGTATTTTTTTGCCAGTGCTATTTTAGTAGGTCTTTGTGCGGCTGGAGTTGTGGTGCAAGTGTTAACCTTCCCCTCTTGACTGTCTGTTCCAGTCTTGGGTGGAGACAGCTTAGCTTCCAGTTTGTATAATTGCATCTCTCGCATATGTTAGTGTTTTGTGGTAGGAGGAGATGGTTGTCTGTGTACATGAGGCAGTTATAACATTGCCTCAGGATACCCAGATTCACCAGCTGGACTGGAGAGTGCACCTGAAGTTGCCATGTGGTCATGCCTGAATAGTAGGGTGAGCTGCTTAGTTGCTTGGCTGGTGAGAGGTGAATAAAGAGCCTTGCCCTGCTGGGCAATCAGTGTCAGGGTATATTAGTGCTTGCTATTAGGTCTGAGCAAGTGCTGGGCTGTAAGATACTTTTTGAGTGCGTAGGTTGAGAGTTAGACTAGTTTCAAGGGAAAAAATGAAGAGAGGCTTGTGGAGCAGGAATAATTTAACCTTAGCTAACCGGCACTGCCCAGTGTACAAAACCTTGCAAACATGGTTTTTATAGTAGGGAAATGAAAAAGATAGAAATTAGCCCAAAATGGCCAATAAACTATTAACTTCTGGGCTGGAACCACTCCTCCAGGGACAGATAGGTTGCTCAAAGCTCCCCCCTCTCTCGGGTGAACAGAGAAACTTCCTTCTATCCAAGTAAGGTATGGGCAACTCAGAAACTAGTATCACAGCCCTGAATTCAGCACTAGCCTGAAACTGGACTATACTAGCTTAGAAAGGAGGGAAGCAAGGAATTTTTTTTTGTTTTGTTTTTTTGAAAAGATAAGGCAAAAACAATAAAAAAAATACACTTAAAACAGCTTTAAACGACTACAAACTATCAGAAAAGTGTATCGCACTTTAATGTGTAGCCTGCAACAGTTAAACAAATTATTTAAACAAAAAACTTTTTAAAAGTGCCGGCAGTCAAAAAGTACAATATGTGAAAAAAACAAGCTTTTAAATCACAATAAACGCTGGAAAATCTGTGTTTAGTCTGAAAACAGTTAAGTACAGGAAGAAAGTACAGAAAACTGATATTTAATCACTCCAAAGTCTCTCTTCTAAGATAGATGGCTTGTATCAGTTTAAGGCTTTCTAGTGATACCCAGTAGGTTAGTTACAGGAAAGATGGGAAACAACTGCAGATATGGTCTTTTAAACCAGAAAGTTGAAAGAGATCGACAAACTGTCCAAATGGTCAGTCAACGACAGTTTCTGGACCAAGAACCTCTCCTCTCGTGGTAGACAGGCTACCTAGTGCTTACCACTCCCACTGATAAGCTAGAAGGCTTTCCTCCAACACAGGAAATGCCTGCGGGACTCAGAAGCTTACCAACAGTCCTGGATACAGCAACTCTGTATCTGGACTAGGCTAGTTACAGGAAAGGTGGGAAACAAGGGCAAGTGTGACTTTTAAACCAGAACATTGAAAGAGATGAAAAGAACTGCCCAAACGGCCAATAGCTACAATTTCTGGGCCAGGAACCACTCCTCTTGTGGTAGATAGTGCTACCTAATGCTTACCACTCCCACTGATAAGCTAGAAGGCTTCCCTCCGACACAGAAAGGCTTGGGGGGGGGCTCAAAAACTTGCAGAGAGTCCTGGATACAGCAAATCTGTACCTGGACTAGACTAGTTACAGGAAAGGTGGGGAACAAGTACAAACATAGGCTTTTAAGTCAGCAAGTTGAAAGAGATGGAAAACTGCCCAAACGGCCAAATAAACTACAGTTTCTGGGCCAAAAGTCACTCTTCCCGTGGAAGATAGGCTACCTAGTGCTTACAACTCCCACTGATAAGCTAGAAGGCTTCCCTCCAACACAGAAAGGCTTGGGGGCTCAGAAGCTTACTAACAATTGTGGATACAGCAACTCTGTAACCGGACTAGGCTAGTTATAGGAAAGGCGGGAAACGGGCACAAGTGCGGCTTTCAAACCAGAAAGTTAAGAGATTGAAAAAACCTGCCCAAACAGCCAATAGCTACAATTTCTGGGCCAGGGACCACTCCTCTTGTGGTAGATAGGCTACCTGATGGTTACCACTCCCACTGATAAACTAGAAGGCTTCCCTCCAACACGGAAAGGCTTGGGGGAGCTCAGAAGCTTACAAAGATTCCTGGATACAGCAAATCTGTACCTGGACTAGACCAGTAACAGGAAAGGCAGGAAACAAGCGCAAACACAGGCTTTTAAATCAGAAGGTTGAAAGAGATGGAAAAGCTTCCCAAACGGCCAATAAACTATCATTTCTGGGCCAGAAACCACTCCTCCTGTGGTAGATAGGTTACCTAGTGCCTACCACTCCCACTGATAAGCTAGAAGGCTCTTCTTCAACACAGAAGGGCTTTGAGGGGGGGGGGGCTCAAAAGCTTACCAACAGTCCTGGATACAGCAAATCTGTACCTGGACTACACTAGTTATAGGAAAGGTGGGGACCAAACGCAAAACAGGCGCTTAACCAGAAAGAAAGAGATGGAAAAACTGTCCAAACGGCCAATGAACTAAAATTTCAGGGAAAAAAAACACTCTTCCTGTGGTAAATAGGCTACCTAGTGCTTACCACTCCCACTGATAAGCTAGAAGGCTTCCCTCCAACATAGAAAGGCTTGGTGGTGGGGGCGGGGGGGGGGGGGCTCAGATGCTTACCAACAGTCCTGGATATGCAAGTCTGTATCTGGACTTCACTAGTTACAGGAAAGGCAGGAAAGAAGCTTAGAATTTTTTTTTTTTGTTACAGAAAAGTAGCTAAAACTGCAGTAAATACAATTCAAATTGTAGTGGTAGTTCAGGCCAGCACACCCGAGTGTGTAGCAACACTATGGCAAATACAGTTCAAATAAATGCAATTAAATTAACAAATGAGTAAAAAAGAAGTGCAGAAGGCAGTAAATTAGAAGGCTACTAAGAAGCAGTAATAAGTGCAGAGTAAGAGCGACTGAACAGATAGCACGCAGAAGAGCAACTAAGACAGTTACAGTAAGAGCAGCTAAATAATATATATATATATATATATATATATATATATGTGTGTGTGTGTGTGTTTATATTTATTTATTTATTTATTTTTGTGAGAGGGGAACAGAGCAGGATTAAGAGGCTACAGAGGTTGTCGTTCCCAGTTGCTCTATTTGTACACAGTAGGAGTGCCTGAAATCAGAATATGATCTCACTGCACTCAGTTGAGTAAGCAAATGAGATGGGCCCAGAAGGAGTATCCAAATACAAATTTACAAGAGGGCTGGGCGATTTCAAAGCCACCAACATTAACACCAAAACAAGAACAGCGAGGGTGGGGAGCTAACTGTAGAGAGACAGCCACAACTTCAGCTGAGTTAATATTCAGTGAAAAACACAAATAAATAAATTAAATACAGTACTGTATGCAAAAGAACAGATAAAAGTGTACTTAAATTCACTTATACGTCCAGCTGATTTCAGGTAGATGTTAGCCGGCCAAAGCTCTGATATTAAGCAGAGATAACTCAAAATGTACCACTTATATAAGGCAAAACAGAATGTCAGTGGTGAGGTGAAACTACCCCCCACTGCTATCAGTGGCGACACAGAAATTCTAAAAAGTACTCTGTAGAGAGACAGCCATAATTTTAGTTGAGTTAATGATGTATTAAGATATAAAGAAAAAACATCAGACCAGATCTCATGAGTTTTCATTAGCAATCACATTAGGTAGCAGTAGTTCTAAGATGGGAAAGCTTGTTGAGTACTGGTATGATTTTAAAGCTAACAAGGAGCTCACTACTGTAAATCCAGAGAAATGCCAAGATTACAAAAGAGGTACAACATTAGGTGAGCACTTTTTTTCCAATTTAAATTATCTATTTCAGTATACATTACAGGGTATGATGTCTGTTGGATATTTCACATCTGGTCATTACTCCTGTAAATGTGTCATTAAGAAAAAGTCTCACTTCTGCTAATACATGTAGGGTTTTGACATCAAGCAATTAAACAGTTGCACTAGTGAATGGACTGACTATTTGTTCATGATTCAGTTTTCTATGTAGGTAAGACAAAATGTGTATGTGTAAGTCATGCATATCTCAACTTAATAGCAACATATATTGTCAAATGCTTTCTTTAAACATATTAAAGCATCCTACAGCCTGTTTCAAGTCTAGAGCCATAGATAAATTTCTGTCATGCACTCTTAGCAATTGTGGATGGACGGGATAATGGATAGGAAAGAAAAGAAGTGGTTCATTTTAATGGGAACATTATTTCCTCCTGTACTTGATGAATTCCTTTAAGTTCAATGTATTTCTGTTTTTGGTTGATTTTATATTAATAAAACTTTAATCAATCCATCCTTTTACTAACTTTCTATTAGTTGAGTTTGTTATTTGCTTACAGCTAAATATATATTTTGTGAGATGTTGGTTATCACTGTTTATCTGCAAACATCTTACCGATTGTGCAACACTAGTGACATTATTAGTATGTATATGCAAGTAATTGTTTGGAACACATGAGATTTAGTGCAGAGAAAGATGCTGTAACCATTGAAATTGCTGTACTATTTACACTATTATTCATCTTTGCTGTTGCTGCTGAACAAATAAAAGGCATCCTGTATCAGATTTTTTTTTTTTGCTATTTGAGCTGCTGTTTGGCATCTACAACAGTGCTGATTTTGTTGTTTTTTGTGTATTTACATATCATGCACATAGTGGAACTTAGGAAGTTCCTTGCATTTACTTTTCTCTTGAGTGACCATGGAAGGCTGGCAATGTGTTCATATAGATGGCAGCAGGCAATTAATGTGAAAAAAGTTCAGTGTAACACAATTCTGAAATAAAACCCATAAATCAATTCTTTGATGAAGTGATTCTAATCCTAAAGACCAGTAGGCATAATGGTTAAGGTCTTTGCCTCCCACACATAAGGTACACTGTGTGATCCTGACCTCTGGCCAATGCCTTTATGCAGTTTGCATGATGTTCATCATGCATACAGCTGCAGTCATAACAGATGGGTTCTCCTGCCGTCAGGCAGGTCCTCGGTCGGCCGAATTCCAAAGTCTAGGTCCGGCGTCAGTTGTCGTCGCTTCTTCCCTGACGTCAGTGCGACAGGGGTATAAAAGAACCAGCCGACGCCATTTTCTTCAGTCTTTCTTGCCGCGCGGTGCCCGAAGCAGAAGCAGTTCGCAAGTGCCGGTCGGCCAGCTCCTGAAATTACGAAAATTTTGCAACCGAAGTCTTCTTGAAAGCCAAGTACCACATTTGGGAAACTTTTCTTGCCTCAGACCGATGTCAGTCAAAGTTAATAATTGTATTTCATGTGGGAAGCAAATACCGCATAAGGATTTCCATTCCCTCTGTATTCCTTGTTTAGGCCCAGACCACGACGTCTCGGTCTGTCGCTTTTGTACTACATTCAACAAACGCACCATTAAGCGTCGGGCGGAGTTCGCCCAGCATGATTTTGGCAAAAAATTTAACTATATTATGTCGTTGGATACTCCGACTCCAGTTTTGTCTAAAAAGCACAAAGATAATGACTGACACACGAGGTCCACGGCCTCTACCGACACCACGCCAAAGCCGACTACAGGTGGTCTGGTTCTCAGCGAAGCGCCTACGCAGCCAATGACTACCGACGACACTTAATTGGCGGTGTCTCCTGTGCCCGAGGTCGCAGGCTCCTCGGCCCATACTCCGACTACAGATACTGAAGCCACTCTTGGCAGTGAATCTCAAAATGTGGACAGGTCTACCTCCTCTCATGGTGTCTTCAGACCTTCCTCTTCTTTTTCCATCAAGGCGTTCACTAAGTCTAAAGCAGCCATGCATTCTAAGAGACAAGCTACACAGGGCCCATCTCCAGGCCCCATGCCTAAAAAACAGTTGCTTAAAATGGCTGAGGATTTAATTACTCTTATCAGGGGTTGTCAACCCCCCCCGGACAAAAGGCCCAGAGTGGAGGAAGAATCCCCCTCCTCTGATCAGGGCTCCATTATATCAGAGCACTCTGATGAACAGGAACATTCTTACTCCCCTTTTGAAGACTCTGATGCAGAGGAGTCCATTCCCTCTGTATCCCCCCCCCCCCCCAGAGGATTACTCATTTGGGGAAACTCTGCATACCTTAAGGGAACACTTCCACTGGGAAGGCCAAGATTATTCAGATTCCAAGAAAAGGCTTAGGGAATTTCTCTTGCTACCTCAGCACAGGCCTCTGGCTATACCTCCTGTCTTGGACATACTAGATGATGTGTACTCGAAGGCCTGCCTTAACCCGGATTCTCTACCTCCAGCCCCAGTAAAGCTTGACAGGTACTACAGGGTTCCTGACTCACACCAATTTCTATACAAAAGACATGCTGCTGACCCAGAAACTATCTCACAGGGCCCCAAGGGAATTAAGGCCTCCACTGCTAAAAATCCATTACCTTCCGAGAGAGATTCCAGATACTTAGAAAGGTGGGGCAAAAAGGTATATACCTTGGCCACCTTAACCATGAGGGCATTAAACTGTCAGTTCCATATGCTAAAGTACCAACAGTTTCTGTTACCACAATTGAGAAGTAAAATGTCACAACCTGAACAACCAGATTTGAAGGAGTTGCAGGATATGATGCATAGTGCAGAACAAGTGGGTAAACATACCTTACAATGTGGTTTTGATGCTCTAGAGGCCTCATGTAGAGCTGCTGTTACAGGATCAGTCATACGTAGACATGCCTGGCTCAAGGAACAAACCTTACCAGATCATGTCAAAGCTAAATTACTAGATGCTCCTCTACAAAAGGATGTATTATTTGGTGCTAATGCTGAGGAGGTATTAAGGAAAATGGAGGAAAAGGCTAAATCAATGCAAACAGTGAAAGATTTTCTACAGGTACATCCCCCACGTTTCAGTAGAAATTGGCCTTCCAAAAATTGGTCCTTTCCAGCCACGGACAGACACCAAAGAGGTAGATACAGGCGCCCGAGGGGCAGAGGGCAATCCCAAGGATCGTTTAGAGGCAGACAATGGCAAGCTCCTACACAAAGAGGTGGTGAGGATAACTCGCAGCCATTCAGAAAGCAAGCCCAATGACTTTCCCCTTTGCATGCCAAGCAAGGCTCAAATGGCAGCACCCTTAGGCGGAAAACTGGCATTATTCTCAAAAAAATTGGCATATTGTCACAAAAGACAAATGGATCCTGGACATAAACAGAGGCTACAGATTCCATTTTCACACCCTTCCAAAAATGAGAGGCATGCCAAACCTGCCACACAATCAAAGGGCAGAGGCACAAAGACAAATTTCAGATCTCATAGACATGAAAGCTATTCAAGAGGTACCTACTCACGAACAAGGTCAAGGTTTTTATTCCAGACTATTCCTGGTACCAAGGAAGGGAAAAGATTGGAGACCTATTTTGGACCTATCCATCCTAAACACATTTCTACTCGTACCAAAATTCAAGATGCTCACTCTACAGCAGCTTCTTCCCATGCTGGGTAAGGAGTCTTGGCTGGTAACAGTGGACCTCAAGGAGGCATACCTGCATGTCCCAATCAGACAAAATTGCAGAAGATACCTCAGATTTCTTGCAGGTTTAACCCATTATCAATTCTCTGCATTGCCCTTTGGCTTATCTACTGCGCTCAGAGTATTCACGAAATGCCTGGCATCAGTAATTGCCTACTGCAGACTTCAAGGGATACGAATATACCCCTATTTGGACGACTGCCTGATCCAAGCGGACAGCAAGCACATACTTCTGAAACATCTGGCTTATGTAATAATGTTGTTGAATTCTGTGGGATACACAGTCAACAAAAAGAAATCAAGGCTAATACCCTCTCGGAAAATAATTTTCCTGGGTGCCAACTTGGACACAAACACCCAGATGGCCTACCTCACGCCAGAGAAGCAGGGGCAACTAACTCAATACTTCAGAACACTAGCAAATTGCACCAGGCTGACTGCAAGGAAAATCCTGCAGGCTCTGGGATTCATGGCATCTTGCATCTTACTAATCCCATGTGCAAAGTTGCATATGAGGAAACTTCAATGGTACCTGAAAAACCTATGGTCTCAACACAGCAACAGTTTGGAAACAATAATACCACTCATTCCATGTCTTCAAAAGGAATTTCTGTGGTGGGCCCAAGCATGCCAAACAAACACAGGTCTCCCATTCAGCAAGCCTCAAGCAAATCAAGTCATCACAACAGACGCCTCAGACTACGCCTGGGGGGGCGCACATGACAGATCGGTGCATTCAGGGCAAATGGTCCCAAAAAGAAAAGCACCTTCACATCAATCAAAAGGAAATGCTAGCAGTAATAAATGCTATTATAGCTTTCAAAGACCTTCTGCAACCAGGTCAACTACTGATGAGGACGGACAACACCACAGTAATGTGGTACATAAACAGGGAGGAACCCATTCATACCCCCCTATGCAGGCTGGCCATGTCACTTTGGAACATGGCCCTGGACTTACAAATCGAACTTCAAGCACAGTACTTGCCAGGCAAGGAAAACACGCTGGCAGACAACCTCAGCAGAAATATGACAGATCCACACGAATGGAAGTTGCATCCTCAAGTTTTTACAGAGATAATTCAAGCATGGGGAAGGCCAGACATAGATCTCTCTGCCTCCCACAAAAATCACCAATTGACAAAATTCTGCTCAAGGATTTTTCATCCAAAGGCCTGGAGAGTGGACGCTCTCTCTTTCAGTTGGACATCAATGACAGTTTATGCCTTCCCACCAATTCCTCTGCTGCCCAAAGGTCTATTAAAAACCAGAGCAGATGATTCTCATTGCTCCAGACTGGCCAAGACAACACTGGTACCCACTCCTGAGGAGCCTGACGCATTCCCCACCATGGACCCTGCCTCTGCCTCCTCTTCTGACTCAGCACAGCTTCAAAACTATTCACAGTCAGCTAAAAACACTCAATCTAGCCGCATGGAAGATTCCTTAGCATCACAAAAGACCCTACTCTCCAAGGAGGTGCAGGATGTCATTTTGGAGGCCAGAAGGCCGTCTACTAGAAAAGCTTACTCCGCAAAATGGAAACGGTTTTGTGTCTGGAATGAGAAAAAGGGCCAGGATCCTGGAAAACTGAATTTACCTCAAATATTAGAGTATCTAGCTGAGCTGCTAAGCAGTGGACTTTCATTCTCCTCCATCAAAATCCATGCCTCAGCCATTTCTGCAGAATACAACACTGATCCACCCTTATTCTCTCACCCCCTCTTAAGACAGTTCCTCAGAGGGGCTAAGAATCTAAAACCCCCAAGGAAAAAAACAATACCTGCTTGGGATCTGAATTTCATTCTAGAAAAGCTGACCTTGCCTCCTTTTGAGCCAGCTGCCTCATTAGATTTGCAATATTTGTCCTGGAAAACAGCTTTCCTTCTGGCTATTACCTCAGCTCGTAGGGTATCGGAACTACAAGCTCTCATGGCTGTGCAGCCTTTTTATCATCTTCCATCAGGACAGAGTTTCCTTACGAACCAACCCGTCCTTTATGCCAAAAGTGGTATCCAGGATAGCTTTGAATCAGGCTATACACTTACCTACCTTTTATCCTAATCCTCAAAACAAAGGGGAGAGATTACTACATTCCTTGGACATCCATAGACAACTGCGTTATTATTTGGACAGAACAAAGCCTTTCAGAAAATCAGAACCGCTCTTTGTGTCCTATGCTATAGGAGCTCAAGGAAAGCCAATTTCCAAACAGACAATCTCAAAATGGATAGCCTACTGCATACGCGTTTGCTATTCTTTTCATGGCAAAACTGTACCTACAGGCATCAGATCTCACTCCACAAGGGCCACGGCTACCTCTGCAGCTTTTCTCAGAGGAGTTCCTACCAAAGATATTTTGGAAGCAGCCACTTGGAGTTCTGTGCATACCTTCTCCAAGCACTACCACCTTCCATTATACTCCAAATCTAGAGCGGGCTTTGCCACTGCAGTCTTGCAGGGCATTCTGGCTCCTCCTAGTTCCACCTAGTGCCTACCACCCCTTTCTTAGCTTTGGGATTCTACCCATCTGTTATGACTGCAGCTGTATGCACGATGAACATAGTACAGTTTTGTACCTACCATAAATGTAGATGTTCGAGTGCTTATACAGCTGCAGTCCAGGTTTCCCTCCCTCCTTCCCCTCTTGGGACAGGCCTATTGGCTAACACCTCCTCATGCAACCTGATTGGGGTATTCATTCTTGATGTATTTGCTTGCACTATTGTATTTTGATTATATGGCATTGCTTTATTACACAAATTTATGTATTGCCTTCCTTCTGGGGGCAAATGACATCTGGGGCAAGAAAAACTGAAGAAAATGGCATCGGCTGGTTCTTTTATACCCCTGTCACAATGACGTCGGGGAAGAAGCGACGACAACCGACGCCGGACCTAGACTTTGGAATTCGGCCGACCGAGGACCCGCCTGACGGCAGGAGAACCCATCTGTTATGACTGCAGCTGTATAAGCACTCGAACATCTACATTTATGGTAGGTACAAAACTGTACTTTTTCCCTGGGTCTCTTTAGGGTTCTTCCCACTTCAGAAAAACATGCTGATTGTTTCCACCCCCAGCTCACCCAAGAATGGAACTGTGGACACCAGCACAGATTCTAGATGGTGCTCTGTAGGGGGGGATTTATATAGATCAATCACTTTGGAAATCTACTGTGGTGTGCAGTATCCTCAAAGTAGGAGAACACAGATAACAGACTGCATGTAATGGCAGGGCTAGCCACTAAATGGTGTAAAATATGTCCCTAGGTGATTTGGTCATGTCCACTAATGTCGCCTAATGGGCATGTGTATTTACTGGTGATAAGTGTGTTGAGGACCTGGCCTACACCAGGGACCCATGCTAATGGTGGGAGGGGTGTATAAACCCAGATTGGCCAGTGTGTGCTCATTGTAAAGCCCTGTGTCAACAAACAACTGGCTGGCTGCAGTGCAGTGCAGTTGCCCAGCTTGGGTTACCTGAGAGATAGCACTGTTAAGTGAAAGCTGGATGCAAAACCAATTTGCCAAACATGAGCTACGAATTGTAGGTTGACTGACAGGATGGATCTTGGAAGTGGATGACATAATGTTAAGGAGGAGACTGGACATCCTTTCTACCCAAGAGACAATATGAAACGGAAGTGTAGCAAAGCCACTTGGCTTGAGATCCAGTGTGTACTACTTAGGAGCAGTGCAAGCTAGAAATGGTGTGGGAATTGTGGTGAGAGAGGTTTCTGAAGTCAGTGAGGGTTATCATCAGAATTAGTGATAGACTCATGGCAATCAGACTCCAGTGTAATGACAGAACAGTATTCATAATCTCACCCTATGTCCCACAGCAGGGTTATGATAGTGAGAGAGAGTGCATTCAGGCTAGAGATAGAAAAGATCGACCATGCTAGGAAGGTATACTGGTTGGCTAAGAAAGCAGTTGCAAGTGCAAAGAACAGGGCATCAGAGGCACTCTTATCAGCTTCTGGAAAGTGACTAAGTAGGTGGCACAAAGAAACTATATCAGGTTGCAAAGCAAAGACAGAAAGATAAAGAATTTAGTCAGATAACCTTCACAACGGATGCCAGTAACAACCTGCTCACCATTCCACTGGACAACAAAGGCAGAGGGAAGGAGTGCTTCTATTTGAAGATAACAGCACAGAAGCTGGACTGCCCCAGACAGCCTACAATGAAAGAAGAGGAGGGGCCCACCATAGAAGTAGTAAAAGTAGTACTGAGGAAAAAAGCAATCGGGGAAAGCAGGAGGCTCACATGAGGTCACAGCAGGTGTGATCAAGATGTTGGGTGAGAGAGGGAGAAATGGTTCCAGAGAGTACCCATAACAGTATGGAGAGGGAGGCATATCCCAGATGAATTTTGATTGAGCAATGTGTTCAAGAACAAAGAGGGCATTCAAAACTTTGGTAAGTATAGAGGTGTTAAACACCTATCACACTGTGTGAAAGTTGTGGAGAGGGTGTCTGATAAACGAATGCACTGAGTAACAGAAAGTAAGATAGGAAATGAGAAGTTTGTATTCAGATGAGGGTGCAGCACAGCAGACCCACTGTTTGTAGTGAGACAGATGCTTGAGAGGAGGAAAGAGATCAACAGTGCATTCCTAGACTTGGAGAAATCATATGACAAGGTCCCAAGAAAGCTTATTTTGTGCAGTCCTGTGGTTGTTCAAAGTCCCAGATACATTGGTAGAGTTGCTGGCAGCTTTGTACAAGGACTCAGTGACTCAAGTATGAAGTGTTCAGTTCACAGTGGGCTTGTCAGTAGGTGTGGGTGTGCATCAGGGTTCATCTCTGAGCCCATTGCTATTGATAATGGTGATGGACTACATTAGCAAACAGGTTGGAGGGGACAGATCAACAACGTTGCAGTATGCAGACAATGTGTCATTGCAGACAGGTTTTGATCAAGAACAAGGAGAGAGGAATGAAATGCAAAACTGAAGCCACATGGGATGAAATTGAGTACAGCTAGACATTTGTCGTGGCAGCAAATGGGGTAATTTAAAAGAAGCTGAGAATTGAGATAGAAGGGAAAATTGTGAAACAGGTTAAGAGCTGCAAGTAAATTTGAGGGGTGGTTGAGCAGGGAGTTCTGAATGAACAGGTCAAAGCTGTGTGTCAGGGGTAATGTGTGACAGAAGAATGCCAAAGAAGCTGAAATGTAAGATGTATTAAACAGTGGTACAACCAGTACTACTGTATGGTACAGAAACCTGGGCAGTAAAGGCAGAACAGATGAGGAAGCCAGAGATGATGAGAAGTGCTTGAGGTGGGTGGTAGGATGCATACTGTGGGATCAATAAAGAAAGGCAGACTTAAGAACAGAAGCCAAATTAGCTCCAAAGAGACGCGGTGGTGGTGCTGCGATAGCGTTGTCGCCTCACAGTAAGACGCTGTCCAGTTTGATTCTCAGCTAGAGTGTCTTCTGCGTGGAGGCATGCATGAATGGGCGTACCTTCGTTGAAGGTTGTGCATCAGGGCTGATAACTCGGCGCATAAAACTCAACTACCAATCATTAGCGGACCGGAGTTCCGCTGTGGCGACCCCTAACCAGGAAAAGCCGGAAGACACAATTCATTAAAGGTCAATGAAAACAGATTACAATGTTCTGGGCACGTGCAGAAAGAAGGCAATCTGGTAAAGATGATTTGCGACAGAAAAGATGGCAGCAAGAAGAAACAAGGGTGTCCAACAAAGAGGTGGATGGAATGAATTAGTGAAGATCTGTGACAGCATGAGTGACAAAGAAGCTAAGAAATAGTATTAAATAGAGGGAGATGGCAACAGTTGACGTGATAACCCTATCCCATGTAGAAAAATGGGGAAAAAGGGGATTATTGATGATGATGAAGTAATCCTAAGCAGGACTGAAAAGGAATAGGTTTTTGGAATAAATGCCCTAAAGCTGGCACATTTTCTACAATTTGAAAAGGCAATTATAAAGATGATTATGTTGCTAGGATGCATGGCAGTGGGAATGTGACTGCTTAGGCCATCTTGGCTTTGCACAGAGTACTGGTAAGGCTTGGAAGCCAGACAGAGAAAGTGTACCACAAAGAAATACCAACATTATGAGGGGTAATGGTATTGATAGGTATGAAGGAATATTTACAAAGTTTTGTGGAGTAGGGAAAATGAGATCTTTGCCCGCTAAGTTATTGCTGTGATATTTGATTAGTTATGGTGGACAGAAAATGGGAGACCAGAAAGTCTGTAGCAACTAGAGATGGGCTGCTCAAAATAGACTTGAGAAGAATACTTTTTTCAGAGGAGGTTATAGGGATTTTGTCTGAGGCAGTGGAATAACACAGGTCCTTGGAGTACGGATCAGCTTTTGACAGCAAGAAAAGGCCGGAGGAAAGGTCGTAAAGCATCAGCTGATCAAGGTCAGGCTGCAAAATTCAGGCAAGTTTAGTAAGGCATTTATTCTCCATCTGCACCTTCAGACATATCTGTTTATGCTCTTCTATAAAGGTCAGTGACTACTTTTTAGCATCAGAATCCCTGACTGTCATACATTTCCTCTTCCAGCCACCAACTCTCTATTGTACTTCCTGATTTTTGTAGTGCATCACATGTTAAAGTTATTGTGTGGATTTAGTGTGGTAGAGTAATTTTGCAGAATGCCGTATTCTTCATAAGCAGTTACTCTTTCCATCATTTTCCTTTAGTGGCACTAAAAATGTTCTAAAGTGTGGACTGCTGAAGAACCCATCTAGTACTCTAACCTAGGAGACAGCAGCAATATTTCATTAAAACCTGCATAAAATTATAGGATGCGTCTGTGGCAGATTTTGGATGGTCATCAATTTACTTGTCTCTAGTATATGGGAGAAAAGAGAAGCACTTGGCAAAAGCCATGGACACATGAAGAGCATACAGACTTTGCAAAAAAGGCACCTGAGTTAGGAATCAAACTGGCAAACCAAGTATGTCAAGCACATTCTTTACTGGAAATCCAGCACAAAGTTACTTCCTTTCTGCATTCTTAAAAAAAACCCCACTAATTCTACCATCAATAATGGAACCTACTTACCTCAACCAATGTCATAGCCTCCTGGACCAGTTTTACACAAACCAGTTACCCAGTTTTCAACCACCATTAGTTAAATGTCTCTTTTTCAACAACTATTTTACCACCTGTTTTTTTTTCATCCAGGAAACAACAGTTCATTTCCAAGACCCATCACCTACCATGTACTCAGGCTTGCACTTGATGCATAGCTGTTGCCCAAGTTTGCCTTAATAGCGTGGCCGGTAGTTACATCTAAGACTGCAACATAGACTTGCAGCACTTCTTGCATGTCCTACCAGCACATGAAAAGTAGTATCCTCTGAAAAGACAGATGAATAAGTGGGAAGGCCTTCCCTGTGGTCACACGACTAGAATAGGCCTTTTCCTGTCACATAGAAGCCTGGGCAAGTTTCAAAACCAATGGTCTGTGAGCCAGTTGTGAACCGCACTTAACTCACTCAGCACTCAGAAGGCAATACAAATGCCTTTCATATAAGGCTAAAGCAGATTTTTTTTTGAAAAAGTACTCCATTCCTTTTTTAGAAAAACTGAGAAGTTTCTGGAATAAAATCAGTAAGCTGGGAGTGAGATCCAGCAAAGTTGGTCAACTCACTGTTAGTGAATGGCCAAGCTGGCATTGACCATGATTGAGTTGCAGAAGTAGTTGCTTAACACTTGTCTACACAGTTCCATTTTATTAGCTGTAATCGAATGCTTTTTTTCAGAGTCTAACCTTTCAGCCTTAATCTTTGGCTTTGAAACTGGCTTGCTGTTTATCTGGGTTATTTCTCAGAAATCAGTTTGTGGCTGAATAATGCCAAAATGGTCGAGCTGTCTGAGATGGCCTATTTGTAATCAGAGCATTTAACTTTTTTTTCCACCACACTGTTTTTAATATTTCTCTGTCCTTTGAGGTTTCCTTAGATATTTTAAACATTGCTAAGTCTGTTCCAGATCCTAAGCAAACTTCTAATTTTAGGTCTAACATTTTATCCATTTGCCCTTTTGTCTTTATTGACTAAAATCCTGGAGAGGGCTGATTTCTTACAACCGCAGGCACATAGACGCATATTGCCTTACTCATTAGCTATCATCATGAGTTTTGAAAACACCAAAGTACCAATACTGCTCTTTTTTTACTTGGTAGATGCATTGTTCTGTACTGTGAATGTCTGGAAAATGTACTGGGATAATGTTATTGAACTGTGAGAGGCCTTTGTTAACTGCTCCACAAGGGTATTTTTTGGGTGAGCGTTCATTTTCTCCTATATTAATTTCCTTGTTCTTTGTCTGAAAGGCAATCACAATTTCCTTTATGCATATTGGCATGGTCATCTAAGAGTCTGGTACGTCTTTCAAAAAAAAAAAAACTCAAATTCACTGAAAGCATCCTTTGCTGAGTTCATCCAGACTTGCAAACTGGCAAAATTTAAATTTACCTCATCAGAACCAATACAGTGTCTTGGGAATGTGGAAATGTCTCAATCTCTTTAAAAAGAAATGGAACATTGTTGGCCCTGATGGTGCTGCTGTGAAGGCTGTGGAAACTTGTAAGATACTTTGATGTTTTACTTGACTCTGCCCTTCCCTTATCTTTTGTATACATATTCACAGCACAGTAAAAAAAAAACCATCTACCATGCTTCATTCCTGTCATGGCACAAGCAATCCCTTGACCAAAGAAGTTTAGGTTTCAGTAAGGAAATGAGTCAGCCCTACACTGGAATACATTCCATGTGCAGTCTGTAATGTCTCCATTTAAGAAAATTAGAATGCATTTATATATGATGCTACTGGGATCCTCACCATCATGATTGTTGTTGCAATTCTTGTTAAACTTGAATAAACTTCCTGAAAAATACAGTACCAGGGTGTAGATTTTTATGGTTGTGAAATAATAAATGCAGGATAATTCATTTATCTTGTCCCTTGAAATACTAGACCCCACAGAGTAACATTCAAAAACAGTTTCTTCATCTGTTCAGGAGAAACATAGCTGATGCATTTCAGTATGTTACGGTGACTGACAGGAGTGGTAATTGCATAAGCCACTCCATCAATGGTCCACTGGAATGATGTACTGCTTTTGTGGTTTATTACTGCATTTGTATGCATGGTCTCTGGTACAGAAAACTGCTATAACTTTTATACAGATAATTCACAGAATTTCGACTCACCATAAAAATCACATTTCATTAATACCGCATCAGTATACTTTGTAATCCAGCATAAAGAATTTAAAGATTTGAAAGGTCCTTGAGTCAATTTTCAGCGTTGTAAACAAATTGATAGATGTAATCCAATGTAATAGCTAGATAAGATGGAGAGTTTGATAATTACATATTAAAGTTTGGTCAAGCTATTTGGCTTTATAATTATTTACATTTCACTTAATGAAGTTGTGGTTGATTAAACGTTTTTTTTTTGCATGGATTAGAGGATGATGGGAGAGAGTTGTCCTTGCTAGGTTGCCTCTTTTATTGGGCCATGAGGTGGCTCTGGCTTACCCCAAGGGTGACCACTATTGGGAGAACTAGGTGATACCTGGTAGAGTTTGATTCAGCTGAGTTCACTCTGTCATGATTAGCACCAGTGAAGCCAAAGGGAATCCGTTATGCAGAGGCGCACTTCCCCTTGGGCATCAATAGCAGGCTTGGAGGAAATGCTGTTGGGGGGTGGGTGAGTGCTGCCAATGGGGAAATGAGAAGAGATGGGAGGTCATCTTCCAGGACCAGCAAGCTGACCTGCTGTCTTCTGCCATGGAATGGAAGTGTTCTTTAGGATTCCCCATCAACTGTCCTTGATTTTGCCTCTTGTTTTTGCTCTGTCCCTTGTAAAACTTGCGATTGTCCAGTAAGTCAGGGAGGATTACAGTCAGTATTATCAGACATTAGAATTTAGTACTTATTGTTGAGAAAATGCATGTTTATGCAAAACCGTTTCTATTATCATCTTAAGTGAGTAAGAGTAATATTTAATATTTTGTCCTTTGTTCTTTCCCTCCCCTCAGTATTCATTGATTTGTCCAGAAGTTCCCAACTCTAGTGTACCCAGAACAATTGAGTTGATTAGGTATTGGCAGTGGAGCCATTGGGTAAGAAACTGGCAAAATGTAAAAAAAAAAAATTTGCACTTTGAAACAGGGCAGGGTCAATAAACCTAATACTTAATCCCAAGAAATACTTGTGACTAAGGGGTATAAAATGGTGCTAGAAAGTAACATAGCACACATCGGGCATTCTGCAGTTAACAGAAATGAGGAAGAACAAATGATTACTAAAGTGCAGCAGTGAGCTCCAAGGGAATGAGATGTAATGGTTTACTTTTTTGCACACGCAGCATAAAAATGCATATAGTCAACCATTTTAGCTTGTCCTTAAAACTACTACAAATTTCTCACCATAAATACTTCATATGATTTTTGCATTTTCTGTTATGTTTGCATGCTGAGGATAGTCATAGGGATGACCAAACTGTCTGACTGCATCAGCATTACATCAGGCTGCTAAAAGCAACCATGCATTCATGAGAGTTCAGAATGGATTCCTTTTCCTCAACAGAAACTCGTGGTTCAGTGTTCCATGCAGGCCAGGCCTACTGTAATTCAAAGCCACAAGGAAATTTTTGTTTTCAGACTTCAGCCTCTTTACAGAAAAGGAAATAGAAAACCGAGCAGATATTTGGTTGTTTCTGCATATTTTCCATTATTATCAAGCTAATTAATGTAAGCCGTGGTGCTACAGTGGTAACGTTGTTGCTTCACAAAAAGAGGTTCTCCTGTTCGATTCTCGGCTGGAGTGCCTTCTGTGTGGAGTCTGCATGTCCTCCCCGTGGTCGAATGGCCTCCGAAAGACGTGCGTGAATGGGCATGCCTTCGCTGAAGGTTGGGTGTCGGGCTGGCAACTCGGCACCATAAAAATCTACTGCCAATCATTAGCAGACCGGAGTTCCGCTGTGGCAACCCCTAACCGGGAAAAGCCAAACAGACAAACATCAAGCTAATTAATGGATTATTTTATGGGATGCTGTTTGTTCCCTTGAAACCTGTGAAGTCAAGGTACAAGTGGTAGTTTTCCTACAGGTGACGTAAATGAACTTTTTAACATTTTCTGCATTCTGTTTGTTTTGCTGCCTTATTTGAAATAAAGAATCTCGTAGGTGTGTGTTGAGTTTGTCTTGTTCCCAGTGGTACTGTCATTTATTTGTTTTATGATTCTGTAGGACAACTTGAAGGATTTAATGGGCATCATTAAAGTATCAAGGTCAAAAAGTCATTTTTGACTAGTGTGACACCCATGCACTGGCCCAGTAATCAAGGAGCCTCAATCCTCACCACTAGCACCAGTGAGGGGCATGCACATTGGGAAGGATAACAAGTACACACACAGTAAAGTACAATTTAACACCAGTGAGGGGCATGCACATTGGGAAGGATAACAAGTACACACACAGTAAAGTACAATTTAACACCAGTGAGGGGAGTGCACATTGGGAAGGATAACAAGTACACACACAGTAAAGTACAATTTCCCTTAAGAGCACAAAGAGAATCTCTAACAAAGCATTTGCCACCTTTTCTGCCTCAATGGAGGCCAAAGCTACTGCCTCAGGGTATCTTGTTGCATAATCTACTACCACTAGGATATACTTTTTCACTGTGGAACCTGGGGTACTCAGTGGCCCCACAATATCCGTACTTACCCTCTGAAGTGGCTCCTCAGTCACAGGCAAAGGCATCAAAGGAGCTCTCACCTTGTCTCCTGCCTTGCCTACCTTTTGGCACTGCTCATCTCTGGAAATTCCAGGCCAGTAGAAATTCTGCATAATACGTCTCTCTGTATGTTTTATGCCCATATAATCTGCAAAGGGAATATCATGGGCTATGGCTAGAAGCGGCAGATGGTAGGCTCTAGGTACTACCAACTGCTGTATCATCTCACCTTCTAGCCCTCCCTCAGAGGTCCACTCTCTATACAGTAACCCTTTGTCCCAGTATACAGATTCCCCCTTCCCTT
The DNA here is from genome assembly GCF_019279795.1 of Protopterus annectens. NCBI lineage: Eukaryota > Metazoa > Chordata > Ceratodontiformes > Protopteridae > Protopterus > Protopterus annectens. Next base: position 545,963,082 of record NC_056726.1, read on the forward strand.
GAGAAGCGGGTGCCTCACTAGCTACCTGCCTCAGACCTTATAATGTAGGGTCTGAGAGCTGAGCCTGTCTCAACTGTCTCTTTGTAACCCTTCCCAGCTCTCCTTCCACAGGAAGTCTGACATCCTCTTGACAGTGGTGCCTCACTGTCAGCCTGGATACTACTACTCACCTCTACCCTTGCAGTTACTCTGTCCAAGGGACCATCAGTACTCACAAGCAGCTGTGGCTCACCTTCAGTCTCACTGCTACAGTGTAGCTGCCTCCCTGAAGTAACCACCTCACCAGTCCTAGCTGCAAGTGTGCGGTCTGTCTCGTTCTCCTCCAGGCTACCAGACCCACATGCTTGTCTCCAAGCCTGACTGCATGTAACTGCATGAATACATAGTACTGCATTATCAAAATCATTCCCTGTCAGGAAATCTGCAGGGCTATCATCAAACACACCTAACTGCTGGCTTCCTTTTCCACTCTCTCAGTCAAGGTGAACCCTAGCCAAAGGTATTTGGAATGGTGTCCCTCCCAAAGCTCTGACAGGAGTAGACTGTCCAGGCAAGTAGTGCTCCTCTGTAACCACTGCAGGCTTCACAATGGTTACTTCAGAGGCTGTCTTTCTCTTAGCAATGGCCTCTTTGCCATTCACTACGATAGGATATAACCTCTTGTAGTTTGATACCCTTGTTGTCTCAAGACAACCTACTGTTGGCATTTTGTCTTTCCCACTTACTGGCTCTCTCAGCTTTTGTTCCCCACCTTGCCTCCATGGACATCTGTATGCTACATGGCCCCACTGGTTGCATTTAAAACATTTAACCCTAGATCCTGGATGTGTACCTGGACTAGTGGCTTCCCCTGCTACTGCCTGATTCGGTTGGGGCAGTCTTGGCTGCCCACAATGGGTTTCTTTAGACCTATGAGCAGTACTGGGGATCCCTTTCTCCTGCAGGGATGCCCTGCTTGCTAGGTATAGGTCTCCCTTCATCCCCACTCATCTGAAGTAGCACATTGTCTATCAGCTAACCAGAGCCTCATGTCCTCAGGCAAAGTGTTAAGGGCTTGTTCCCTCTCCAAAAGGTCTACCAGCCTTTCAAAAGTGGTGATCTGACATCCACACACCCACCTATGAAAATAAGTGCTCAGTTCAGCAACATATTTGCACACACTTTCATCTGCCTATAAGTTTCAGGTGTTAGCTTAAAAAATTTTATCAGACAATTCTTAGCGGTATAATCAAACAATTCATGATCAGAAAGTTTAGACAGCACAGTTACAGCTTTACCATGGAGTAAGGGAGTCAGGAACTTTACCCAGAGCCCTTTGGTCAACATCATACTGTTTATATACCCTTTCAAACATATGAATGAAACTGTCAAAATTATCACCCTGTAAACTGCGGAAGAAATTTACTGACCTTTTGTGCTTCTGGGGTCCAGTTACTCCATTCCCCATTACATCCATGACTCTGGTGAAGAGTCAGCATCTCCTTTTCGTGCTGCCTCTCCTTGTCCTCAGCTTTGAGGCCTAGCAGTTTCTCATTCTCCTCAGTCTGTAGACACCTGTCTCTCTGCTGCTTCTGTTTCCAAATGCCTGGCCTCCAACTCAAGTCTCTTTAGCTCCAGATGGAATTTTAAGTTCTCTGCAGAAAGGTTGAGCTGTCCATTCTTTGAGTGTTGTACATCTCCATGGCCAGTCTTATTGTCCTCCTGATTGTTGTTTCCTGATTCAGCTGTGACCAAAACTACAATCATGTCTGCCTTAGTCAGGTTTCCATGCACCAGTCCCTTAGCCTGGCACATCTCAGCCAACTGACTCCTTGTCAGCTTGCCATACTTCTCAGCTGACATGCTTGCCTGCTCTCCCTGACTAACTAAGCTCACAAAAGAAATAAAACAGTTGTGATCTGAACTCTGAATATTCACTGCATGGCTGAATTAGAGTACAAAAACACCTTCAGAGATCACTGTACATAAGCTACAGGAATTCACTATCCACACCACTACAAGCCAATTGCCAACCAATTAATATGTGGTGTGGATATCCCACCACTGCCAACCAATTAATATGCGACACCCGTGCACTGGCCCAATAATCAAGGAACCTCAATCCTCACCACTCACACCAGTGAGGGGCATCCACATTGGGAGGGATAAGAAGTACACACACACTAAAGTACAGTTTCCCTTAAGAGCAAACAGAGATTGCAATCAGTCTGGGGCTGGTTTCTCCCTTTCTCTCCAGATCCCTAATAAGACTCCCCACTGGCACAGCTATAGGGTACAGATCTCAGCCTAGTGGTCAAGCTAAAACCTCCATCATCCTCTGTCCAACCAGTGCTTTGTGTCCCTGTCCAAGTAGCTGACACAGTCTTTAAGCTTTGATTTATATGCAAACACACACACTCCTGGGGAAGGCTGGCACAGATCCATCTGTGCCCCTGTGCTGCCCAGGCTATAAGGCAGTACCAGCTGCCACCAACCACTAATATCAGCTACTAAGACCCTTACCAAAGGGTGTCCACTTTTACTATGCAATATTATCCAATTAGTGATTGTGATGAACAGCAAGGCTTATTTGGAGTGGCTTTGTACAGTAGCACTATATACATGCAATGTACCCTAGAGCTTAAATTATCTCTACACAAAACAGCCACAGTTGAAAGGTTTAAAATATTTAATAATAAATAAAAACACAAGACAAATCTTCTCAATTCAACACAGTGCTAGTCAAGAGTTCAGAGATCACAAGAAAATGCTTAAAATAATAATGTAAAATAGTCTTGCATAAATATAGAAAACAGCTAGACTAAATCTGACTAAATTCCTATCTAACTCTAAGAGCAGTCACAGTTCTAAATAAACTTACATATAGAGCAAAAGCAGAGTACTGGTTAGTAGATTTTTATAGACAAAATCCAAAATGCTATCTCTCTCTCTCCGAAATCCCTTAAATTGATAATACATCACTGCTGACTCGCTTTAGATTACATCATTCTTGACACTTCTCTGGTTTCCAGGCTACTAGAAACTCTAAATTTATATTTCTTAGTAAGCTTGCACCTGGCCAGTAAGCCATAACAATAAAATACATTATACATATGAAACCTTGCAATTGACTCTGGTCTTAAAACAATACAAGAAATTCCTCAATCCAGACATTGTCTCTGAGCTTTGAGATTAAGCAGTCAAACAATACTGGACTTGTTAGCTTTCTTCAAGCAGAGTGCACTGTGGTTACATTTTTGAAGTTCAACATTTAACACAGTTTTCTTACATTTAAGAGGACAAGCCTGTGGATTATATTCATATTTACAACGACATAGAATTATCTACAAAATTCTATCTAGCTAGGGTGGCAGCCTTCAGATATTTTCACAACTAGTATTACTTTTCGCTTTAGATAAGGCTGAACCTGAGATTTTAGTGCACTAAAACCATTTTTTTCCCACGAGTATTTAGGCCTGCAAACTTGGGAGCTTCCTTCCGGGAGCAGAATGCTAGATATTGGAATGTAAAACTTTCTGCTGATTTCTTTTGAATTAAAAATGGTGACTGGGTATAATCTTTAAAATAAAATGGACTGATTTTGCTCAGAAAATAAATGATGGGGTTTTATTTTGTACTTGTCTTCACACAGTGCTTTCAGATGCAGCCATTTTTTCATATTGATAGAGCCATGCTTTTATGCAGTGTGATGTCTCTCTTTATTGCGTGCAAGTGGTTTTGATAAGTCAAGTAGGTACTCTGTATGTTTTACTAGAAAAATACACTATACAGCCCCATGCATAAAAGTTAACTTTTCAATGATTTGCTTTATTTTCCCTTTCTCTTAATAATTGCTTGTCATTAACATTCTACATTTTTCTAATGGACTTCAGTTATCATGCAATAAGACTTATGTCAGGAAGGGAGAAGAAATTTATTTTTTCTTTCTTTTTAGTTATAATGCAAATTAATCATAATTATATCAACAGTGGGCTGCAACTTCCACTAAATTAATTTTTCACAGTGTGACATTACTTGCATAAAAATGAGAAAATGCTTGCTGGTTCATATCCCCTGGTGTAATTTTTTGAGGGGGTTAGGATAATTAGCCCCATTGTGTCATATCACTTTTCAGCATATGATGAATATGTACTTTAAGACACAGGTTTATTTTCGCTTTGGTGATAAATAACTCATGTGTGAATGGAGAGCCATGGGAAAGGAATATCTAAGTGCATGTATACTGGAAGCCAGGCATAAGGGACAAGAGCTTAATGCAGAGATTAGTTTAGCTAAGGGTAGCAGTAAAAGGAAAAGTCAGTGGTAGTAACATTGAAGATCACAGGTGGGTAAAAGTGGAGGTTGTCTGTTTTATCAGGTGTAGGATTCCTGTCATGTAGCTTAGAGTCGCAGCTGTATCAGTAAAGATCAGACAGGTTCTGACAGATATAATTCTCCTAAGAACCAAATTATCCTGAATTTAATTTGTTTGTCACACAGTCCTCATTACAGAAACAGCTGTAGCTATTAGGAACTGCAGTATTTGCAATAAACCTAGATAGTGAGATGCATTTTAACTTTTTTCATGTCTATTACATGTTATTTAATGCAGAAGGCTGTTCATCTGGGCAGTGCTACTTTAGAAATGTGACATTAATTATATAATACTGTTCTTTCATGAAAGTGAATGATATTTTTAGTAGTTCACAGTTAAAACAGATGTGATCAGGACTTAGGTTTCATTAGAATTTTTTTAGCTCATCCCATTGTGGAAGACATGTTTTTTTTTTTTTTTTTTAAACTGTGTCTTAATTGTGGCATCCACGTCCTGTGAGCTGGTGAAATAAAATGTAATGCATCTTTTAGTTCAGGCCTGATGAGTATTATATTTTTGATTCATTAAAATATCATGTCCTTCCAACAAATCCTGGCATTTGGGCTTGATCACTTTTCTGTGACTGCACTTACACAAGGAAGAGACAACAGCAGGGAAGGAAGGTGTTAGGCTAGAACTGTTAAGCCTCTTTACCTCCAAAGTAGACTGTGAAGTCTTTACTGCTGCACTGGATTTAAAAAAAAATACAACAATAATAATACTGTGTCATGGTGTGGCCTAGAAACTAAATAAAATGTTTTATAATGCATGTAGCAAATGGCTTGACAACATCTGAAACATAAAGGCTTAAACAGAATCAACCTTAGTTGAAACAACAACCTAGGAGAAGGGCTTCATGGTGCCCCACCCCCCACATATTCATCACTCAGTGTCTCCCAGTTCCCCTCATGGCAGCCTTCCCACATTATCCTGATTATTTTTTATACTTTTTTGGTCACATTTTCTCTTATTGCTCAGCTTTTTCCTGCCTCCTTTTACTACAACCTAACTGGACCAGAGTGTACTGTAATAGCTGTGGTGGAACCAAATACATTAAACTGGGGATCTGGTGACACTAGGCCCACAGAAGCTGTGGAGGGTTATAAAAGTGCCGAGGTACATTTTAAAGGTATTTTACAACCTTTTGATCCTGTGATGGCCTGAACACAAAAATATGCTCAAGGAAAAAAAATATCTTCCTTCTTTCAAGTAAGAAATAAGTTGTGTCTGTCAAAATAGCAGTTCACTAAATAAGACGACAAATGCTTGAAAGGATACATAAATTTCATATGGGAATAGTGGTTGCTCCCAACCACCCCCCCCCCCCTCCAAAAAGATAATCATCATCTGTGCATCTCTCTGGTATTATTTTTAGATGACAGCACAAATGGGCAGAGTCATATTTAAAATACTTGCTGTAAAAGGTATATGTGTGTGTGCATGTATACACACGCACACGCACACACTATTAATAGTTGATCCACAGATTATGTGCTTTATGTTGATATACTTACATAGATATGGTACAGTACATGCTCCAAGAATCCAAAGCTAACCCTCAACATAAAAGAAAAAGTAAAGTGATTTTTGCAGGGGGCAAGCCCTCTGTACCCCACCCATGCCAACTATATATACTAAGTCTGAGATTGCACCGTCATCAGGAAAAGGGCATATCCATCTACCCAAGGGAATGTCAATCTGTCATATATGTTGACCACCAAGAGTCAACAATACATAGGTCAACCACATTAAAATTCAGTTTATACCAGGACATAGATGTATAATGGCTCTTCACCCCAAACCCCAAGAGAGAGCCACCTCTTTGTGCCATTCTGATGTCAGACTGGGACAAAACTGAAAGATCACCTTTGAGCACAGTACATTTTTTAACAGGTTGCTTTCACATGTCAGGAGGCATGCTGTTATATAGCCTTACCCCCAAAAGACTGCCACATTCTGTATGACACACTGTCAGACTTGAGACAAACTGAAGGAAGAAATAGAACACAGTAGCATATTCAGCTTGTAGTTGTAAGACTCTTATAACAGTGTACCTCTTTATCCCTCCCCCACATTTCTTTAATTTGTGCCTGTTCGCCACTGGGACCCCCTCCTTTTTTGTATTCCAAATTAAGCAGTTTCTGGAATGGGTATTAACATTATCATAACTGGCATAACCAGGACAGGACAAGTGGGGCAGCTGCCCAAGGTATTAGGAGACATGATCAGCAGGTGATAGTAGTGCAGTATTGGAGTATCAGGATTCAGCAAGGAATGCCAGTACAGTACAGAGAGTTGATTATCCAAACTAATTGGGACCTAGGGCAGTTTGGATAATCAAACATATAAATGAAATGGATAAAAAACTTTTTTTCTACATGCAGGAATACACTTTTCAACCATTCACCGATTCCAGTGGACAGTAAAGAATATTTTTCACACACAAGCTGGCTACAAGCTCAAAAAACATGCTCAAGCAAATACATATAATGTTTACATACTCAGACTTTGATTTTTCCTACCCAAAAAGTTTGGAAGGCTGGTTCGAGTAATTGACATTTCGGATAATCAACTCTCTACTGTATTGGTTTTTTGATCAGGACTAAAGCTCTGAATGTTTATGTATGAGAGTTTAACTGTAGCAAACCACATGTTACATTTATTGCAAGCAGTTTTCTGCAGATTCAAGCAGAAGACTTTTTTTTTTTTGTCCTCAGCTTGCAGAAAGGACCTTGAGTGGTATCAGATGGAGACTTTGTACCGGGTGCTGTACAAGGTAGCTTTGGCTCTGCATATTAGACCACCTAGAATAAGGGTGGCATCATCTCCAGTTCTAAATTTTGCACTGCAGAAGTTAACTCTGTCTCTTTTTGAACCTGCAGACAGTTCTTCTCAGCAGTTTCTTACTTGGGAAAACTCACTGCTCTGGCTTCAGGTGTGTGGTTGTCTGAATTTCAGGCCTTCATCTCTACTCACCTTTTCTTGATCTTCCTTAAGGACAGGGGAGTCTTGCAACCAGCCTTACTTTTTTGCCCACAATTGTTTCTGAAAATATACTAAAACAGAGTATTCATCTCCATGTGTTCTCCTCCAAACTTGAAAGCATAGGAGAAATAATTCTGCATATTTTAAAGGTCTGCAGTCAATTAAGATTTTACCTGGACAAATCCGAAGATTTCAAAAAAGTCTTTACTTTTTGTTTCTTTTAAGAAAAAAGGGTCAGCCTGTGTCTAAGTAAACTATATCTAAATGGCTGTTTCATGCTTTTCAGTTTTTTTTTTCTCTCAAACCATGGCAAAAGCCTCCTCCCTCAGAATGTCAAGGTTGATTCTACCAAAGATGTGGCCACTTCTGAGGCTTTTTGGAAAGGGGTGGACTCCAGAGGCAGCTGTTTGATTCTCAGTGCTTCTTAGTGTCTGCTGTTACTAAATAATATAAGCTTGACACAGTTTCCAGTGCTAGGCTAGGGATTGCTAGGGCTATTTTCCAAGGACTGCGGTCCATTTCCTTCCACCCTTTCTGCTTGAGCTCTGTCAGTTGTCCCATTTTGGTATGGCTATTGTAATAGTGATTTAAAGAAGACCATAGTACAGTTGTGTAAATTAACCTACAATAATAATACATGTTTGAATTGATGCTGCTGCTGTACTAGCACCCTACTTTCATCCTCCATTTTTTCTTGCACTTTCCTTGGCTGGAGTGGGGTATTGCTATTTTTTTTCTTTTGCTCTTTTGACATGTTGTGAAATTATTTATTTAGAGCTTTATCCTTCAGCCTCTCTATTTAGCACAAGAAAGTTATGAGTTTTGCCATGCCTCTATGTCCCTCCTATACTAGCACGCATTGTCATGCTAAGAACAGATGGATTGTGCACAAGGAAGGATGCTGAAACTTTGCAAACTGTCTGGAAATCTGATGTCCTTGGTAGGATCTGTTGGATTATGTTATGGCTACTGCAACAGTGATCTATTCGAACATCTTCTGTTATGGTAAGTTAACTTGCACAACAGTACTTTCACTTACAGTATGTCTTTGTATGTTGAAGGTAACCAGAACACATGGATAAATACATGCAAATACAGAGAAGACATGAAGCCTCCACAAAGAAGAAGCCATATTTCTATGCTGTGAGATGGCAACACTACTTACGATGCCACTGCACTAATGATCAATTACTTTCACACACATACTGTTCCTGCCAGACAACCAAAGATAACCACTTATGTCATGCAGTGTTGATGCGTGTGGTAGAAAATGTAAAACTTATGGCGAACTTGTTAATCTTAACTTAGATGTAACCCCCTCCCTTCCACACATGTAAGATACAGTATTACTACTTTTACACTAATTTTAACAAATGCATTGTTTGACACTACATCTGCTATTCTAGGTCAGTGACTACAGTTTTTGTGATCACACACAGTCACTGTATCACTCAGTTCCACACGCTTTACTCTGTATGCCTCTGCTGGCAGACTGTGCTAAGTAAAGGTCACAATAATGAAGCATTCCATCTTATAGAACACAGATGCATACTAGTTCTGCAAAGTCAGATTGGTGATTATTTCAAATGAGGAAATGACAAGAGGGTCAATTGCATTCATCCACAGACATTTCCCAGGAGTTATAGTGACTTATGTGTACACTTTGCACAGTGATCAAAATAGGTCTATATTAGATAATTGAACTTTCAAAACTTCGACTGTCATATGGTCGACACCATACGATCGAACTTTTAAAAGTTCAAAAATCTAATTAAAAAAAAAAAACTACACAAATAACTTACCTGAACATTTTAAGCAGGGAATCAAACCCCTCATACACCCCCACACCCCCCACGCTTTAAATATACCTCCAAGATCGCACTGTAATGCAGAAAAGGGAAATTTTCCCATTCCGTGCTGTGTGGAGATCACCGTTAAAATGTTCAAACTTTAAAAAATTCGATCATATGACAGTCAAACTTTTGAAAGTTTGATCATGTGATATAGATCCATAAAAGTAATGGTCATGTAATCAATTTCAGCTTTGCTCCGCATAATCAGTAGCCACTTATTAATGTATTTCAAGCTGCTTCACATTAATCTTGGAAAGACAACAGTGAGCAAACTGCAGTAAGTCATTATCCTCCACAGACAGCCCCAGCAGTTGTAGCTAGTTTGTCTCTATGTAGAATTTTATGCTGTATAAAAAAATCACTAATCACTATAACTAAATCATCTAATACTGCAATTGACTACATCCCACTACCACTGAAATAAATTCAGAATGCATACTCATGTAAACCACAGCTAAAACTTCACCTGTCAGATCAATGGATCTCTTCCTTTATATTTTCAAGATAAATGTCACTGTTGCCTTCAGATTGCTATAACATCAAACCATTTCTCTTCAGTCAAACTCTTATGCTTCACAGCCAGTCTCCACCAATACCTGAATAGTTTTACTAGCATCTTCTAGTCATAGACATTGTTTTTGACACTGCCCCCCCACACCTGTATATATCTACTACAAACCTTATGATAGCCCAGCTGTCTGTGGACCTGCTTTATCCACCACTTCTTCACTACAATATTAACATTTTCTGCCCTACCTAGTTCCTCCCCTCGCCTCCATTTCTGTGAATTAGAAGATGTATTATCTATTTGACAAACTTACACCTCTTCAAAAGCACACTTCAACATCTATCAATGCACAGATATCCGTTATACTGTTATAGTTGCCTTTATTTCATATGAATATAATCTAATTAGCAAATGAATGCGTAATGTATATTACGTAATGTCTGTTCATGTATATTACTTAATGTATGCTTAAAAATGTGTGTAATATATTGGAACATTTCTCTCCAGGCCTCTGCTTGAAAAGGGATTTTTGACTAAAGCTAGTCAGACAAAGCAGGTGAATAAAACAAAATAAATAAGTTTCAGATATCCAACTCTTACATTAATAGACATGAATCTGCCTCTCAAGCCAAAATATTGAGGAAACAAAGGCCTAAGATCTGAAACATTTCACAAGCTAATATGTCTATTATTATTTAGTGACAGTAACCCTCTATGACTGAGCAGATGATGACAAATTTTATGATGAATCAAACCAAAAATGGAGGCTGTCTCTCAACTTATTTGCTTAAGAATCTGAGACAAAGGAAAAAAAATTGGGTGTGGATAAAAGACTCTAAATAAGGGACAGTTTTGAAATATTACTTTAGTTCACTTATTAATAGAACAGGCTTTACATCAACATGCATTTTCTGACGAGTTCTAAACTCTGTCTTGTTTTACTGTTCCTAACATTAGCTAGCTATTGTGGTGACCTGTGCCATTCCCTGATCTGGTACCGCCCTCATAGTGTGAAATGCAGCCTACAAACATTTTTGCATTCAAGTATATTTTTTGAAAAATCAACTTACAAAAACTTAAGCTTGACACACGTAAATATTTTGTGAACACTACAAACTATTAGAACTGTAAGCACAACAATGTTACGAGTAAGGAAATATTCTTTCTAGTGATAAACGGTCAGTGTATTCATAGTCTTTCCATAACTACTATAATATATTATAATGCACACAATCCCAGAGTTATATATTTTGTTAAATTTTCACAAACAAATTGTGATGTATGAGAAACTGTTCAACCTAGACATACATTTTACACTTTGGTTAACCAGATATAAGCTTACATAAGACTACAAGAAATTCCTCTCCATGTGCATTGAGAAATATGAAAACCTATACGTGATTGTGTAATTAGTAATATAAATTGAATTTCTCACAAGGCGAACAATTTGCAGTAAAAATATCAATTACTGTTTTCTTCAACAGAATTTAATATTGTCATGCAATGGTTTGTCATTTACTTTTTGAAATAATAAATACATATGGAAATATTGCTTATTTTCGTAATTGCTAACAAATCAGTATCTCCAGTATAGTGTGATACTAATGGATTCTGATAATGAATTTTCCTGTCTCCCACCATGGTATTTCATACCATATGCCTCAGCAGTATGTAGAAATCTCAGTTAAGAACATGAGTATAAATATGAAAATATGAATAATAAGTGGCAAACCGAGACATCCTGGATTAACAATTTTAGTATAGTTTTGTTAATTACCCCTTGTGCTTTCAGAATGCTGCCTGTTATTGGCTGCTAAATCACTTAAGCCAGACCCAAAACCGCTCTGGACAAAATAAAGCACTATGGTTGTTAATTGGAACTATACAAAAAGGGACCATAGGCATGAATGAGTTAAGTTGAGGAGCAAACATATCTTACTGTAGTTGAGGATAAAAAAAGCTGCTTTTTTCTTTTACAGATGTAGCAAACATCCTGCTATAGCTTATACTACACGCAGTGCTGCAGTGTTTGGACCACAAATGTAATATTGGCTTCATTTTCTGAATGCTAGTTGACCAGTTGGCATCTGTGACATGTACACCCTTACACCTTGCTCTCGATGTGGCTACTCCCTTAGCTCTACCCAAGCTATGCCTCTGTTACTTATTGACTGTAATCCTCTGCAATTTTCCATAAAAATCAAAGATTGTGTGAGGGAGTGGGCAATGCAACAAAATATGAATCAATATCACAGATGTTCTGCAAAGTCAAAGACTGTTGAGGAATTTGTAAATTCTATGAAATGAGGGACTGGTGCAGTGAGCACATTTGCAGGGTAAATGGCAGGTGCTCTGTTTATTCTGCACATGTGGCCTCTAGTCATTCTTGGTTGACTGTCAGGAACAGAAAAGAAAATAACCTCATTCTCATGTAGCTACTGCTGCTGTCTTAAACAGCAGTTACCTAATTATCTTCTCTGTTTAATATGTGTGTGCTTTCTACTCTTTGCTGTGAGGACAGTCAAATCATGGAGCTTTTTACTGGGAAGCCAGCACCTCCTCATAAGTTGATGCTTATTCATCTAGAGGTACCTTTTTAAATAAAGAAATGAGAAAAGGGGTGGATAGGTGCACCTAGGTGGTTGCTTAGACTACCTATGCACAAGGCCTATGATGCTCATAAGAAATGATTAAAAGCATTCCTTTACATTTCTGTAGCTCAACTTTTCTTCTTTACTTTAACTTTAAAAAATTCTAGAAGCGCATGAGGCATAGACTTGATAACAGCCATTTCCAGGTGAGTTATTCCTCATGTAGGCTCTTGGAACAAAATCAGATTTTGCAGGAGGATGGTACAAGGCAGAAATCGTCAAAGTTCTATACCTTG